>NC_090376.1:85559919-85868623 GCF_036365525.1 Heterodontus francisci | reverse complement strand
ATCAAAATTTCCTTCCACTGTCTCCACCATAACCTTTAGCTGTCTGTCTAAAGCCCATCTCAATGCATGCAGATGAAGATAGGCTTCAATGTTCCCAAACCTTCCCCGACTGTACACTCATTTATCACTATTCAAAAACATTGCCACTTTAAAGGTGGTGGTATTGGGTTCATTACTGTGCCCCAGAGGTGGTAAAAATCAGGAGTGTCAAGTGATCCTTGGCTTGATCCAAGTTATAATACATAAAAGGTGCATTGAAAGATATTTGCTGAAATTTGCAGAAAGTTTAAGGAGAGTTCGGTTGAAAGGAAACTATGGATTTCTTTCTTTATTTATTTAGAGATACAGCACTGAAACAGGCCCTTCGGCCCACCGAGTCTGTGCCGACCATCAACCACTCATTTATACTAATCCTACACTAATCGCATATTCCTACCACATCCCCATCTGTCCCTATATTCCCCTACGACCTACCTATACTAGAGGTAATTTATAATGGCCAATTTACCTATCAACCTGCAAGTCTTTGGCTGTGGGAGGAAACCGGAGCACCCGGCGAAAACCCACGCGGTCACAGGAAGAACTGGGATTCAATTACTTTGAGGGGGAAGATGATGACATGGAGAAGGACAGGATAGGTCAAAGTAAAGTGCAGCACGATCTGTATAGGCAACACTTGATCCGTAGATAATTTCTGCCACAGGCAGCATTTGAGAAGGCTGTGTTTTCCTCTGTCACTCCAACCCACCGTGATAAAGTGAGATAAGTTAGCTATGTGAACATGTCCTGCAGCTCCTTTCCACCACAGACTCAACCTTGCCAGTGGCTGTAAACATGAAACAGCATTGAATTCTGATATATCCAGTTGTCAAGTGGTCTCTGGTTAAATTAGTCACTTCAGTCTCAATCAGCAGTGCATCAGTACGTTATGCAGGTGACGGATGATCTGCTCTCACATGTCTTAGACTTCATTGACGTGGACTCAACAAAACAAAGAAAAAGAACAATCAACATCTTTCAAGTGGCTGGATTCCCCGAAGTGCACTATGTAATTATTTTGATCCAGGCGGGGATAAAGTTTCATCTGAAAGCACCATCAATTTCATCAACAGAAAGGGATTTCATCCACTCAGTGTGCAGATAATGAATGATGCAAGCCATCTCTTTGACATGCCATAGGGAAGCAACTATAATGGTTTTATTCTCAGGTCATCTAGGATCTTGCACTGTGTCAGGATGGTTGATAGAAGACCAGAGTACCCACTTCAGCCATTGCTGTTGACTCCTTCTGTCACCTGAGGCAGTACTGACTGCTACATGAATAACAGTTGAGTCAACCATTAGTGTTCCCAAGTTTCATTTCTATTGTCTGAATAGGTTGTGGGTGCACAATAGTACAACCTAGCAATGATCTTGAGGATTACAGTGACTTGCTGCATTTTCCATAATTTGGCATTACAAAGGGATTGGGCATTCCATTCATAAAAGGTGAAGAGGAAGATGGTGGAAACAATCTGATTTTGACAAGGATGCTGAACAGAGGGAAGGGAATGCAGCCATTATCAGGCAGTATACCACTGCCAACCTTTTCCAGTGTAAGCATGGCTTAGTTTGAGAACCATAAGGTACAGCTGCTGCCATGATCTGCTGGTACAGATGGAAGTATGGGGTGACTGAGCTTTGATTAGTGATTTCTACAACAGGGAAACATTAAATGCAGTGTTTTTATTTGTCATTTTGCCTATACAGATCTGTACTTGCTTTTCACTGCTTTTAGCAGGTTCAGACTACCTCCACCCACTTCCTCCCCACAGTGAGGGTTACTCAGAAGCAGGTATGGAAATTCCCTATGGGCATTGCATTGTATACCACTATCAAAGATTTTTTACAGATGTCTAGCCAAGTCCTTTTGATGGACTCTCAAGGACAGCTTATTTGGAGAGGTTTGCTGTATTGCAACATAAATGATTTTAGACTGATGTGAAAAGTTTGGTGTTAATTGCAGTACCCGCTCAAAGATTTTTCTGTATGGAGGTTCAACTAACCAGGAACTTCCTCGTTCTCTTCCCAAAAAAATCAGGTTCCTCTTTTAAAAAATCATGAAGTTCAACGCAGCCTGGATAAGCTACTAAATTCTGAAGGTGATAAGCCATGAGCTTTCTCTTCACACAAATGTCTTCCATCTTATAGATAGGAATTAGTATACTGTCAATATATAGCTTTAGAAATTAAATTGAACTCAACAGCTGTACCAGAGGGAATAGCATTCCATTGCTCAAATATTTTAGTATATAACATTTTGTGCACTTGCCTTGCCATCAGCCAGAATCTTTATCTGTTATCTTAAATGTGTAATGTGCTAATTGGGCTGAATTTAATGACCAGTGGCAGACCTGGAAATGAGTGCTGTTCCCGTTTGTCAGATGGGCAGCCAACCCACCGCAATCACGTGGCGGGAGGCCATTTTGCATAATGGAGGAGCAGGGCCCGTCAATCACACAGAGGGGACGGGATATGAGACGACAAATACGGCATCAGATGACTTTGGAGCAGGTGCTGGTGCCATATTTAAAGCCCTGCCAGGCCTGCTTGTATTGCTTTCCTGCACGTTTGCTCCTAGCTGCTTAAAACTGCGACCCATTTTGAAAAGACTTTGGCCCACCCCAACCACCCCAAGGCAAACCCTGCAGGATGGCAGAGGCAAGGTGCAGGGTTGCCCCATGGTTTACTGCTGCCTCCCTCCAGATATTACTCCAGGCTGCAAGGGAAAAACAGGAGGTTCTCTTCCCTAGCATGGCAAGCAGAGGTTCTCCCACCTGACCAAGCAAGCCTGGATGGAGATCATTGAGGAGGTCAGCAGCCATGGGGTCACCCACCTGACCTGGATGCAGTGCTGAAAGAGGGTCAATGATTTCCTGCATTCAGCCAAGGTGGGTGCTCCTCACCTGTCTCCTTTTTAGTGATTGCAAGTGGCTACGCAGGAAGAGGCGGGACATGGGGACAGAAGAACTGGCAGATGGCGATGGCAGAGGGGATTAGGCATCACCGCATCCTGAATGATGCATGGCTGCATCTTGACCACAGGCCACCTTCTTTAACAGCTCACACCCCTTAACTCCCCTGACAATGGACAGCAGCATGAGCTATATGTAAAAGTCCAGGAGGGGACGAGGGACTGATACTAACAGAGCTGTCATGTTGATCTCCCTGTTAAATATGACTATCTCCCTCTTTCCACCGACAGAACAAGAGGACCAAAAACAGAAGGGAAACAGCCTGGACTGGTGGAGGCATACTGGATCATCTGCCCCTCGAGAAAGAGGCAGGGACACAGAGTGGTCATGCCAAATCCGATGGAGAAACTGGAGTCTCCACGCAAGAGAGTGAGGATTGGATTCATCGACATACAGATCACTTCTGGAGACCCACAATAAGTATGATTGGCATGACGAAATCTGCACAGACTAACCCACACATATTTGTGTTTTCTCATGCAGGTTGGTGTTGGCAGGAGACTCCAGCAGAAGGGGGCCAGACGTCCACTTCTGAGGAGGAGGAGCACTCAGAGGATGCACCATCCCATGACTCTACCGCACCTTCTACCAGTGCAAATACTTTCACCTCGGGGGTGGGGGGGGGGGGGGGGTTGGTGGTTTCGGTTCGGATGTAGAATCAGGCTGGTGAAAGCACCACACACGCACCTGAAGAGCTGGCTGAGGCTGAGACACCCGCCGCCTCTAACAGTCAGATGACTGTGGGTGGCAGGGCCCAAGCTAAGCCCCAGGATGATGAAGAGCCTCTGGTGTCAATAGCACAGGGCATGCTAGAGTTGCAAAGAGATGTACTGCAACATCAGGCAGAGATGCACAAGGCAATGTGCAGCCATGAGCGGACTATGGGGGAGTCCATCCATGCCATGAGTGCTGCCATGTCTCAGGCACATTCATGCATGGCTTCCTCCATCGAGAGGTTGGTGACCCGCATTGAGAACCAGATCCTACAAATGGGCGCTGACCTGCACACCATCACCTTGGCCATGAGCTCGATGCAGCAGTGGCAAGGTGAGGGAAAGACAAGATGCGTGAAGGCTTCTTCAGCTCCTTATCCTGCTCTGGTCAGCAGGGAGCTTTAGGTGAGCTTTGAAAAGGAGGAGGAGAGGCTGACCTTCACAGCTGGGGGCTCCCCTCAGGGTGCTCTGAGTGTGGAAAGCGACTCCTCAGCCCCTCTGCCAATGAGCCCAGCTCCAGCAGCCGCAATACCTGAAGACAGTCCTGCACCAGTGCAGGAAACCCTCAGGCAGACGAGGCTTTCCAGGTCTCAGGCAGCCAGAGGACGGCCACTGAAGTAACTACAGGCCAAGGGGCAGCCTGATCAGCAGCCTACCTACAACCCAGCTGCTAGTGATGGGTTCAGACTTTGTAGAAGCACTCACAAACGTATTAAAAAAAGACACACTTGGGGGTTCATGCGTGTTTGATATCAGATATGTGATGCTTCATATAAAGTTCTTTTGTTCAAGCCATTAACGTTCATTGTTCAAAGGTGATTCTTCTATCATGCCTTAGTTGTGAGCTGCTGACTTCATCCTTTCCCCTCAGTGGAATGCCAATGTAAGCACAGCCCTCACTCAGATACGATCTCCCATGGGCACTAGCACGGGTTTCAGCTGGACACCAGGCACGGAACATAAATGGAAAGGAGGCGACAGACGATATGCATTGAGGTCAGTCTTTATTGGTTTCCCTGTGAGTGAACATGAGGGAGGCTGAAAGCAGTTAATTATGAGATTGTCTCTTGCCTCCTTGGCACATCACTCAATCTACCTGGCCTCTGGTCCAAGGGCCTCATCATCCAGCTTGCTACTCTGCGTCCTCCTTGTTGGTGGAGGAGTGTTGCTCAGGCATCTCATCACCATGTAAGGCCACCCGCTCTGCAGTGCTAGATTGTGCAGAGTACAGTAGACCACCATGAAATGTGAGATCCTTGCAGGGGCATACTGCAGGGTTCCATTGTATCGATTGAAGGAGCAGAATCTCATCTTCAGCAGCCCAATGGCCTGCTCGATGGCGACTCAGGTGGAGCCCTGGCAGATACGGAGACTTGGATATCACAGGGGCAGGAATGGATGTTGGATGTTCCGGGGTTTAGATGTTTCAAAAGGAATAGGGAGGGAGGTAAAAGAGGTGGGGGAGTGGCATTGCTAATCAGGGATAGTATCACAGCTGCAGAAAGGGAGGTCGTCGAGGAGGGTTTGTCTACTGAGTCATTATGGGTGGAAGTCAGAAACAGGAAAGGAGCAGTCACTTTTTTGAGAGTTTTCTATAGACCCCCCAATAGCAACAGAGACACGGAGGAACAGATTAGGAGGCAGATTTTGGAAAGGTGCAGAAGTAACAGGGTTGTTGTCATGGGTGACTTCAACTTCCCTAATATTGATTGGAACCTCCTTAGTGCAAATAGTTTGGATGGAGCAGATTTTGTCAGGTGTGTCCAGGAAGGTTTCCTGACTCAATATGTAGATAGGCCGACTACAGGGGAGGCTATATTGGATTTGGCGCTTGGCAAAGAACCAGGCCAAGTGGCAGATCTCTCGGTGGGAGAGCATTTCGGTGATAGTGATCACAACTCCCTGACCTTTACTATAGTCATGGAGAGGGATAGGAGCAGACGGGATGGGAAAATATTTAATTGGGGGAAGGGGGAATTACAACGCTATTAGGCAGGAACTGGGGAGCTTAAATTGGGAACAGATGTTCTCAGGGAAATGCACGACAGAAATGTGGAGGTCGTTTAGGGAGCACTTGCTGCGACTGCTGGATAGGTTTGTCCCGATGAGGCAAGGAAGGGATGGTAGGGTGAAGGAACCTTGGATGACAAGAGATGTGGAACAGCTAGTCAAGAGGAAGAAGGAAGCTTACTTAAGGTTGAGGAAGCAAGGATCAGACAGGGCTCCAAAGGGTTACAAGGTAGCCAGGAAAGAACTGAAGAATGGACTTAGGAGAGCTAGAAGGGGACATGAAAAAGTCTTGGCGGGTAGGATTAAGGAAAATCCCAAGGCGTTCTACACTTATGTGAGGAACAAGAGGATGGCCAGAGTGAGGGTAGGGCTGATCAGGGATAGTGGAGGGAACTTTTGCCTGGAGTCGGAGGAGGTAGGGGAGGTCCTTAATGAATACTTTGCTTCAGTATTCACTAGTGAGAGGGACTTGGACGTTTGTGAGGACAGCGTGAAACAGGCTGATATGCTCGAACAGGTTGATGTTAAGAAGGAGGATGTGCTGGAAATTTTGAAAGACATGAGGATAGATAAGTCCCTGGGGCCAGACGGGATATACCCAAGGATATTACGGGAAGCGAGGGAAGAGATTTCCGCGCCTTTGGCGATGATCTTTGCGTCCTCACTGTCCACTGGAGTACTACCAAATGATTGGAAGGTGGCAAATGTTATTCCCTTGTTCACGAAAGGGAATAGGGATAACCCTGGGAATTACTGACCAGTCAGTCTTACGTCGGTTGTGGGCAAATTATTGGAGAGGATTCTGAGAGACAGGATTTATGATTATTTGGAAAAGCATAGTTTGATTAGAGACAGTCAGCATGGCTTTGTGAGGGGCAGGTCATGCCTCACAAGCCTTATTGAATTCTTTGATGATGTGACAAAACACATTGATGAAGGAAGAGCAGTGGATGTGGTGTATATGGATTTTAGCAAGGCGTTTGATAAGGTTCCCCATGGTAGGCTCATTCAGAAAGTAAGGAGGCATGGGATACAGGGAAATTTGGCTCTCTGGATACAGAATTGGCTGGCCCATAGAAGACAGAGGGTGGTAGTAGATGGAAAGTATTCAGCCTGGAGCTCGGTGACCAGTGGTGTTCCGCAGGGATCTGTTCTGGGACCTCTGCTCTTTGTGATTTTTATAAATGACTTGGATGAGGAACTGGAAGGCTGGGTTAGTAAGTTTGCCGATGACACAAAGGTTGCTGGAGTTGTGGATAGTGTGGAGGGCTGTTGTAGGTTGCAACGGGACATTGACAGGATGCAGAGCTGGGCTGAGAAGTGGCAGATGGAGTTCAACCTGGAAAAGTGTGAAGTAATTCATTTTGGAAGGTCGAATTTGAATGCAGAATACAGGCTTAAAGACAGGATTCTTGGCAGTGTGGAGGAACAGAGGGATCTTGGGGTCCACGTCCATAGATCCCTCAAAGTTGCCACCCAAGTTGATAGGGTTGTTAAGAAGGCGTATCGGGTGTTGGCTTTCATTAACACAGGGATTGAGTTTAAGAGCCGCGAGGTTATGCTGCAGCTCTATAAAGCCCTGGTTAGACTACACTTGGAATATTGTGTTCAGTTCTGGTCGCCTCATTATAGGAAGGATGTGGAAGCATTAGAGAGGGTGCAGAGGAGATTTACCAGGATGCTGCCTGGACTGGAGGGCATGTCTTATGAAGAAAGGTTGAGGGAGCTAGGGCTTTTCTCATTGGAACGAAGAAGGATGAGAGGTGACTTGATAGAGGTGTACAAGATGATGAGAGGCATAGAGTGGATAGCCAGAGACTTTTTCCCAGGGCGGAAAGGGCTATCACCAGGGGGCATAATTTGAAGGTGATTGGAGGAAGGTTTAGGGGAGATGTCAGAGGTAGGTTCTTTACACAGAGGGTGGTGGGTGCGTGGAATGCACTGCCAGCGGTGGTAGTAGAAGCAGATACATTAGGGACATTTAAGTGACTCTTGGATAGGTACATGGATGATAGTAGAATGAAGGGTATGTAGGTAGTTTGATCTTAGAGTAGGTTAAAGGGTCGGCACAACATCGTGGGCCAAAGGGCCTGTACTGTGCTGTACTGTTCTATGTTCTATATTGTACCTCTCCTCTGCTGCAGTGTAAGGGTTCAACACATGCACGAGTAGCCAAGTCTTCAATGGTTAGCCCTTGTCCCAGCGAATCCTTCCCTGAAGGCGAGTGGGAGGCCTGAAAAGCTGTGGCATCTGGGACTGTCAAAGTATGTAGGCGTCATGGCTGCTTCCTGAGAAGCGAGCACACACCTGCAGAAAATGCTTTCCGTGGTCACAGAACAGTTGAACGTTGATGGAATGAAAGGCCTTCCTGTTGATGAAGGCAGCTGTCTGGTCTGTTGGAACCTTGATGGCCACATGTGTACAATCTATCACACCTTGCACCCGGGGAAATCCAGCAGTGGCCCCGAAGCCCTCTCTGTCTGACTGTCAGGGTCAGTCCGGTAGCGCACATAGTCACCGGCCCTCTTGCACAGGCATTGGTCACCTTCTTGATACAGCGGTAGTCTGCTGCCTGTAAGACCCCACACATGTCCCCGATGGATCCTTGGAATGATCCAAATGCGTAAAAGTTCAGTGCCACGGTGATTTTCAGGGCCACTGGCATAGGGTGACCCCCGAATCCCATAGGTCACAACTTGTCCTGCAGCAGGCACATAAGTCAGTGACAGCCTCCCTGGAGAGGTGTAGTCTCCGCTGATGAAGCCGCTCGACATTTGGAGGTAGCTGATTTGAAGTCGGTACACTCTTTGGCGCAGGTCGGCTCTTCTTGGCATGGCTAGCTGCTGTTGCTCTCGTCATGGAGCTTCACGGGCAGGCGCAGCTGCCTCTTGGCCCTCCCTCCATCAGAGGTGCTGCATCACGCCACCAGGCTTTCAAAAAGACAGGGTGTATGAGATCCATGCAAAGTGGGCCTCCACAGTGCTGTTAATGCAGAACTGATCCTGTCCTGTTAACTGAGCTGTTGCTACTTCTCCCTGCAGAATCCCTGAATGGCCCTCAGTGCCCACCCTTGATGATAGCCAACCCTCCCGTCCAACAGTATTGGCAACTGCACATCTCACCCAAAAGTTTGTTCACCCGATACAGCCACTGAAACCCAAGATCCTCCTTGCAGAGCCCCTGATGCCCCTTACAGAGCTCCTGAGACCCTAACCCCCCTTGCAGAAAGCATAGCACTGCAGTCTGAAAATGAACTCCGCATCCCCCTCTCCCCCATGTGGTGCTGTGCATGGCTGCCTACCATAGAGGCAATGAAGTCTCACCTTGGTGCCGCCAGCTTTGAACGGTCGTGAACTTGCAGGCATGTGAGTGCTGCCCGCCGTCCCCTTAATCCCAAATCCACCATTAAATTTCAATGAATTAGATGCAAATTCATTGAAATTAACTGCTCAGCGATTTAAAATACATTCCAGCCATGTCAGGGCAGTGATGTCACCTTGGTGCTTTCCCGCCATTGAATAAATCTGGAGCTGGCATCACGATGCTGGATTTCCGGGCGGATGTTTCCAACGCAATTCTCCATCCCCCCCACGCCACTATTCCCACTTCAAACAGCCGCACAAAACTTTGCCCATTGTCTCTCAATTACTGATTCAATATCATTGTTTCAAATCTAATTTGTTTTGCTTGGCAACAAAACTGTCTGCTACGGGCGGCGCAGTTGTTAGCACTGCAGCCTCACAGCTCCAGTGACCTGGGTTCAGTTCTGGGTACTGCCTGTGCGGAGTTTGCAAGTTCTCCCTGTGTCTGCGTGGGTTTCCGCCGGGTGCTCCGGTTTCCTCCCAACTCCAAAAGACTTTCAGGTTGATAAGTAAATTGGCCATTGTAAATTGCCCCTAGTGTAGCTAAGTGGTAGGAGAATGGTGGGGATGTGGTCGAGAATATGGGATTAATGTAGGATTAGTATAAATGGGTGGTTGTTGGTCGGCACAGACTCGGTGGGCCGAAGGGCCTGTTTCAGTGCTGTATCTCTAAATAAAAATTTAAAAAAATAAAAAATAAAATGAATAAAGAAAATACTTTGAACAGGTTACAGTTTTCCTTGATCTGGTACTAATCTTCAGTTATCGTCCCACACACCTGCAAGCTGATGTTTCAGAAGCATAAACAGGGAACTCTAAACAGATTGTACTTCATTGTTGACTACTAAAATGTTACACTGGAAATTGAACATTTAGCGGCCTGGAGTTTCTGCTTGATTGCATTAGTTTTGAATGGTGCAATTTGGCCAAATCGGTGTATCTGGCACAAAGAATTGCGGTATTTAAAGCGCAATTTACATTCAGCGCAACACACGTTTCCGTGATCTTTTGCACTAGTTTAAAAAATTTTTTGCTGGAAGCTGGCCCCATCCACATAACTGGTCATGCCTGCAGGGTAAATTAATCACCATTGGGAGTTTCTGCTAATTATGCTTATTTGCAGTCCTTCAGGGAGGCTTTAAAAATTAAGCTGGCTCTTTTGGGTGCAAGGACAATAATATATTTGTTTTAAAAGCTTTTACATGTTATTTTTGTTTTAATTTAACAATAAACTGATTAATTTATTAATAAGTTTTTTAAAAAGTGAATTTCAGTAATTTAAAATCAGATTCTTCAGAGGTGGTGCACTGATACTGTGATTAAAAATGCTTATCTTTTTGTAATGAAACTATGTTCAGCTGTTTTAATCAAACTTCACTAAGTCAATACATTTAAATACATGAAGGAAATGTTTTTAAAGCAATGTAAAAAATATATGTTTCACACCCCAGTCAATTGTGCTGGTGCATGGCAGATTTTACACTTGATGTTGTGCAAATGAGTTTGAGTGGAAACTTGGTGCGGTGGGGCAGGGGGGAAGCTTTACAAAATGGAGCAATTAGCGTGGAATTGGCTATTGCACCCAAAGTTGAAGTTTTACCCCATTGCCTTTAAAATAAAGTCTCAGTTGCACAATTATAGTAGCAGTCATAAGTGTAAAAACGTATTTTCCAACTTATGCATCTCCTTCTTTCCCAACTGAGTTGGTTCACAAAATGGGCTCATCAAGTGAGAAAGCATGGATATAATTATTTTAATGTATTTTTGATAGCATTAAACTATATTTCTCAATTAAGAAAATGTTATATCAATATATATAAATGCTCTAGTTATGAGACAAATGCCCATTTGCAAATTTTAAACTGTACAGTATGCCGATATCAAAAAGTTTATAGCAAAAATAGAAATTACCACATAAATTTAGATATTTATCATTAGATCTTTTTTTTAAAAACATACTGATTTGACAATTTTTAAATGCTGACTTGTAAAATTGCCTTGCTTATGGTATTACTCACCAGTACAAGTGCATGTTGCACTTCTGTAATAATGGGGGGACACAAAGCTAATCCTTGCAGTGCTGTATGTTTTCATGGATTGTGTTTCTGCAGCAATCATCTGTTCACAATACTGTTCTTGGCATTTGTCATGAGAACAACTCTTGTCCATGATTGCGGAAACATGGAGGCCATTTTCTAGGTCCTTCTTTGCGTTGCTAAGTTTCTGAATCAAATGAGCAGATTTGTAGAACCCATTTCTATACATTTGCACTGCCAATAAAACTTCAAGTTGAGGTGTGCCTGATACTGGCTGGACACTAATGATATGAAGGGTATCTTGATTTTGGGCCACAATAATGTTCCGAAGGCTCCGCCTAAATCCATGGAGATGAAGTCCAATAAAATCTTCAGGAGAGATGTTTTCAAATTGAACAGTTATTGCATTGTTTAGCATATCCTGAGTCACCTGCTCAACATGAACGACAACGTCAACAGGCACAGTGAAGCGCCCATCACTGACAGACACATTCAAAACATACTTGCCACTATCCAGTCCTCCAAGTGCAATTATCTTGCCATCTTGCCTATTTATAGTGAACAGGCTTCTTTGGTCTGACCTAAAACTATAGGTAAGGATGTCATACATATCTTGATCAGTAGCATGGATCTTCCCAATTACACCTCCTGGGAACTCATCCTCCGTCATGGAAATAAAAATCTCAAGTGGAATAGCAGTTGGTTTATGAATGCTTTCTTCAATTACACGAACAAGAATATAGGTGAAAGAAGTCAGTGGTGGCTTACCAGTGTCCTGAGCCTGTCATATTGTGGGCAAAAACAACAAACATATTAAACTAGTCTGAAACAGGAGAACAGGAGAAAATACAAGAATAGAAACATGTTTTACAAGAAGCAGCATTCTTTCCAAAATTCTCATTTAAGTTTAAGTATTGGCACTAAAAGTTTGTTCATGCAGCGCCACTTCAAAACGGTGCTACAGAGACTATGTAGAACCCCGGGGGCAGACAGTGTTAATTGTATATTAATTGTGTTTAATTTATTACAGGTAGTGGGCATTAACTGAGGATTCATTTGTGCTCTTATAAATAGGAACAGATTGAAACTGTGGTTGTTGGGTTAGGAGATGCATGTTTCTAATGTGTATCTCTGTAAATAAAAGCATATAAAAGTATGTAAAGATTGGCCACAGTTCTATCCTTCAGCACCTGGCTTTCTGGAATAGAACAGAAAATACTGCACCACTGTCTGACCCCAGGGAATGTATGTAGTCTGCGTAGTACTGCTTTGAATATTCATTTTAAAATTAGTTTTTTTTCTTTCAACTATAGTTCACTTCTATAAATCGAAAATAATCACCCAGATACTTTTGAATAGTTCAGTTGAATTGGATGCAGGATCATTAGTAAATAGATTACAATAACATAGTAATAGCCCCTTGAACCTGTTCTGCCATTCAAGTAGTTAATGGTTGATCTGTATCTTAACTCCATCTACAGCAATGATGAACTTTTTATTATACAAGTGTGAACTCAATTTTGTTTTGCTGATTATTGTTGAGTCTTAAGAATAGGAAATAAAATATTTACAATATGCATATCAATATATAAAATACACTGTACTTATAAAGACACTTATAAAGGTGCTTAACTACTGCTAATAGAAATGAAGACAGTCAGAAGGTGACCTAAATCTCCATCAAAATTATTTATCTCTGGGCTGCAGCAGCAGTAACTGAGCTTGGAGTATAGCCCTCAGACAGGCAAAGATAAAATAAATATTTCCCATGCGTTGACCGTAACTCACTCTCGCTTCATAACTCAGGAATTATCCAATCAGATTCAGTTCTGGAGCCTAACTGGGCAAGTTAAATTAATTGGTTATCTTTGTTGACTGAAGGAAATACACCACCAGCATAAACAGAATTTGGAATTAGAACAAGTTTTTTTGTACCTGAGTAAAATCACTATTATAAGTCAATGAATGCTATAATTCCAAAAGCAACATTTTCAAAAATATTTTCAATTGTAATCATAAATATGCACAAGGTCAACTATAATCACAGTAAATGTAAGGTCCTTTTGACGGCACCAACACTACAAGACAGATTGATTATCAGTCTCAGGACAGGAAAAGATATTGCAATTTGAATTGGCATCTTCTAACAGGTAACCCAATGGAGTTTTGTTCAAAGGAAAAGGTTGAGAATATGCTGTGTACTATGAAGCAAAATTAAGGAAAGGAAATGCCTATTCAAGATGTTGTGTTTGAGTTATGGAAATCAATACATTTCTAGCACAACTTCTCTCCCTTTACATCAAAGACACTAGGGATCCATATAAGATCCATTTTTTCAAAAACAAACCCAGCAATGGATTTAAAGGCCTGCTCGGGTATGAAATCGAAAGCCGACCTGGGCCCAACCTGACCACATCCAACCCGAACCCAACCCAGGCCCAAGTCCTTTGATTTTTCCCCGCGCCCAACCTGACCCAACCACCATAATAAAGTTAATTATATCAAACAGGTTATTGTGCTCTACCTTGTCCAAATGTTGTGATCCTTCATTCCGGCAGTGGGCTATTCCTGCAGAATCCTGCAGATGGAGTTGGGAATCTGAGCTTGATCTCATCACCAACGGCACGACCCCCACCACCCCCCCACCCCCCAACTTTCACACATGAGCACTTTGTGGCTGAGTTCATTGAATAGTGATCAGGGGCACGTTTCCCGTCTTGATGTTCCGACTGAATGTTCAAATTTTGAAGATTACTTCCCTCCCTGAGCAAGGCAGCACTGTGTCCACGTCCAGCCCAACCTGACCCGAGCCCGAATGCCGGACCTGGAAGAGAGACCCGACTCGAACCCAACACATGCTGTTGGGACTGGTTGGGTTTGGGACGGGTAGCCTTGCTTTAAATGGATTGGTCTTACTGTTGGAGTAAAAACACAAGATTGCTACAATCTCTTACCTGCACATGCAGAAGGTATTCTGTTGCATCCTTCTGTTTAAAAACAGTTGCCGATCTCAGAACTCCTTGTTGATCTAAAACAAACTCCTTCCCATCATTCCCAGCAAGAATAGTGAATGTGAATGGAGGCCCATTGTGGGAAGAGTCCTGGTCAGTCACTGAAAGCTGCAGGATATTGGTGCCCACAGATTTATTTTCCTATAAAGGTGAATATATTTCAATCCAGTAATCATGACATCAGCATAGGATACACTGACCCAGCTTTCATTTTTATGGCTTAAAATAGATCACCATGACTCTTGAAAAGACCAGAACTTCACACTAACCTGAACTAGTTGCATTTTGCTAAATTTTGAGAGGCAAGGGATAATGTACATAGATGGAAGAAAGTATTGATTCTAGTACTTTAACAATTGTCACGTTCATCTGTCTAGCAAGGACAGAGACATAATTCTTGGTAGTCTGCACATTATGAATCACCAAAATGGTGAGGTAGAAACTTGGAATATAATTGTACATTTTAGAACATATGGTCCTTCAATTGAGTTTTAGGCAGACTGGCAAGAAGGGAACATGACTGATCTATGAGAAGGGGAAAATATGTGTTCTTTTACGCAACTCTAGCAGGCACTCTTTCAGATTTCTACCTTACTTATTTACCCTAGTAAACAAAATATGTTTTAACTGATATTAGGTGCCACCCAATGTCTGAAGATGACTTATGATCTAAGGAATCTGTTTGTAACATACACCAGAATACCGTAGACCATTGTTCAGAAACCAAGGGGCGGCATATACAGACTATGAGAGAGGAACAATGGAACCTTGAAAAAAAGAGTTTGGAACAGAAAATGTACATTTTATGGGGCACTGATCCTGGTCTAGTTTTCTTTTAAAATCACCAGAAAATAGAAGTATTATAAATTGGGAGTGATTGTGTCTGATACTCCAATCTGGGATCTCATTGCCAGGAGCCTTTCCTCTCAACATTTACCATGTGGACAGCAATCAAGTTTTATAAATAAACTCATGACAGATTCCAGTAGATTAATTTACACATATACAAATGTGCATTGAATGACTTTTAAATGCAGCTGTGGCCCAATGGCTATGGCGGGTGTGGGGGGATGGTCTTTCCTTGCTGGATGGAGCACCTCCCTCCCTCAGTCTGCCACTGGGAGACTGCCTCCATTCTTTAGCCTTGTATTGGGCTCAGTGGGGGACCCGCATGCCAACTGGAAAATTCCAATCAACGTGTGGAGTGTGGCCTTAATAAACCCTTAATTGGCCTAATAGGCTACCCACTCCTTGTGTCCAGGTAGCTGTCACCCCCTCCTGATCCTCCCAAAACAAAAATGGCCTGGAGGCAGGCCCAGATGGGAGGCCAGCATGCCGACCAGTGTCTGGCCCTGCCTCTGCAGTTGTTTGAAAATTCACCCCCAGCTGAGCTTTTGAGGATTCTGCAGGGAAGCATTATTCTCTTAGCCTCATTAAATGAAACCCATCACTCCAGCAAAAACTGATTCAACCTACTGAACTACGCAATTGTCCTGCTAAAAACAAAATGAGGCAGTACAACTCTTATCATGCATAACAGTTTGAAAGTTAAATTGATGTCTTTGTTATACCTGGAGGCTGGAATATGTAGCAGTCAAAGTTTACTTGGAATGAGAAGTAGCACTAAGTGTTGTGCTGACTATTCACCAAGTATTTTACCCCCACAGGATCTATTCAGAAAAAACTTTCCACTTTGGAAGTAAAACACTTCTTCATTGTAAATCACCCCACATGGAGCAATCTGTCCATTATTGCTGCAGAGAAAGAGTTATTGGACATATTTGATCATCTAGGCTATAGTATCTTGAAAACACCTATCACAGCAGCAGCAGCTGGAATTCCCATGGTTAGCTGATCTCATTGTAACATGTGCTGGGACTGAGCTCCTTTTCTTCACTGCAATCACCTATTATTTTAGGTTGGGACTACAAAAGAGCTGATTAAGCTGCTTTAAGATTGCAACTCGCTGTGAACATTACCCAGCTGTTAATCTGCAAAACCCAATGACCTCGATGGAGCCGGGGAACTGGCATGCTGGCCAGCTGGGCTATTTTTAGATCCTGCTGCCGAAGTTCACAGTCTCGGCAAGGGCTCAAAATTCTGCCCTGTACGCAAACACCAAGTGTCACTACGTGCTGAGGTTCTATTTGTCCCCGGTGTTGCGAAGGATGGGTTTGGCCACATTGCCCTGGAATACTCCATCCAGTTGGACTGTGCCATATCACCTATCCTCATGGAAAGGTTTCCATAGAAAAACACCTTTGACCACAAATTCATCAAGGAGTGGTCTGCATGGAATGTCCTCAAGGTCCTGTGGGAAAAGATGATAGTGGATCCTGTCACATGGTTCCACGAGCAGACTGCCAAAGTCATTTGGCGGAATGCCTCATCACCAAAACTTTCAAACAAGCATCAAGACGTAGCTTGGGTGGTGGTGAGAAGGGCCCTCCCTGTCAGATCCTTTCTGCATGCCTAGAGTCTCACCACCTCCGCAGGCTGCCCTCGAGGTGGCTGTTGTGAGGAAGAGACTGTCGCACACCTCCTTCTGGAATGTGCCTTTGCAAAGCAGGCGTGGAAAGAGATGGAGTGGTTTTTGTCGCGGTTCAACCCGAGCAGCTCTGTAACACAGGAGTCTGTGGTCTACGGGCTGTTCCCAGAGTCATACGCTGAGTTAAACTGTTGTTGGAGGACCATCAACTCAGGTCAACTTTGGTCTGCCCGAAACTTGCTGGTCTTCCAGCGCAAAGAGTTGTTCACGACCGAGTGTCGCAGACTGGCACATTCAAAGGTCCAGGACTATGTGCTGAGGATGCAGTAAAGCTTGGGGCAGCTGCCGCAAAGGCTCAATGGGGAAAGGTCATTGTGTAAGGTCCTCCCGCCATAGTGTACTGAGGGGCTGGAACCTGTGTAAAACCCCTCGGGCTGTATGCACCAAAATATGATTTTGCTGTGTAATGAAAATGTACATTGCATGTAAAATGGAATGGCAAGGATTGTGAGGCAACTCACATTCTGTATCGAAGGAAACTGATTTCTTTATACTTTCTGGAATGTCAAATTGGAACTGTTTTGTAATGTACTTCTTACAGATTTTTATGAACAAAGTATATTTTTTGAAAAAAAAAATCCTGCCCAGTGTGTCTGATGTTTGTGCTTCAGTAAGGACATCCTCGCTGAAATTTGCCATCTGCTGGAGCCACAACTGAAACCTTAGAGCAGGGCGAGGACAGCATTGGCAATGACTGTGATGGTGGCTGTGGCTGTGAACTTTTATGTGTCAGGCTTCCTCCAGGTTGGAGCAGATGATATTTGCAACAAGTTCCAGTTTGCCATCCACTGCTACATAAGGGTTTCACTGAAGCTCTGTATTCCAAGAGAGCTGAGTACAGTACATTTACTCTTGTCAAAGAGAAGCAGGCAAAGTGAGCACTCAGCTTCATGAAAATTACAGGCTTCCCCATGGGCAAGGTGCCATTGACTGTACACAAATCGCTTTTCAGGTGCCGCATCCTAACTCTGAGATACACCAGATCTCAAAGGTCTCCCAATCACTCAATGTGCAGCTAGTGTGTGACCATGCTCAGTGTATCATCCAGGCCTTCATTCTGTGTCAGTCCACTGTGCATTTGAGCCACCACACCAATCCAGAGAGTGGCTACTAGGTGACGTAGGCTATCCTTTGATGACATGGGTCACAACTCTGTGTGCAACCCACGTACACATGGGCAGCATGCGTACAACAAAAGGCTTGCTAGTGCAAGAAATATGATACAGCAGATCACTAAGGTGCTTGGATCACTCTGGAGAAATCCTGCAGTACTTGGCAGAGTGCATGTCAGGATTCGTGGTGGGCTGCTGGATGCTGCATAATCTAACCATCATGAGGCCCTTGCCACCAGCTATACGGCAACAAGTTGTGGAGCAGGAGGAGGAGAAAGAGGAAGAGAAAGGGAGCAGTCAACCAACACAGACCCCTTCTGGTCACATTGCACGTGAATGATTCATCCAACTGTGATACTAGTAAACACAACCCCAATTCACCAATCACCAATAGCCCCACACCTTAGCTTCCCTCTGCTGCTGACCATCACTGTGTCTGCTTAGCCACTATGCTAAAATAAAAGCATCACAAAATAAGCATTCCAAATCAAATTTATAAATCAAACCATGTCATATTGCATGCAAATGTCAACTAATCACCCTTGTGTATTCCCTTCATGCCTGTCTTCCATGTGCCTTTGCCTGTTTAGTGCTCCTATGCAGTGCTAGCCCAGTGGCTGCAGGATGGATGATGGAAGGTTGCTGACTTTCTGCAGGGGGAGACTGCAGATGGTCTTTGAGGGTGCCCTTGAGCAGCTCTGGTCAAGAAGAATTGTACCATCTCAGCACAGCGGCAGCAGTTTGGGTGGCTGACCGACTGGCAACAGCAAGGGCACTTTTGGAGTGGCAGAGGTGGGAGGATGAATACTGTCATCTTGAGAGACGAAAGCAGGCTTGTGCTCCACGGAGCCACTGCCACTCCCATGGACCAGGACCCGCTCATTCCGAGTAATCTGTTGCAGGACAGATTGTTAAAGTGAGGTGACACTCTGCAAGCTTCTTTGACCACTGGTACTCTTAGCTATGATGGAAGCAGTCTGAGCTTGAACAACTTCAGTCTGAGCTTCCACTGCAGCACTCAAACTTTGGGTCGCCTCTGCTTGTGCTGCAATGGAAGCTGAGACATTGTCCATCAGACACTGCATCATGGTTGTGTCCACAAGAACGCTAATGGATTTGGCTATCACTTCCACCCTGAAAAGGGTGGGCTCCACACTCTGTGCAAAGCCCTATGCCAAATTGGTGTTGGATTCCTCCCTGCCTGCAGGCTTTCTGGCAGGATCTACCAATGCACCAAGCATTTAATTCTGCATACCAATGAGTCTTCTTCAGTAGCCCATCCCCATGGAAGTGCTCACCTGAGTTCTCGGCAGCAGAACTCATGTGAAACCTTTCCCTCCATCGAGATGGCAGCTACCCTACCATTGTCCTCTGTCCTGGCTGCAGGCCACTTGTGCCTGATGTCTCACCATATGCAGATCCCATCTCTAAGCCATCCTCTAAATTACATGCAGTGTCTGAGCTCGTGACTGAGAGTGTAAGTGTGTGATCATGTTTCTTCTTCATCACTGTCTTCCTGCTTTTCCACCTCCTGCTCTTCCACCACTGCCTTACCAGGTTGCAGTTCTTGGGTATCTGAAAGAAGAAAAGCACAAGGGTAAGGTTATGGTGAGTTTGGAGTGGGAGAGGGGAAGGGGTGGTGAGGAGGAAACAAGAGGTCCATACTTATACCATCTGCAGCTTTGAATCAGAAGAGATTGTGGAATGAAGGGGTGGTTGGATCTGAGAAGGAGGATTAGGTACAAGGATACTATCATCTTTGATGCTTTCAGCTTCACCACTGGCGATGGTCTCAGCGATATCTTCTCCAGTGGTGGTGACCACCATCTCCTCCATCAAAATAAGGACATGCAGCTGTACCTGCCCCCTGCCAGTTATATCCTGCTGCCTCCTGTTACGCACCAACTTGCCCTGCAAGAGAGAGGGAAGTGTGTTAGTGAACGTGGTGCAACCTGTTTGGCTGGACAGTCTACAATTCGGGGTCAGAATCTCAGAATAAGGGGTCAGCTATTTAAGATTGAGGTAGGAACCTTTGGAATTCTCTACCCCAGAAGGTTTAGGTGCTCAGTTTTTGAATATATTCAAGTCAGAGATTGATAGATTTTTGGATTCTGAGGAAATCAAAGGATATGTTTGGGAAGGTGTAGCTGAGGTAGAAGATCAGCCATGATCTTAACGAATGGCGAAGCAGATGCAAAAGGCTGAATGGCCTACTCCTGCTCCTACTCCTTATGTTCTTATGTTTGGATGATGCAGTTGTCATGGTTAAATAGCTGGCAGTGTGTGCAAGCTGTGAGATACGAATGTGAGGTTTGCAGCAGTGCTAAGTGTGCAAAGGTAAGGCGAAGCTATTAGGTATGAGTCATGATTGACAGAGATTGTTGCAAGGTAAATGATGGGGTGTGATGCATTGAGCAGTGTTTGAGGCTAGCGGTGCAGATGGTGAGATATGGCACTTGAAGATACATTCACTGACCTTAATCACTCATGCGAGGTCATTGAACTTTTTGCAGCACGGCATCCAGGTCCTTGGGGCCTGACTCCTGGCATTGACCTCCATGACTATCTGGTCCCAACGATTTTGTAAAGTTTATCTGGAGGGGCTCTTGGGCCCCTGTGGATAGATCACATGTCTTCTCTCCTCCACCTAATCCACCAAAGCGACCAGAGCAGTGTTCGAGAATCTTGGAGCATGCTCTCTCACTTGTTGCACCATAATTCACTCTTGTTCCTGTTCTCTTCCATAGGCAGTTCCAGCCAGAATGTACCTTCCCTCTAGGAGGTGCAGGCTGATTTTAAGCAGCACAGGCTAGCTTTAAGTGGTGCAAACATTGCTTAAATTTGGAATCCTCTGCTGAGGCGTGCAGTCACTTCAACAGTGGGATTGAAAAATATGGGATTTTATTCCAGAGGGTAGAATATTATTATTAATTATTATTATATTATTCAAGATCATTAAAGGAATATTAAAATTGAGTCCCAAGAATATGTTTGAGATGCCACAAAGTCTAGGAGTGCAGCTCCAACAACACTCAAGAAGTTCGACACCATCCAGGTCAAAGCAGCCTGCTTGATTGGTACCCGATCCATCACCTTCAACATTCACTCCCTCCACCACCGATGCACAGTGGCAGCAGTGCGTACCATCTACAAGATGCACTGCAGCAACTCATCAAGGCTCTTTCGACAGCACCTTCCAAACCTGCAACTTCTACCACATAAGTGCAGCAGATCCATGGGAACCTCAGCACCTGTACGTTCCCCTCAAAGCCACACAACATCCTGACTTGAAAGTATATTGCCATTCCTTCACTGTCGCTAGGTCAAAATCCTGGAACTTCCTTCCTAACAGCACTGTGGGTGTATCTGCACCATATGGACTGCAGTGGTTCAAGAATGCGGCTCAACGCCACCTTCTGTTGGGCAATTAGGGAAGGGCAATAAATGATGGCCTAGTCAGAGATGCCCTCATCCCATGAAAGAATAAAAAAAAACTAAATTAGTTTGCTTTACACTACAGGACATAACAGAATACAAAAAACAGATTTATATCTACTGGCGATAGATTTATAAAAGTAATAGTGCAACACTCAGGAATAATGAAGAAATCTGATCAGATCTTGGTAAGTCCCAGGAGATGAGTCTATACATATTTGGAGTACTATGTACATTTCTGGTTGCTGTACTACAGCAAGTATATCCAGGCATTGGGGGTAATGCAGAAAAGGACATCAAATTGATACCTAATTCAAGACATCTAAGCTATGTGGAAAGATTGTAAAGTCTAGGATTTTATTCCAGAGGGGTAGAAGATCTCACAGGCAATATTATTCAAGATCTTTAGGGAATATTAAAATTGAGCCTCAATTATATGTTTGAGATTGCCACAAAGTCCAAGAGGTAAAAAGTCTGCAGACAGTTCAGGTTTAACAATCTATTGCAGGATGTGGTGAACATGTGGAATAAACTATCTAGCAAGGCAGTGGAGGCCAGAAGAGTGAACAATTTAAGGGAGAACTGAGGAAATGGGCAATTGCAAGGTTTTTGGCACCTGGCAGAAGAACTGAAAAGAATTTTCTGGTCCTGAACGTCCTCATTTCCTCTGTTAGTTTTCAAAAGTAAGAACATCAGTAAATAAGCTCACTAGACACTTTCCAGAAACATGCTTTGGAATCCACAGAAATTTAACAAAATATAAAACTTTGGAACAGAAGCTAAGTGGAGATTTGCTAGAGGTGTACAAGATTATGACAGGCTTAGATAAGGCAGACAAAGAAAAGCTGTTCCCATTAGCTGATCATACAAGGACTAGGGGACACAGATTTAAGGTTTTGGGCAAGAGATGCAGGGGGATGTGAGGAAGAACTTTTTGAAGCAGTGAGTGATAATGATCTGGAACTCGCTGTCTATGAAGTGTTGGAAGTGAAAACAATTAATAATTTCAAAAGGAAGTTGGATGGGCACCTGAAGGAAATAAACTTGCAGGGCTACGGGAATAAAGTGGAAAAATGGGACTGACTGGATTGCTCTACAGAGAATCTCGATGGACCAAATAGCCTCCTTCTGTGGCATAATGACTGACTTCCCAACTCAGAATATTTGTTCATAAATTTAGAAGCTGAAATCTTGCAACATTTTATTTTGAAGTAGTAATAACAAAGGTAGCTCTAAAAGGTTGGTCTGATTCAGCAAGTCTAAGAGAGGTGAAAATGTAGAAGCATGACATAAGCATAATACAAGGAAAAACCTGAACATTTTATCAACTTTTAGTGGGAATAATCGATGAAAGAAACTCAGATTCGAGCCATTTTGGAGATTTACCTGAATGACAGTTGAATAATTTGCTGGGATGAACTCAGGGGGATTATCATTAATATCTGAGACATCGATATTCACAGTAACTGTAGACGACATGGAAGGTGTTCCACTGTCTTTGGCTTGCACAGTTAATGAATACCCAGACACCTGTTGGAGTAATTAAATAAGCATTATACGATAATTCACAAAGCCTCTTCAAAGCATCCAATGGCATTCTCCAGAAATAAGTTAACCATGTAATATTTAACGTGAAATTCTCATGAGTGCCAAGATCAAAACAAACACAATCCCACAAAATCTTGTACTCGGTCTTTGTATTAATTTGGTTGGTTAGCATAGCTGATCACTGAATCTTGGAGACAAATTACATAGTTTCATCATCTGAGCACAAAGGTTCTATGCACGATATAAAAACATTGAATCTTATTTTCACAGAGGCATTAACTCACTTACTTTAAATGAATTCACCCTCCATTAAATACTGAAGAAAGGAATTTGATAAAAGCATGTTAATAGTTTGAGCCTATCACAAATAGTACATTCCAGCATCTAGTGGTTTATCATATCAAAACCTCTAAGTAGTTCACACAATATGTCATTATTGTTACTTAGATAAAGGTGGTAGGTATTCTACACCAACAATTCATAAACAACAATGAGTTCAACGGGATCTTTAACATCCATTGAAATACGCAAACAGGATCTCAGTTGAATATTTCATATGAATGATGCACCATAATGCAGCATTCCCAGATACTTTTTTGGGGAGTGTCAACCTAAATCATTCAGCCAAGTCCTGGCACAGGACTTGAACCCCATGACTTTTTGACCTGGAGACAAGAGTGCAGCCAACTGACATTTAGGTGGCATTTATGCTCTGCTATCAAATCGCAGCAGAAATGGGATGGTGAACTTGACCTCGACTTCATTGCCCTTACTTCCTTCCTCCACTCACTTTTAGGGACTGTAACTGTTAGTTCCAATCACATCTGTGACATACAAATGGTGATCTGGGAATTTCCGTCCTCCTGCCTGTGTCACTGTCGCTTCCTGTGACTGCCATGAGGAACTCAGCAGTGACGCCCCCAGGAAGCAGCAGTAATGATCCTAAAGAGACACCTTGGAGGGAGAGGGCATTATAGTGGTATTGTCTCCCTCCATTTTGTCACAATTAACATACTTATTGAAGGCCCCAGTCTCTGTTTCTTAGATTTGGGGCACATCTGTACTTTTAAGACACTTTGTTGGATCTTCTGATGCTACATTCACATACCCCTGCAAGACCACCTGGCTTTCCTCCTTTGCACTGGCAGATGGGACTTCTTCTTGCTGTCAGGAATCCTGCTGGGAGCCTGCTGTGCATAATTAATCAGCTCCGACCCAGGGAAATGGGTCGGGATTGAGATGGATATGGAACGGTGACCAGAAGAGCCACCTCTCTGGAACGTTGCCCCAGTAGAATTCCTTCCCTTACCCACCATCCTTATTATCAGTTACACAACAAATCATTGGTTTCTGACATCAAATCATGAAATAATTAAAGCCAAGCTTACATTTGCTTCTTGCTCTACTAATATTGATATTCTCAGCAGTAATAAAAACGCACTTCCTGTTAGAATTGTCGTTTAGTCAATTGGCAAGATGCAGATATGTTCCTCCCAGCTCAGTATTAAAATGGTGGGCTGCTGTCAAACTGCCTCGTGGGTCAGAAACTGTGCTGTCAGCTTGTGGTACTATCCTAATGATGTCAGCGGTCTGGCTTACCCTGGTCCTAACACTGGCTTCATTAGGTGCTATACCAATCTCTAGGCCAAAGTGCCTTCAAAGTTAATTTGTATAAGAAAAAATAAACTCTTCAAGTTTTGAGATTCACTCAGATTTAAAAATAATACTCCAGGCATAATTTTGCAGTTTCAACATTATAATAAAATTACCTACATAAATCAAAATTAATGAAACAAAAAGCATTTTGAGATATAAGCACAAAGTTGAAAGATCAGATTATACATTTAGCTTAATGTAATTTCATTTAATAATGATATTTCACATTCCTCTACGAATTGAGTAAACCCCTTTCACTGCTGTTGTGCTAAATTGGAGATTTATGTTATTTTCAAATACATATTTGATGTATTTTTGTTGGTATTGCACTTTCATTTCTCTATTAGTTAAATCCTCCGAAATTATTTTTCAAGAATATATTTCTGCAGGGGTCCTCGGCATGCTCAGTGGTTTGCTTATGTTTTTCCCATCAGGAAAGTCACACAAAAGTACAAATTAAATACATAACGGCATCAATGGGATAGCACTTTGCAGCAATCAGAGGAGCATGAACTCTGTAATTTCCCCCTAGGTAGCCTTGAGATGCATGGCCAAATGGAGAATGCCCATTTTCACCCCAGCTGAATTTAGAGAACAGAGCACAAACCAATGGTTGAAATGATCATTGATCAACACCACATCATGTAGAACGTTTACCGAGAGGGACACCATAAGAGTTCAATTTGGAAATATTTTAATAGAATGTTGAAAAAAGGCACTTTGATCAATCTTTTCTTACTTTTTCTCTATCAAGTCGCTCTTTGATCTTGATTAAGCCTGTGACTGGACTGATATTGAAGTAGTTGTCTAGGTCTCCACTCATAATAGAGAACTGAATCTGTGCATTGGGTTGACTATCACAATCTTCTGCCAATACCTGTGCAACCAAATTCTCAGTTAATATTGAGGAATGTCATGAAAAAGATAGCAATTCTATCATAGTCAAACTTCCATCAAACATGATACAAACATAAACTTTATACTCAAGACAAGCAATCAAACCAACAGTACATCATGGACAAAAGTATTTGCTGCCAATATACTTATACACAGATATATTAACAGTAAGAACTTCCATTCATCTAGTGCCTCTAACTTAGTGAAACATCACAAGGGGTAACAATCTGCCTGAGGAAGAGGGTGAAACAGACAGTAACATAAGTTTGGAGAAATGACTTGGAGGTTCATGTGCACAGATCTTTGAAAGTGGCAGGACATATTGAGAGAGTAGTTAGTAAAGCATACGGGATCATGGGCTTCTTAAATAGAGGTACTGGGCTGAATTTTACGCCGCCCCAGTGGGTCGGATGGTGTGTGGGGGTGGCGTAAAATTGAGTGGGAGGCCGATCCGCCCAGCTTCCACCTCTGGCCAAGTTTATGGTGTCGGGCGGGGGGTGTGAAACGGCCCGCCCGCCCAAGGCCAATCAAGGTCCTTAAGTGGCCATTTAAGGGCCCTTGCCCCCCTCCACGGGTATTTTTACCCGTGGCAAGTGGGCGTGCTGGGGACGTGAAAGGCCGACCAGCTGCCGGCCTTTCTGCACCCCAGGGTGGGGGGAGGGGGGCACGCATGGCAATCAGGCATAGGGTGCCTGGTTGAGGGCCACCCCCACCTCCCAACCCACCCCTGGGACCCAAGACACACCCCCCTCCCCCCAAACGACCACTCTAGCCTCACCAAAGAAGGACTGATCCCCCTGGTGAGGCATGCCCCTACTTACCTTCACGCCTGGATGCATGGCATCGGCTGGGCTGCAGTCCCAGCAGTGGCCATCGCTCCCGGGATGGGACAATTAAAGCCCGGAGACCTGTAAAATGTGGGACGGATTCCCAGGCTAGGCGGAAATGGGTTCCCGTCCGCTTAAGGTAAAATCCAGCCCATTGAGTACAAAAGCAGAGAAGTTATGCTGAACCTTCATAAAGCACTGGTTAGGTCAAAACTCGAGTGTTGTGTCCAGTTCTGGTTACCACACTTTAGAAACAATGTGGGATTCCTTGAAAGGGTGCAGAGGAGATTTATCAGCATGGTTCCTGGGATAAGGAATTTTAGCTACACAGTTAGGTTGGAGAAGCTGGGATTGATTTCCTTGGAGCAAAGGAGATTGAGAGAGATTTGATAGAGGTGTACAAGATTCTGACAGGTTTGGATAGGGTAGACAAAGAAAAGCTATTCCTATTAGCTGATGGTACAAGGAATAGGGGACACAAATTTAAGGTTTTGGGGAAAGATGCAGGGGGGATGTGAGGATGCAGGAGGGTGAGGTAACGACCTGGAACTCGCTGCCTACGAGGGTGGTGGTAGCACAGACAATGAATTACTTCAAAAGGAAATTGGATGGGCACTTGAGGAAAATAAAATGACAGGGCTACAGGGAGAAAGCCGGGGAATGGGACTGATTGGATTGCTCTATAGAGAGCTGGCATGGACTTGATGGGCTGAATGGCCTCCTTCTGTGCTGTTAAGACTCTATGAAATCTGGTATATATCTATGAAAAGGTTTGTTTTGAGGAGGATTTTGAAGGTGGGGAAAGACGTCATGGCTACAGCGTATGGAGCTAAAACTTTGTTCGCGTGGCGCCACTTCAAAGCAGTGCTATGTAGGCTACGTTGATTCCCTCGGGGCAGAATGCATGGCGGACTGCTACCCGTGTGAGTTTCCTCATTGATGTCACTGAAGAAACCCTTGTGAGTTGTGCAGGTAGCAGCCTGTGGCACTGTCTGCCTCTACAGAATCAACATAGTCTATATGGCACTGCTTTGAAACGGCACTATCCAAACAAATGTTCAGCCACAGTGTCCCCAAAGAATAGGAAGGTCAAGACAAATAGGGCAGCATCAAGGTTACAGAGCTGGAGAGAGAGCTCAAAGTGCTGCAGTCACCGAGTTGATAGCTGATTTGAAGGATACAATGTGGTGCCTTGGAAGGAATATGCCAATTGTAAATGAACTGTAAGCATATTTTGCACTTTGCCCCAATACTGAACCTATTGAGCATCTGGAAGGCCTGAGGTCTGATAATACAGGGAGCACTTGTTATCACATTATTTGCCCCTTAATGTTTGAGATGCAGGTGGAAGGTATTTTAGGTGTTATGTATAAGCCTAGAAGTTGCAGCAGTGCCGCTGCACTGTTTAAAGTATAGCAGGACAGAACTTCCTCTGACCACTTTGGATCACTGATAACCCCATCCCAAATCCAGGGAATGAAGTCATTATCCTATTAATGATGTAATGGTACGACCGGGGTGCCCAATCAATGCAAATTCTGGAATCTTGAAGCTCTGAGATGAGGAGCAAGAGAACAGACTGGCCAAACTGGGATTGAATGCTGCTTTATTTCTGCTTGTTGGGGCCCACATACAGTTCAAAATGGTGGAATATCTGGCAAAACTATGGAAGCCCAGGAATGCCCCCAAACTGAAGGTGGGTGCCTGGAATATATCATGGCGCTACCAAAGGGTGAAAATTAGGAGAGATGGATTCTGTTCCAAGTCCACTGACACGATACCTGACAACCAGGAAGGACTGAAAATTTAAAGCTACATTTTATGAATGCAATTTAACTTTTTCTTGCTCCATCTTTGTGCCTGATAACAACATTTCACTTTCCAGTATGTTGTGTCTTTGCAATATTATGCTACCCATCAATTTTGTAACTGTAGGCCAGTATGATGTTCATAAAAATAAAAAGACATACCGTAACGACTGAATCTCCGATAGATGCATCTTCACTGATAACAGCATTGTATATCTCTCTGCTGAATTCTGGTGTGTTATCATTTACATCCGTTACATTGACATTTACAGTAGTGACTGTGCTCAGCGAAGGAAAGCCTCCATCTCTGGCTTCAACTGTGAGGTAGTAACCCTTACACGTCTCATAGTCAAGAAATTCAATTACAGAAATAATTCCTGTGTTTAAAGAAAAGTTAACAAAATGAAAAGCAAATCTAAATCCTAAAACAGAAAATATTAATTTCAAATAAATGATGTCATATTGTAGCCAAGATGGCAACCACAGTAATAATCACTGGAACAAAATTCGGGGTAAATTCAATTGAAGTCAATGGAACAGAAAATCAGGTGAGGTGTAAAAGGGGGCTGCTGATTTGTTATTGCTTATTTTCCGCTATTGCCAAAGATCAATTTCACCCCCAATGGGTCTACAATTCTGGTATGGATCCTCACTCAACTAGAAATTGAGAACAGTCTCTGAAACTGATTCCCTGATTCACACTGTCATCAAGCGAAGCTCACTGAATCCATTCTTCTGTTTGCATCTGACAAGTGTTCAAAAGTTAATGGGCATAATTTAGATGAGGAGTAAAAAGGAATTTCATGTAGAATTATTTCACACAAAGGACAATAGACTTATACAACAATACAAAGCGGTTCCAGAAGCATCTGGGCTTGTTTCTAAAGAAAGAGGAGGACTGAACATTAGATTAAGAATTCAAAGTTGGGGTTAATTATAAAGAAAAGGGTTTATTGAGCCAAACCGTCTTTCATGTTCTTAATTGTTTTCTAAATCTGAGCTCATTCATATGAAGATATGAGTCCAAAATTCTTAGCAAGAGTGCAACAAGCCATTATAAATGTAGCACGTTTCCAGAGCTTCATGAAGACCAAATATTACAGTAGAAATATTAATATTTAAGTTAGTTCTGATATGTGATATAATTTAGCACACTGCAATAAATGCACATCTCAATGAGACATCATCATATTTTATGCAGAATGCCTATACGTTTCAAATGTTCAGGGAATGAATTTTTCTCATGTATTGAACATGCTTAATATCTTATCAAAATTGTTTGCTACTAAACCTCTTACCAACCGCTTGTTATGGTCTCCCTTAACTTGTAAACTGATTTGATTTGAAAAAAGAGCTGAATATATCATATTTACCTTTTTGAGGGTCAATTTTGAATTTTCCATGTTCATTGCCAGATCTAATATTGTAAGTAATTTCTGCGTTTGCACCAATGTCCTTGCTGGCAGCGTACAATACCAAAACCTCAGTTCCCAAGGCTACATCTTCAGCAATTGTGGCTAAATAATCTCGTCTCTCAAAAACAGGTGGATTATCATTGATGTCCAAAATGATGATGGTAATTGTGGCAAAAGCTGAGAGTTTCCACAATACTCCTTGATCTGTGGCTTTGACAGTGAGATTGTACAATGCCTGCTGCTCTCTATCCAGTGCCCTTTCCAGACTGATGATTCCAGAATACTTATCGATGGAGAAACATCCATCAGCAGAGTCAACAAGTGTATATTCCACATCTCTGTTTGGGCCTGTTAACAAAAAGATTTTTTTTTACCTGTTACTGTAGTGTATTTCAATGACAAATTCCAAGGACTGAAAATACATTTTACACCATGTTAGTAAATATAAACCTTGGTGGTTTAGACTTTTACAAATATTAATAATACGATGCATAAAAAGACTATAATTTCTTTTTCATTTTTATTACTGAAATATGTATGAAGTGGTTGTTTTGAAACATGAGTTACATAAAATAATTTCTGGATTAATAATAATTCTGAATAATGTGATTTAGCCAATTATGTGCATCTTATTCAGCATCTGCAGCTCTTAAATTTCATGTTACATAGCCAAAGAATAATATTTCGGAGGTAACACCATAGAATGAATGCATTAATGTTGACAGGAGACTACAGAATTAAGAATGAAACAGCCAATGTCAAACATTATTCTCAAACACAACACCTTTGCCTGGAAATGACAAGGGTATGGAATAAAATATTGAAATGTCTATGTGAAGGAGTTACAGTAGTTTGGTTGCTGACTAATATGTTGTGTCATTATAGATTATATCATCCAATCTCTGCTAACTTTAGCAAAAACATAGACTTGTATAAATAGTAGTGCAATATTGGTAGAAAGTGGAAACAGACTATTTCTCTCTGTTTAACACTGGTCAGATGATTCCTCCTATTCAGTAATGGGTTCAAGGAAACTGGGAAAACATGCCTTTTGCTTACTAAAGGTCAATAAACTAAAGTTAGTGTCAATCAGATGAATGAAGAGCAAAATTTCAAGGCATAATGTTCTGAATACTGGACTTTGTAGTATGATTATGTTTTAAGAAAAAAACTGTGATCTTTAAGGCAGTGACCTCACACCAAGTCTGCCCAGAGACAAGCCAGAGGTCTTGATTACCATGCAAACAAGAAACCCAGATCAAAGACCCTTTTGAAAGCAGAGTACAAGGTTGTAACACCTGATGGACAATGGGTTTTGCTCTCCCAGACTCTCAGATCATAATCAGGGAGTCAGGGGCTCTCAAAATGCAAATTCGAGCTGCAATTGCTAACACCTGGAAACAATGGCAGGCCAGGTGGTTTTGCTATGACCAGACTTATGGACTCTGAATATCATAAAAGGAAAACAACTATTGACTTTTGATTCTGGTTAAATTCAACAGGCATTTCTAGGGCTGTAGGCTGTAAGGAAGGAAGACACGAAGACCAGCAGCAGCAGCAGCCTTAGAACAGAGAGAGAGAAAACAACTGCTCTCAGAACAGTGATGCAGTGAATGGCTCCAAAGATATGAACCCAGTTCCAAGGGTCTTGGTTTGTGGCAGAGAAAAGACCACTAGGATCACCAGAAATTGCTTTATTAACAGAAGACTAGTCAAGTATGCTCAGAAGTAATGAGCAGACAGGATATTGGCTTTGTTAAGGACACTGGGAGATCCGACTCATTGCAACTGGGAGGAGTTTGGGACTTTTAACTGCAAAGATACCTTTTCAATGAGAACACTGTGTAAGGTATAAATGTGGTGTGGGATTTTTAAGTGTGTTAATAAGTTAATGGAAAATACCTTTCTCTGTAATTTAGTGTTTTAGCTACCTACTAAGGACTGTTTAGTTAATGTTGATTTTTAGTTTAGTTGTTACAGTAAAAGTCTTAAAATGTGAAATCATGTTATGTAATTCTTTAAATTGGTCTGGGAAGTTCATATTTCTTGTTTTAAAGTTAACAGTCTCAAGTGTGGTCGTACCAATAAACACAAGTGAGAAAAGTGAATAGAATATGGAAATATTCTCGCATACAATGTGGGTGTAGTGGCCAAAGCAGAGCATAAGTCCTTCCAGACATACAATAGGAGTCAGCAAATTTTCCATGCCCCACTGTGCAGATATATTGTCATAAACTTGGATTAGGAGTAACTGCAATGATGGAAATTATTGAGTTTCTTTTCCCAGTAACTGTAAGTCACTCATGTTTCACAGCCGTACAGCAAAGCGCTTAGAACACAGGCCTTATAAACCATCAGCATGGTCCAAAGGGTCAGCTTGGTGTTATCCCATGCATGTTTCACAAGTCGGCCAAAGGTGGCAGCTGCTTTCCCTATGTGCGTATCGAGCTCTGCATCAATGGACAGATTGTCTATCACTGTGGACCCAAGGTAGCAGAATTTGCTAACCACTTCCAGTGGGGCGTTATTTAGTGTGATCGGGGCGGAGATGCAACACCTTGTCCCATGACTATGATTTTCTTGACACTTATTTTATTGTCTTACTTATTTACATTGCACAATTTCAGGTAGAGGTCACACCTTGCTAGAGTGTGTCTTCTCTCTGTAAAGCCATGTGCTGAGTGAGTCTCCTAAAATGGCATCTCTCAAATATGCCTGATGATGTCATCAGTTGCATCAGTGGCCTGATCTCTTTAAGGTTCGGTTTCTTAAAGGTGAAGTCACCAGCAGATTCTCCAGGGGGTGGGGATACTCAACTCATGTTCAGTTACACATCTCCTGGCATCTTGGATCTGTGCCTTGTTGGGGGGTCATCTAAGCATGCCAAATCAATCTTGCCATCTGTCTACTGTGTACTCCAGTAGCACAGTCATAGCTCAATGTGTGAAATGCGCTTTATGACCTTGTCAGCCAACTACTTCACAACAGTACTTGGCACAGGGCAGCTAAACTTAGTATCATTTAAGCTGATTAAATTATTCAAATACACTTATAAAGTTTTAGAGGTTTATTAAAGGTGTGTGTGATTGCTTGATATTCCTTTGATCTCACAACAAAAGCATATTGGACAGATTGCCAGTTTATAAATTGAATGGCTCTGGCATTTTCTGTGCAGTTTATAAACAGTTATTTAAAGAAATACTGAACAGTGAAAAATTCGCCAAAAAATACGATAGCCACTCTTACAATCTTTCTGTAGCGCACTTAAATTAACTCTGTACAGAAAACTGATTTCAGTTTAACCTTACACTATAGAGTATAGATCCATCTGCAATACATTATTTTGTATTCCAGATAACATATTCTTTTTGTGCAACACAGAAAAATATTTACTTAATCTTACTTCACTGTAGACTAGAATGTTGTATACAGTATCGTGTCACAATAGAATTGATTTAAATTGTCTGGGTCGATGGATTCCAATTGCTTTGTTGACCTGATATTTTGTACCATTTCAGATGTGCAAATAATTTGCTTTAGGTCTGTTTTAACTCTCAGCTGCACAGATAATGCATCCAGTTTTAGTGATTGGGACCAGTAAAATGGAGGTTTACATTATCACAATCAGGCTGCACTGAGATCTTGTTTCTTATGAAGCTGCAAACATATGTAAGAAGATAGGGAATAAATCGTGCCAGTTACACTTTCCATGGGTCAAGAACAAGAGAGAAATGATATGGAAGAAAGAGTTCCCTCACAGCTGTTATTATATTCTCGTCCGCAGATGGTGTTTACATGTTTCTAAATGCTGTGGGTTCCTGGCAGGGGGTTAATCGTAACTCCATTTCAACTTGAAAAATTATATACTGATTTCATTCAATTCAAAGACAAATAGCTATTAGGTAAATTATTAATGTATATTTAGGTGGTATTTAATACATACTAGTTCTTTATTTAATAAATGTATAAATTTAATTCCTGTTCAATTTTATTAGAATTAAATGCCTAGAATATGAACAGATGCAGACAAAGTGGCTACAATTATTGACTTCTCCTGTTAAAATTATCTTTTGGCAGCAACACATATTGACCTGAGGTTAAATGACTGCATTCAAAAACAGACAAGAGACTGCTATAGTCATCATTTAATCACAACTTTATCCTCCATTCCTGCATACAACCTCATAAAGCACTACTCATAACAAAGGTAGAAAAATACATTATATTAAGTTCAAGTATTTGATGAAGAAATTTGTGAATGTTGAAACAAATGCCAAAAGTATTCAATCTGTTTATATCGACACTCATGGTATTATATAGGTAGGTGGTCGAAGTTAAGTTTTAACCAGAAGATTAAATAGTTTTTAGCTCAATAATTGGCATTTAGCTTTAAGAGCATTCAAAATTAATTTTAGTAATTTCTAACAGTTGGTGGCCCAACAGGAATTTCCTTTGCCTGGTCAGCCCATTAAGAACCCTGCAGTACCAAATGACAACTTCCAGTCTCCATTCTGTTGCACAAAGCAGCTCTTGCATGATTTCCAACTGCCAAGCCGCCACTGTAGCATTGTTTGTTTAAATTAATTCACATCTCTCTCCATTTAGTTTGTCAAACACATTTCATTGGACACTGACAGATGTGAGTAACAGCTGATCATCTCAAGGCAGCAGGCCTCCAGAGTAGTATGAGGGCAACAGATCTCCAAGCAGAGATCAATGACACATATCGCTGAACACCTGATGCCAGCTTCCCAAATGGGGGGCTGAATTTTATTGGCACAGCAGGGGTCCCAACGCTGGTTTGGATAGCCGGAGGCACCCCACCTCGGACGTTTGGGGAGCCCCGGCAGCATTTTTTGGTGCTCAAGGAATTAACCGCCTGGCACCTGGGCTCCCATCCCTTTGAAAGACGGGAGCCCACCTCCAAGATCTGCCAGCCAATCAGAGGGCCGACAGCTCCTCAGGATCAGCAGCTCCACTGGGAGCGGTGGCCACTTCTGGACCTGCAGCTGTCAAAAATGGACGCCGATCTCCTCACAAAGTAAGTGGGGTCGGGAGTTTATGCGGCCGATCAGGCAGGCTGTAAGGGATGGGGGAGTGGGGGGGGGGGTGGGTTGGTTGGTGAGGTGGGGGGGGGGGCTTGTTTCTGTGGAGATTTCCCTTGCTGCCAGGGATTCCTCCGTGGGCCACAGAGTGCCTGAACAGGAGGGCTCTCCCTCACCAATTGAGAGGCTGCCAGGTTTTACTGGGCAGTCACCCAAGGGGCAGGGAGCCCACCAGCTCTTGGTAAAATGCCAGCGGCAGTGGGAAGAGGCCCTTAATTGAAGGTTAGTTGCTGATTAATTTCTACTGGCTCTGTTTGAGTTTATATGTGTTTGGTGTTTTGCAGAGTTGTTTAAAGTTGGTGAAATTGACAGAGAGTGTTTCTGCACATGGGGAAGGCCTTGGTTGACTTCAAGGGGCTGGGAGGGCGGGGCTGGGGGGGGGCTGCAGTAGAGAAAGGCTCTCAGCAGAAGGCCTTATCCACCTAGGGTCTTCTGGGAGCATTTTGCTTCCCTCCACCTAAGCCAGAAGCAGTATGTGCATTGTCTGCACTTTATGAAAGAGATGCTAACAGAACTCTGCCAGCTCTTGTAACCAGAGCTGCAATCTCAAAGTAAGGCAAGGATAGAGCTGCTAGAGACTTTGAAGATGACCATGACCCTGAATTTCTTTGCATCTGGATTGTTTCAGTCTGAAGCAGGCGATATCTGGACCATCTCCCAGTACATCGTCCACTGCTGAATCAGAGAGGTGGCAGACCTCTTTGTGCAAGGAGAGGGGAATTGATTGCATTTTCTTTGAATAGAGAAGCAGGAGGAGCATGCACGTGGCTTTACCAGGATGGCAGGCTTCTCCATGTGCAGGGCATCATCAACCGAACACAAATGGCCTTGCGAGCAACACATCTCAATGCTGAGATGTACCGCAACTGCAAAGGTTACCACTCACTGTATGTGCAGCTGGTGTACGGCCACGCTCAGCACATCATGCTGGTGAATGCCTGTTATCCTAGCAGCAGTTATGATATTTTCATTCAGCAGTAATTCGCTGTTCCCTCAGTCTTTCTGCCATGACGTCAAAACAGCAGGTGGTTGCTGAACAACAAGGGCAATCTCCCTTTTACCTAGCTCATGACTCCACTCTGCAACCCGACCTCACATGGCAGCATGCATACAATGAGAACCACACTGTCACATGAAACATCATAGAGCAGACCATTGGGATGCTAAAGCAAGGGTTCTGCTGCCTGCACCGATTTGGCAGAGCCTTCAAATACTTGCTGGGGCATGTGTCCTAAATTGTGATGCTCTGCTGTATCGTTTATGAACTGGACACTTTGGGGGCACAGCCCTTGCCATCTGGGATAAGGCAAGCAATTCAGGAGCAGGAGGGGGTGGAGAAGGAGGAAGAGAAAGTGAAGGAAGAGGAGGAGGAGCAGCAGGAAAAGGAGGAAGGGAAAAGGCAGCTAGCACATCCCTGTTCTGGCCAAGCTGTTAGCGATTGCCTCATTCAACTACAGTTCCCGTGAAAGCAACCCCAAATCCCCATTCACCAACACGCACACACCTTACCTTCCTTCTTTTACTGACCATCACAGTGTTCTCTTGGCCATGATGCTGAAATAAAAGCCACCACAAAGCAACAATTTCGTAATAGCTTTATCCAAAAAACCAGCCACTACTTCATACAAAAGTGAACTATATCTCCCTTGCACATTCTTTTAGTGCCTGTTTGATGTTCCTTTGCCTGGCCTCGTGCTCTTATGCAGTGTTCCCCCAGTGGCTACAGCATGGCTGGTGGACGACTGCTAACTTTCAGTGGGGGAGGCTGCAGATGGCCCTGGAGGACACCCTTGAGCAGCCCTGGGCCTAGAAGGCCCACTTCAGACTGCACCACCTTGCATTGGTGGCAGCAGTCACAGCAGGTTGGCTATGTGACAGGCAACAGCAGGGACACTGGCACAGTGTTACCCTGAGATGACAGCTGGTTCCTGTTCCACTGAGCTACTGCCACTATCCTGGGGCAAGACCTCAGCCAGCCTAGTAATCTGCTGGACCACATATTGCGAGACTGCTTTGAGACCCTGCAAGCCACTTTGTGCACTGGTATCCGCAGCCATGATGGCAGCAGTCTGAGCCTTTATGGCAACAAGCTAAGATCTTGTTATAGTATTCTGATAACTATTAAAGTTTAGTACAGAATATATAGGAGTCTGACGGTTGAAATAACAGGAGTTCATTGAACACGGCTTGCATCTACAGTTTCCTCTACAACTCTCCATGACGTTTTGTACAGATTACATTACAACACTTCCTGTGATGACGCACACATTCCCCATTTACATAATCTGCCCAGTAACAACCCAATGTCTAATATGTTATACTATACTACATCACCCACCCACCCCCGCCAAGTCTCTGACTTCTCTTTTCAGATCAATAATCGCAGTGGCGTTTTCACAAGTCTGCCGTAACGATTTCTTCTTTCTTTCATATAGGTTTGACATTTTGAGTCTTCTAGTTCCTCCTTCTGACTCTACAGTGCTTGAGTAGAACTACTGGATGACTCAAGTTCTTCATTTGGGTTGCCCTCTGGGCTGATGGCTGATTGCAGCATCACTTTGGATACTGGTGAGGGTGATGGTCCCTCAGAGGATTGCAGCCACAGCCAAGTTTGTGGTATCACAAATGTTCAGCTGCATAGGAGGGGAGGAAGAAGAATGGAAGAGCAGTAGTGATTGGGGATTCATTAGTTAGGGGAACAGACTGGCGTTTCTGTCGCTGTCGACGTGACTTCAGTATGATATTGTTGCCTCCCTGGTGCCAGGGTCAAGGATGTCACAAAGCGGCTACAGGACATCCTTCTGGGGGAGGGTGAACAGCCAGAGGTCATGGTCCACATTGGAACCAGCAACATAGGTAGGAAGGGGGATGAGGTCCTAAAAGCAGATTTTAGAGTGCTAGGAAGGAGATTAAAAAGCAGGACCTCAAAAGCAGTAATCTCAGGATTAATCCCAGTCCCACGTGCTAGTGAGAATAGGAATAGGAGAATTGAATGATTGAACATGTGGCTGGAAAACTGGTGTGGAGAAAGGGCATCAGATTTCTGAGGCATTGGGACCAGTTCTGCGACAGGTGGGCCCTGTACAAGATGGACAGGTTGCTTCTTACCAGGACTGGGACTAATATCCTCGCAGGGAGATTTGCTATGGCTGTTGGGGAGGGTTTAAACTAGATTGGCAGGGGGATGGGAACCTGAGAGGGTGCTCACATTGGAGGGAAGCAAAACTGGTAACAGGAAGTCGAAAAGTAGTAAGCAAAATTAGAAGACAGACAAAGCAAGGGCAAGCATCAAATAGGATCAGAATGCTGAATAATGTTAAAAAGGCAGAATTAAAGGCACTCTATCTGAATGCATACAGCATTCGCAACAAGGTTGATGATATGAAGGCACAGATTGAGATAAATGGGTATGATTTAATTGCCATTACAGAGACATGGCTACAGGGTGGCCAAGATTGGGAAATGAATATCCAAGGATGTTCATCATTTAGGAAGGATAGGTAAAAAGGAAAAGGAGGTGGGGTAGCCCTCTTAATAAGGGATGAGATCAGTAGATTAGTGAGAGAGGATCTTAGATCGAAGGATCAAGATGTAGAATCAGTTTGGGTGGAGCTAAGAAACAGCAAGGGACAGCAAACATTGTGGGAATTGTTTGTAGGCCACTAAACAGTAGTGTCAATGTTGGGCACGGTATAAATCAGGAAATTAGAGATGCATATAATGTGGGTAATACTGTAATAATAGGCGAATTAAATTTACAACCAGACTGGGTAACCTTAATCAGCACTAATGCTGTGGAGGATGAATTCCTCGAGTGTGTACGAGATGGGTTCTGGAGCAGTACGTTGAAGAACCAAATAGGTATGAGGCTATTTTAGATTCTGTATTATGTAATGAGAAAGGGCTGATTAATAACCTTGCTGTCAAGGAGCCTTTGGGAAATAGTGACCATAATATGCTGGAATTTCACATTAAGTTTGAACATGATATATTTCATTCTGAAGCTGGGATCTTAAATCTGAACAAGGAAAACTATGAAGGTATAAGGGGCAAGTTAGCTGTGGTGTTTTGGGAAAATACACTAAAAGATTTGATGGTAGACAGGCAATGGCTAGTACTTAAAGAAGCACTACAGGGTCTACAACAGATATATATTCCTCAAAGGAAACAGCACCCAATGGGAAAGGTGAATCAACCATGGCTAACAAACGAAGTTGTTAGCCAGTTCCGAAGAAGGGTCACTGACCCGAAACGTTAACTCTGCTTCTCTTTCCACAGATGCTGCCAGACCTGCTGAGTGGTTCCAGCATTTCTTGTTTTTATTTCAGATTTCCAGCATCCGTAGTATTTTGCTTTTATAAACAAAGTTAAAGATTGCATTAGATCAAAGGAAGTGGCTTATAAGGTTGCCAGAAAAAGTGGTAAGCCTGAGGATTGGGAGCAATTTAGAATCCAGCAAAGGATGACCCAGAAACTGATAAAGAAAGGGAAAAGAGAATATGAATGCAAGCTAGTGAGAAACATAAAGGCAGACCGTAAAAGCTTATTTTGGTATGTGAAAAGGAAATGATTAGCTGGGACAAATGTGGGCCCATTACAGCTGGAGACAGGAGAATTTATACTGGAGAATTGCCGAGAAACTAAACAATTACTTTGTGTCTGGCTTCACAGAAGAAGATACAGAAAATCTCCCAGAAATACTCGGGAACCAAGGGACTTGTGAAACTGAGGAACTGAAATAAATTAGTATTAGTAAAGAGGTAGTACTTGAAAAGTTAACTGGATTGAAGGTTGATAAATCCCCTGGACCAGATGAGCTACATCCCAGAGTGTTGAAGGAGGTGGCTATAGGGATAGTGGATGCATTGGTGGTTATCTTTCAAGATTCTATAGATTCTGGAAAGGTTCCTGCAGACTAGAAAGTAGCAAATGTAACCCCACGATTTAAGAAGGGAGGGAGAGGGAGAATGGAGAACTACAGACCTTCTAGTTTGACATCAGTAGAAGGAAAAATGTTAGAATCTATTATAAAGGATGTGATAACTAGACACTTAGGCCAGAATTTTTCATTGGGCGGGAGGCCACAACCACCGGCCGAAAAGTCGATGGCGAGCCCGCCTCCACTGAGCCTGGCGAGCCAGACAGGGATTTTTCGCTCCCCAGACCTTTAGGTGGTCTTAGGCGGGACTTCCATCTCCTTAAGGCAGTAAGTCCCACCTAATGGAGCTGCCGACCAATCAGCGGGCCGGCCGCTCTTAGTCCCCGCAGCGCCACCGGGAGTAGTGGCCACTGCTGGGACTACACCCAGCCATCGGAAGAAGATGAAGGACGGCCCCGGAAAAAAGTTAAGTGTTTATGGCCTCGCCGGGGACAATCGTCGGGATACGGCAAGGCAAGGGGGGGGGGGGGTCGGTTAGGGGGGCAGGGGGAGCGTTGTGGGTTGTGGCGGTTAGGGCTTCAGGGGCATCCCTCCATGGGGTACAGAGTGCCCGAATAGGAGGGACTCCCGCCATCAGCCTGCAAGAATGCTTTTTGAGGCCTCAGCCGCACACCAGCCAAGGGTAAAATACCCGCAGCGACGGGCGAAGGCCCTAATGTGCCAGTTAATTGGCCACTTAAAAGCCTGGAGTGGGCAGGCCGTTTCTTGCCACCGCCGCCCTGCATAAAATTGTGGTGGGTGTGGGAGGGGTCTGGAATGCCACCCCCCCACCACCTCGCACTCAATTCTACGCTCCCCCCACCACCCACTCACTCAGTTGGGGGCATAAAATTACGGCCTTAGAAAATAATGATAAAATTGGGCAGAGTCAACATGGATTTATGAAAGTGAAATCATGTTTGACAAACCTGTTGGAGTTTTTTGAGGATGTTATTTGCAGTATAGATAAAGGAGAACTGGTGGATGTGGTGTATTTGGATTTTCAGAAAGCTTTTGATAAGTTCCCACACAGGAGGTTAGTAAACAAAATTAGAAAGTATGGAATTGGGTGTAATATACTAGTGCGGATTGAGAATTGGTTAACAGACAGAGCAAAGAGTATGAATAAATGGGTCATTCTCAGGATGGCAGACTGTTACTAGTGGGGTGCCACAAGGATCAGTACTAGGGCCACAGCTGTTCACAATCTATATAATTGATTTGGATGTGAGGACCAAATGTAATATTTTCAAATTTGCTGATGACACAAAAATAGGTGGGAATGTAAGTTCTGAGGAAGATGCAAGGAGGCTTCAAGTGGATTTGGACAGGCTAAGTAAATGGGCAAGAACATGGCAGATGGAATATATAGTGAATCAATGTGAAGTTATCCACTTTGGTAGGAGAAACAGAATATTTCTTAAATGGTGAGAGGTTGCGCAGTGTTGGTGTCCAAAGGGACCTGGGTTTCCTGGTTCATAAGTGACTAGAAGCTAGCATGCAGGTGCAGCAAGCAATTAGGAAGGCAAATGGTATATTCACAAGGAGATTTGAGTACAGAAGTAGATGTTTTGCTGCAATCGTATAGACCTTGGATGAGACCGCACCTGGAGTATTCTGTACAGTTTTGGTCTCCTTATCTAAAGAAGGATATACTTGCCATAGAGGCAGTGCACCGGAGGTTCACCAGACTAATCCATGGGATGGCGGGATTGTCTTTTGAGGAGAAATTGAGGAAACCGGGCTTGTATTCTCTAGAGTTTTGAAGAATGAGAGGTGATCTCATTGAAACTTACAAAATTCCTACAGGGCGTGACAGGGTGGATGTAGATAGGATGTTTCCCCTGGCTGGTGAGTCTAGAACCAAGGGACATAGTCTCAGAATAAGGGGCAGGCCATTTAAGACTGAGATGAGGAGGAATTTCTTCACTCAGAGGGTGGTGAATCTTTGGAACTCTCTAGGCTGGTCTTCCTTACATTTGAGCTCTTCCACTCTATATATGAGTTGTAAGTCAATGTAAGCCTTCCTACTTAGGAATGAACAACTTTGATTTTTAATTACATATAAGGTCTCAGAAATTTCCTTTCCCCGGTTGTCTTTAACTCTCCCATTACCTTCAACCCAATGCCTCCAGGCCCATATAATTTTTTTTTACCTTTTGGTTTGAGAGTTTTCTTTTTCAGCCATGGTTCTGTGTTAGCTAGTACTGAAACTGCTGCTCCCGTGTCCAGTTTAAGATTAATCTTGTTACCTTCTATAAGAATTTCTGCTGTCCAGCAATTCTCACTTGTTCATTGGACTACGAAAGGTATTTCCATACTTTGGATATCATTAACTGTTTTGCTCTGATGGGGTTTTCCTTTAATTGTATTCCCTGCTGTATTTTAACTGTGACACACTGATTGAAAGTGTCCCTACTTTCTGCATGAAAAGCTCTCAGCTTCTCTGGCTCAGCAGTTTTCTTGCTTGTGCCTCTTTTAGCCACACCTACTGCAATTGGTTGCTGCTACCTCTGAATGCTCTTCTCACCTTTCTTGTCTTTTACCACTAATTTTCCCTTTTGTTTTCTTAATGAATTCAATTGAGTCTGCTACTTTCAAAATCAGACTCTCCCTGTCCCCTCAAACAGCAAATCGGTTAAACCTTCTAACCTCTGCTTTCTGCTCAATTTAATCGCTTTCTTTAACGTGAGATCACTCCTCAACTGTAGATGATCTGAAAGGGTGTTATATGATACACTGCCCACAATCCTGTCTCTAATCTGCTCTTCCTGTAAACTGATGTATTTTCAATACTCAGTGAGTTTATATAAATCTTTGATAAATGAATCAGTGCTGAGTCTGCTGGGTATGCTTATTAAATTTGGCATGCTCCATGATGACATTTTTCTTACATTAAAGTCTCAAGTGCTTTAATGACTTCTTCATATGTAGCCTTCCTTTCATCTATTCTTTGAGTAATGAGGATGTCATCTGCACACTCCCCCACTGCATACAATAGCGTATTGACCTGCTCAGTGTCTGGCTTCAGTACGAGATCTGATACAGTATGATATATTGCAAACCTCTGGGACCATCTTGGCCACGCCTTGGCTTTGTTCAGTCCAGCTACTTTTCGAAGTTCTCCAGTAAAGGCAAAGAATTCCTCATCGTCTCTCTTAGTTTACTGCTGCCACCATATAATATTCTGATAACTATTAAGACTTAGTACAGAATATATAAGTATCTGACGGTTGAAATAACGGGAGTTCATTGCACACTTCTTGCATCTAAGGTTTCCTCTACAACTCTCCACAAGGTTCTGTACAGATTACATTACATTACTTCCTGTGAGATACACACAGGCTATTTACATAATCTGCCTAGTAACAACCCAATGTCTACTATATTATATTACACTACATTTGTGACCTTCGTCTGAGCTTTCACTGCAGCACTCAGACGTTACGTGGCTTCTGCTTCTGCTGCAATGGAAGTTGAGACATCAGCCATCAGATGCTGCATCATGTTACGGTCCACAAGTGTTCTCATGGAGCTGACCATCACTTCCATGCTGGAAAGGTTGGACCCCCAGCACTGTGTAAAGTTGGAGCCAGACTCGTCTGTGCTCCTTGACAGTGGCAGACTTTCTTGCAGGCGCAGGCCTGTCAATGCACCAAGTATTGCTGTGTGCATGCCCACCGACCTTTTTTTGTATGCCACCTGACCCCTCTGCAGCAGAATTAAAGTGCAACCTCACCCTCAGGAGAGTTGACATCTGGACTATCTTTCCCCCCAGCCTGGCTGCAGCCCACTGCACCCGTGCCCAGTGACTCTCCACTGCAGATTTGCCTCTATGCTACCCTATAAAGAATGCACAGTATCATTATCTGAGCTACTGGCTGCGAGTGTGAGATCAAGTGATGGCTTTTCTACTCCATCGAGCTCTTGTTCTTTCTGCACTTCAGGCTCCTGAACCAGCTCTTGACCAGGTGGCAGTGCTTAGGTATCCAAAAGGAGAAAGGCACAAGGGTAGGGTTGGGATGTGGGAAGTGGGGGAAAACAAGAGGCGCATGTTTACACCATCTACAGCTTGTAAATTACAGGTGATTGTGGGCTAAGTCAGATGTGAGAATGTCGATGAGGTAGAAATATACCGTCATCCTCTATGGTTTCAGCCCTGCCACTGGCTATGGCCTCAGTCAAGGCCGCATTAATGATTGTCAGCATCATCTCCTCCGGGGGTGGGGTGAAGGCATGCAACCATGCCTTAGTGGTTAGTGGCTGCTGTATCCGATTATGGGTCACCTTGTCCTGCAAGAGAGAGGGAACTGTGACAGTGAGTACAGTGCAATGTTTTTGGGAGATGTGGCTGTCACAGCCAAATAGCTGTCAGTGTGTGCAAGCTGTGAGATATGATTGTGAGGCTTATAGCAGTGCCAAGTGTATGAGGGTGAGGTGAAGCAATAACTGTTAGGTATAAGTTGTGCTTGTTGGGACTGTTTGTAGGAGAGTGAAGAGGGTGCGGTGAACGCTGCCATGTGTGATGGTAGTGGTTCATTTGCAAGGATGTGACATGTGAAAATGCTTTCACTGACCTTGACCACTCATGTGAGGTCATTGAAATTTTTGTGTCACTGCATTCAGGCCCTCGGAGCTAGACTGCTGGGATTGACTATCTTCTCCCACTGTCTTTGTAGTGTTTCTCTCGAAGGCCTCCTGGACCCTTGGGGGAAGAGGACCTCTCTCCTCCTGTCTGCCTCCCACACCGTAGGCGTCCAGTGCTGCATCAGAGAGCCTTGGGGCATGCTCTCTGGCCTGCGGTGCTATTTTCACTCTTCTTTCTGCTCAGACAGAGACTGTTTTTGATCAAGTTCCAGCAGCTGCTGCAGCCAAAATGCGCCTCCCCTTTAAATAATGCAGGCTGGCTTTACAGGGTTCTGACCTTAAGCAAACTCAGATCTCCTGCTAAAGCATGCAGCCACACAACAGCGTGCTTAGCTGGCATTTACATTATGTCTGTATTGCTCAGACTGCGCAAAGGTTAAGCGCACATCATGATCCCCGCACCTGATTACTGGCCTAATTCAATACCCACCCCCCACCCTCCACAATGTGCATGAAGTATATTCTACCAAGAATAGAAGGCACCTTGTTTCCTCATGAGGTGGGGAAGGCTTACTTTTGGGTCATTTCTCGCATGCAGTATTAACTGAAGTTAACTTGGAATGGTGAAAAACCTTTGCCAGTGACAGGATTTCATTCTCAACTGACTGGAAAACCACCAGTTTCTCCCAGCTCTATTTTGATAGAATCAAACTAGAAAGCTCGCCGGATCAAACAATATTCAATGGACCTTGTGGAATATCTAACCACAGGAAAGTCCAACACGTCCTACAAATAAAAAGTAATAAAAATCAGACCTTAAATCCAAACTCAGTGGCATATTGTGGAGGCAGTATAGAGGCTTTTAAGCCAGCACAGTCCGTGGGAATAGGGTGGCAATTAAACTAACCTGTGAAAAATTACCACACCATTCACAATGCTTTTACTGCAGTTCTCTTAGGTGGTTGTAGTGACATAAGAATAGATGCAAGTCAGGATGCTATCATGTCATTTAGGAACCCACTGTTTTTTACAATGCAAAATTTGCAAGTCCCACTCAGCATCCAACTTACTAAATAAAATGATTGGTTTCATAAGGTGACGAAAGGCACTATTTAAGGGTCACTCAGTTCATACGGGTCTGTGTGCTGTTCACACAATCACAGAATCACAGAATCGTTACAGCGCAGTTGCGCTTTTTGGATTTCCAGTGGATTATTGTGAGCATGGAGGTTGCTTGTTTCTGATGTTTGTTATCTTACTCACTATGAATAAGCACACATGGTTATCATAGGTGCCATTCTTTCTCCATTGTTCTGGATGGAAGAAGAGTTGTAGAACAAGCAGCAGCAACCTCAATAACGAGGAAGAGCAGTAGGAGGAGGGTTGTTGCTCCCTCCCACAGAGTCTATAGGCCACAGGAATGTCTTGGATAGCTCTGAGGAGCAGTGCATGAGAAGGCTGTGCTTCTCCAGGAAGGTTTTCCCTGTTCTCTGCAGCCTATTGAAACAAGATCCACTGAGCCAGATGGCTATGCTTTGTGACTGTGGGCCTTCTTCTTGAACTGCTGCAGTCCATCTGGTGAAGGGACTACCACAATGCTGTTAAGTAGGGAGTTCCAGGATTTTGACCCAATGAGAATTAAGGATATTTCCAAGCTGGTGTGTGACTTGGAGGGAAAGTTGAAGATCATGGCGTTCCAATGCACCTGCTGCCCTTGTCCTTCTAGGTGGTGGAAGGCATGGTTTTAGGAGATGTTGTCAAAGAAGTCCTGGCAAGTTGCTATAGTGCATTCTGTAGATAGAAGATATTGAAGCCATGATAGCCAGGTGGTGGAGGGAGTGGATGTTTAAGGTGGTGAAAGGGCTGCCGATCAGGCAGACTACCAGATTGCTCTGTCCTGGATCGTGTCAAGCTTCTTGAGTGTTGTTGGAGCTGCACCCATCCAGGCAAGTGAAGAGTATTCCATCACACTCCTGACTTATGCCCTGTAGGTGGTGGAGAGGCTTTGGGGAGTCAGGAGTTGAGCTACTTGCTGCAGAATATCAATCCTCTGACCTGCCCTCGCATTCATAGCATTTAAGTGGCTGATCCAGTTGAGTTCTTTTTGTATTTGAAGACTTCTAATTGTGATTTAATTTCAAGTGTTAATTTAAAAATTTTTTAAATGTAGAATTAGAATTCAAAAGGATAGCAGGTAGTAAAATGTCAAATGATTTCCATTGAAGTAGTTCTTATCTTTTATGATCATCTATTTTGATGATGCAAGTGCTTTATGAAAATAACACAATAATTGGAGCACTATATACTTTACACATGGCACTGAAGCAAATAAGTTGCTATGTACAGTCCAAGGTTTTTTGGATAAACCACTGGCGCCCAATATATTATTAAGAGTTTAAATTGTGACTCAGGTTCAATCTAGTTCTGGGCCAAGGAGCAACATGTGCGATTTAGAATGATAAATGAACGAAAAATGATAAAAACTTATTGTTAATTTCAACTCTGATCAATTTACTAAAATAAACACAACATGACAAAGACTGGCTGGTTTACAAAGCAAATTAAATACTTGTGCCTCAGTGGCATATAAAGAAAGAATTCTAATGGGGTCTTAGTGCAGGAATAACCTACTGAGTGGAAACCATCATGAGATTATAAACACATGTTTGTATGCATTATGAGTCACATATGGTACCATTATAAAAACTGTGTGTAACATAAGGGAAAACTTTTACATTATTTTTCATTTGAACGTAACTGTTAAAGGATACCGTAGCTTTCCTAAAATTTGTTTTTCAGTTTTTTAGATTTCTAAAACATATTGGCCTGAAGTGGAATTTAACTGTTGCAAATGTATTGCTCCTCTGGGGCACACACACTTGTATGCTGAATTTACCAAACATGCAATGCACAATAAAATAAATACAGAAAATGATAAAAATGCAGAACAGGTCAGTCAGCATCTGTCACGTTATGATGTTTCAGTTGCAAGTTATTCTTCAGGATGGTTCTGCTGAAAAGGTATACAACCAAAATAACCTAACCTGTCCTTCTCTCTTTACTAAAATAAAAGCAAAATACTGCGGATGCTGGAAATCTGAAACAAAAACAAGAAATGCTGGAATCACTCAGCAGGTCTGGCAGCATCTGTGGAAAGAGAAGCAGAGTTAATGTTTCGGGTCAGTGACCCTTCTTCGGAACCCTCTCTTTACTGTTGCTCAACAATCTGCTGAGTCTTTCCAGCAATTTTGCTCTATTTGAGATTTCCAGTTTTTATCTTTTTACTTTATTTATAGTTGTATTGGTGGACTTGTGATCAGCTAAGCACATTTGTAGTTTACTTACAACTTGAGTGAAAGTAGTAAATCTTTAATACTGGTACAATATTCCAAGTAATAAATAGGCAAGATCAATTTATGATGAAAAAAAGAATCTCTGAAAACAATTTTAACATAGCATGAAAAAATAAGTTGCAAAAGGAAGAGTTAGAATTACCTTAGAACTTTGTTTTTAGGTCAAGCACATTGTTGAGTGTGCTAGTTAGCATGCTCGGGCCATTATACTTTAGAGCAATGGAAATTATGGATTAGGCCCTCAACAAAGGTCCTGCAATAAATTCACCATATGAAAACATCGGGGGTAAATTTATGGAGGATGGAATACGGGAGGCCGGCTATTGGAGAGCATTGAAATAGTCAAGTCTCGAAGTGACAATGGCATAAATGAGGTTTTCAGTGACAGATGGGTTGAAGTAGGGGCAGAGGTAGTGATGCTAATGGAGGTGCAAGTACAGAAAACTAAAGGAATATATGCATATTCCAATGCCAGGATGTATAAAACTAGGCTAAACAGAAGATAGTGTATATTATCATTCCAGGAACTGGAAAAATGAGAATGTACAACTTCCAAGTCATTCATTGTTACTTCTTCCAGTTTCTCATTCATTTCAATTCTTGATATTAAAGATTAATGATTGCGATGTCAATTCTGCATTATTATCAATAAATAATTTGTAGTTTGTTATCAGTTAAATGCTATGTCGGATTAAAGTTGCTATTGCATTAGAAATAAATAAAACATGTCAGTTTGTCTCATTGCTTATTTTGCTGCACTGTATACCACCATAAGTGTTTAAAACAATATGCATTGACTTACCTATATCTGGGTCTGTTGCTTCAACCTTTGCCAGCAAAACGTTTATTGCTGTGTTCTCATATACAGACTGAGTATAATGACTGGAGGAAAATACAGGGGGATTGTCATTCACATCCTCCAATAACAAAACTATTCCCGACTGGCAGTAACGACCACCTCCATCTGAAGCCCTGGCAATCAAATTATATACTTGAGTTTCCTCACGGTCTAAAGCTGATAATGTTTTCAGTTCACCTATAGGATAATCACAACAAATCGAAAGTGTAGAATAAACATTAACTCATATTTGCCTAGAAAATAACCTAGCAAACTCACAGAAGCAGATAAAGGGCTACAAGTAATAACCATTGGGTGGTGGTGTTAAAGTTCAGAACAGAAGGATTCTAAGGATGGGAAAATGATTCTAACATTTGATGGAAGCAAAATAAAAACCTGTGTGTGGAACTTTAGTACAGCATCTGTGAATGTGCACACAATGAAACACATTTTGCAGATATTTCATGCTCATGTACAATAACTAACAATCACAGGCTAGAATACATACTGAAATGAAAGCCTTTAAATGCAGGAACAATATCCTCTGTGCACAACATACAGATGTTGTGTATCTGCTACTTCATCTTCAAAGTCAGCTGTATAGCTGGCTTCCCACATTTGGTGCTGATATAACTGTGTAATGTGCACTGATATACTTATATAGATATGTAGGACATGATAAATGTATTGTGATTATACCAATCTTTTAATCACGATTCTACCCTCTTCTGCAACCATTATTTTTCTAAACTTTACTGTGCCACAATCTGCTCTCCGGTCTTCAGTTTTATTTGTAAAACATTTGGGTGTTATTTTTCTTCTGTGCATCCATGAATATTGGACAAAGCTTTGTGGGGCAATTTTGTACATCCAAAAAGCTGATTGGTGTAAAATGTGAGCGGTGGGCAACTATGATAATTCTGTTAAAAAAAAAGGAACACTCCAATGCCTCAGTGAATCGTACATATCCTGGTGAGAAACCAAGCCGTACAATCTCAGGTTTGATCTCTGGTCTGGTGTGAATTAGCAGATAGCAAAAATTTTCCTGTTTAGTTCACCTCAGTCACTGGCGGAGCTCCCATATGTATTGCTTAAGCTGAATTTTAATATAGTACATCTAAGTCACATTACAATGAAAGTCACCCTTTTTATATCATACGCTAATCGATAAACTGAAAAAAATCCATATTGAGATTACAGAAACACTTACCATTTTCTGGTTCCAGGAAAAATTTATCTGAGCCAGCTCCATGCAAAGAATACCGTATTTCTGCATTAGACCCAATGTCAGCATCATGGGCACCAATCCTTAGAATAAGTTCATTAGGTGGAATGTCTTCCACTATTGTCTCTGTGTAGGTGACCTGCAGGTATTTAACAGCACACAGTTTGTCTCAGATACAGTTCATACTTCAATAATTTAAACAATTTAAACATTAGAATACTAAATAAAGATTACTCACAATACAAAAAGTTATAGAGAAATGAAAGGGGTGTGTTTTACATACCTGGTCACAGACTGGACTATTATCGTTCGCATCCTGTACTCGGACTTCTACCACTGCTCTTGATACAAAAAGCCCATCGGTGGCTGTAATATTCAGTAGATAAATATCCTGTTCCTCACGATCTAATGGCCTCTTTACATAGACCTTCCATTCATTCTGAACCAGGCCAAGGGCAAACTTTCCTTTAGGATTTCCTCCTAAACAGACATATATAGAAAATCTGAAACGCATGACTGTCAACCACAATTGAAACTATTTCAGTGTCAAAAGAATCAGCATTATCTGAAAAAGCTCACTACTCTAGTAACATAGTGGAATAAATATTAGTTTATGAATGAAATTTTCAGCCTTTGAACATTACATTGGGTTAAAGAGTTACAGTATTGATTCTGTCATGCAGACCCCCATTTGCCAAGAATGAGGCATATTAATTTTGTCATATGAACATCAATTTTAAACTGTTGCTGGAGTGAAGAAATGACTTGTTAAAGAGATCACCAGACATTTGGGCTGGAACGACATTTGCATACCAAGAGACGTTGCTTGTGGAGACAAAGGACTATCCCCTGATCCAATTAATCCAAATGGATTTTGATCACCAGACATTGAAGGTGTAAGGAAGCGCATTCCAGGGCCCGCTAAGATAATACAATCCACAAACGCAGAAGTGGTTAAGCCAGTTAGTCACATGACTGACCTGCTGGCCAACTTGGTTTTTTATTTGTGTCACACAGAAAGGAACAGAGGTCAGTTTGCAACTGAAGCTGGAACAAGCAAGCCTCTCTACTGGCTGTCTCTCTTACTTTTTCTCAAGCCACCGGACCCACAGAAGATACGTAAAACTCAAGAGAGAAAAAAATCCCACATCGAAGCAAGTTGAAGCGTGAACTGGGCTCCAATGAACAGCAAAATTTACTGGTAACCAAAGACTCCACATTGAATAGGACTGTAATTATAACCCCGATATTGGCTCAAACTGTTCCCCTTTATTCTTTTCTACTTTTTCTGTCTCTATCTGCGTGTGTGTTTATTGCGTACGCATGCTAGCATGGTTGTGTCGCATATTCGTAGTTGTTAACCGGATTAGAATTTAAGATTAATAAACTTCCACCTTTCTTGTTTAAATCTAAGGAAACCTGTCTGATTTATTTGCGTTACAATTGGAAAGCGGTGAACAAGGATTCACTGAGGGGGAGCTAAAACACGCTGTTTTTAAAATTAAACCCTGTTATGGTTAAACCAGGCAAAGGCTGAGAGGGAACCTCTAGACCCCTTCTCACCTGGTCATAACAATTCATAATTTCATCAATGGTATACAAAGGCTCATTCAATAATACGCAGATCAGGTGCAATCGAGTCAGGTGCAAAGTAAAACTCCTTTTACTCTACCCAATAATATGCCTAAAAAAACTTCAGAGATCTTATCTTAATGTACCTCTGGGAAAACATCTTGCAAACCCAAAATGAGGACCAGAGCACATTTCTTGCATCCAAGTTTAATCAATGTCACTTATCAGCCAGGATGATCTGTCTTTCTTTTTTGCATCAACTGTTTGGCTTCTCGAGGAATCTGCTGATGGCATAAGTAAATATTGGAAATTGCCATGTGGAGAACTCAAATCCTACAACTTCATGGTAACAAGTCAGAACTTTAAGTCATCTCACAGCCTTAAACACTAGCATGAACATTGACATTGGTGTCAGCTGTAGCTCAGTTGCACTCCTACCTCTAATTCAGAAAGTTGTGGGTTCAAATCCCACTCTAGGACTTAGCACGAAAATCAAAGCTGACATTCCAGTTCAGTACTGTGTGCTGCACATGTGGAGGTGCAGTCTCTTGGATGAGATGTTGAACCGTGTGCCCTCTCAAGTGGGTACCAAAGACTGCTTCAAAGGACCCACTTCAAAGAAGAGCAGTAGAGTTATCCCTAGTGACCTGGCCAATATTCATCACTCAAAGCAACATCACAAAAACAAATGTGGTCATTATTGCACTGCTGTTTGTCAGAGTTTGCTGTGTTTCCTTCATTACAACAGTGACTACACTTCAAAAACTCTTTGGCTGTAAAGCACATTGAGACATCTCGTGATTGCAAGTGGCGCTATACAAATCTTTCATTTGTGAAACCTCCAGTCCCGATACCAGCGCCATTGCCACATCTCAGAGTCAGATTACAAATTGAGAACAGAATCATATAAAGGTTACAGCACAGAAGGAGGCCATTTGGCTCATCATGTCTGTGCTGGCTCTCTGAAGGAGCAATTCATCTAGTGCCACTCCCACACCTTCTCCCTATAGTGCTCTACATTTGTCCTCTTCAGATAATAATCCAATTCCCTCTTGAATGCCTCAATTGAACCTGCCTCCATCACACTCTCAGGCAGCGCATTCCAGATCCTAACCACTTGCTGCATGAAAAAGTTTTCCTCATGTCACCATTGCTTCTTTTTGACAATTACCTTAAATCTGTGCCCTCTTGTTCTTAATCCTTCCACCAATGGGAACAGTTTCTCCCTATCTACTTTGTCCAGACCCCTCTGAATACCTCAATCAAATCTCCTCTCAACCTTCTCTTCTCCAAGAAAAACAGTCCCAACTTCTCCAATCTATGTACGTAACTGAAGTTCTTCATACCTGGAACCATTCTTGTGAATCTTTCTGCACTCTCTCTAACACCTTCACATATTTCCTAAAGTGTGGTTCCAAGAACTGGATGCAATACTCCAGTTGGGGCCAAAGCAATGTTTTATACAAGTTTACCATAATTTCCTTGCTTTTGGACTCGATGCCCCTATTAATAAGGTAAGCCAAGGGTGTTTTATTAACAGCGCTGTCAACCTGTTCTGCCACCTTCAATGATTTATGCACAAATACATCTAGGTCCCTCTGCTCTTGCACCCTGTTATGACCAGGTGAGAAAGGGGTCTAGGGTTCCCTCTCAGCCTTCAACTATTCTTACCGTAAGACAGTTTAATTTTAAACACACCGTGTTTTTAGCTCCCCCTTGGTGAATCCTTGTTCGCTGCTTTCCAATTATAAGCCAATTATAAGGCATGGATAGAAGATTGGCTAGTGAACAGGAAACAGAGAGTAGGCATGAATGGGTCATTTTGGCGAGATGTAATGAGCAGTGTGCTACAGGGATCTGTGCTGGGGCCTCAACGTTTTACAATTTATATAAATGACTTAGATGAAGGGGCCAAAGGTATGGTTGCTAAATTTGCTGATGACACAAAGATAGGTAGGAAAGTAACTTGTGAAGAGGACAAAAGGGGGCTACAAAGGGATATAGATAGGATAGGTGAGTGGGCAAAGACCTGGCAAATGGAGTATAATGTGGGAAAGTGGGAAATTGTCCACTTTGGCAGGAAGAATAAAAAAAGAAGCATATTATCTAAATGGTGAGAGCTCTGAGCTGCAGAGGGATCTGGATGTCCCAGTGTACGAATCGCAAAAGGTTAGTATGCAAGTACAGCACATAATTAGGAAAGCTAACAGAATGTTTTCATTTATTGCGAGGGGAATTGAATACAAAAGTAGGGATGTTATGCTTCAGCTATACAGGGCATTGGTGAGACCACATCTGGAGTATTGTGTACAGTACTGGTCTCCTTATTTAAGGAAGGACGTAAATGTTTTGGAGGCAGTACAGAGAAGGTTTACTAGACTAATACCTAGAATGGGTGGGCTGTCTTACGAGGAAAGATTGGACAGGCTAGGCTTGTGTCCACTGGAATTTAGAAGAGTAAGAGGTGACTTGATTGAAACATATAAGATCCTGAGGGGTCTTGACAGGGTGGATGTGGAAAAGATGTTTCCGTTGTGGCAGAATCTCGAACTAGGGATCACTGTTTAAAAATAAGGGGTCGTCCATTTAAGACAGAGATGAGGAGAAATCTTTTCTCAGAGGGTCGTGAGTCTTCCTGAAAAGGCAGTGGAAGCAGAGTCTTTGAATATTTTTAAGACAGAGGTAGATAGATTCTTGATAAGCAAGGGGGCGAAAGATTATCGGGGTAGGTGGAAATGTGGAGTAATCAATTCAGCCATGAACTTATTGAATGGCGGAGCAGGCTCAAAGGTCCTAGTGGCCTACTCCTGCTCCTAATTCTTATGTTCGTATGTAACCAGTCCAAACAGGTTTTCTTAGGTTTAAAGAAGAAAGGTTGAAATTTATTAAGCTTAAACTCTAACTCGGTTAACGCTTATGGGTACACGACATGCCCACGCTAGCATGCATACGCGATACACACATGCAGATAGTGACAGAAAAGAGCAGAAGAAAATAAAGTGGAAAAGTTTGAGGCAATCTCTGAAGAGGGGTTTTGTTACGGTTCTGTAGAGTCCTTGATTGTAGGTAGATCTTGCTCTTTGTTGAGGCCCAGTATTCTTCTTAAACCTTGTTCACTGTAGGAGACCTTTCTCTCTTGGGGTTTATGTGTCTTCAGTGTATTTGGAGTTCCGTGAGAAAGAGCTGGGAGCAGACAGGAGAGGCTGTGGCGGGCCAGCCAGGAGAGGTCTTTTCAGTCCAGGAGCAAACAGACACTCTGCGTTCAAACTCTCTGTGGCTACTTCAAAAGACTGTGGAACAGCCAGTTAGTCATGTGACCAGCTGGTCTAACCAGTCCTGGATTGTATCACCTTAGCAGTCTCTAGAATGCTCCTTTTACACGCACTACTTAGTGATCAAGGTCCAATTTGGGTTGAATATGTCAGGGAATGGTCCTTTGTCCTTCCAAGCACTGTCTGTTAATATACAATTGTCTTTTCCAACCACGGCTGATCTGCTTAACAAGTCACTTCTTTGCTCCAGCAACAATTTAAAATCAATGTTCATGACAAAATTAATGTGCGTCATTCTTGGCAGGTGGGGCCCTAGCATGATAACCCCCTTTAGAATTGCACCCTTTATTTTATATTGTCTTTCCACTTTCTTTCTATCAAAATGAAACACGTCACACTTCACTGCCTTAAATTTCATCTGCCACCTGTCCAACCATTGCACAAACCTCTCTATGTCCGTTTAAATTTATACACTACCTCCTCACAATTCACAATGATTACAAGTTTTGTATCGTCAGCAAATTTTGAAATTTTACACGAAGGTCTAGGTCATTAACATATATCAGGAACAGCAAAGGTTCTAACACTGACCCCTGGGGAACTCCACTATAAACCTTCCTCTAATCCAAAAGACAACTATTAATCAGTGCTCTCTGTTTCCTGTTACTCAGCCAATTTTGTATCCATGCTGCTACTGTTTATTCCACAAGCTATAACTTTGCTGACAAGCCTGTTGTGTGGCACTTTATCGAATACATTTTGGAAGTCCATGTACACCACATCAACAGCATTACCCTCATCAACACTCTCTGTTACCTCATCAAAAATCTCAAGCAAGTTAGTTAAATATGATTTTCCCTTAATAAATCTGTGCTGGCTTTCCTTGATTAACCTGCATTTGTCCAAGTGACTATTAATTTTGTCCCAAATTGCTCCCACAATCACGTTATCAAAATACGTAACAGCTTCAAAATGTTTTTTATATGAATGTAAACCCTTAAATTACAAGTCATAGGCCATTTTATATGGTGTGTTTATATGTACACAGAACAAGATTATGACTGCCAAGCCATGTAGATTTAAAATAGCAACTGAATATGCAATAGTTGCAAAGTATAACACAAATGTAACAGCAGGTACATTAATGATGGTCACGCATAATGTCATTACTACCGGTATCAAGTATATAGTACACAAAGTTTTGTCGTTAAATGAAAACAATGAAAATGGAATCATAGGTTGGAATTTTTCCAGGCCAGTGGAGGTGGGTTTAGGAGAAGGTGGGGTGGGAAAATTGCAGAAAATTACGTCAAGTTGGGATCATTGCGTGATCCTGCCTTTTCTGGCCTTCCCAGGAGTGGGTTGGGAGTGCAGCGGGGTACCCCCGTGGCTGAGATGGGAAGCTAACTGAAGAACTGCAGAAGGCAATTAGGAGTGAACTTGCGCTTGGATTCCCTCGTTCCCAACAGCGCAGGAGTTCCATGCTGTGTCTGTAATCCAGCTAGTTGCAGAAGGCGAGTGCAAAATGGGAAGAACTTCCTCAGTGAAACTGACAAGCTGTGATGGCTTTGAGCAGTTACACTGAAGTGCTCCAGCCATGGCCAGGTGAAAGGCTGCGATTCAAAGCACTTCTTCTGTCAGATAGTCCTATCACTGCTTGATTGGTGAATGCCAACTGCTTGGAAGGCACTTCACCCATCCAGCACTTCATCCACCTTCAATTGCACTTCCCTGCTGCCAGCCTTCAGAACAGCAGCTTTTGCCGCTTCTCTGTCCACCTCTACTGAGGGTCAAGAACAGGGGGCTCACCATCGCCCACTGCTCCAGCAGCAGCAGGAGCAACACCAGCTGCCTCCTCTTCAGCCACATGCCCCTCCACAGGGCAGAAGGGTCGGCCACCGAGACCCAGCTGGAAGGAGGCGAGACTCACAATACAGGGTCTACAGGCAGAGGATCAGCTCTCTCGACATGTCTGAGGACCAGTGCTTCAGGAAGCTCAGGCTCTCATGGCAGGTTGCTGCTGACATTCGTATCTTCATGGAACAAGAGCTCCTTCCCAGTGGACCAGGTGGGCATGCATTGCCAGTGGCCAACAAGGTGCCTGTCACTGGAGATTCACGCCTGCTGCTTCCCCCCTGTTCACATCTCTGCCTCTCTCCGAGTTGTGAGCTCTATTCTCCTGCAAGGAGAGAAAGCAGGGAGGTGTGAGTGCTCATAATGGCTTGTGTGCTGAGGAGGGAAGGACATGGGTTCAAAAGGCGGTAGGCTGAGGGTAAATATGTGTGTTGGCTGCTCAGATGGGGATGTGAGGTGCCTGCAGAGAGAGGAATGAGTGGAGTTGCAAGGTGCGATGTTGACCTGAGGAGTGTTCTGCAGGAGCCAAATCAGAGGGTGGGGATTGGCATCTGAAAGTGTTACGTCACTCACCTGCCATGCCCTCCTGAGGTCCTGAATCCTCTCGTACACAGACTCCAGGTTGAAGGGAGCATACTCCTGCTGCTGACTTTCTTGGCCACTTCCATTCACACCTGCTTGGTTGGAGAGGTTGTCCTCTTCCTCCCGTCCTTGGGAAAGATCACCCCACTGCAGCTCCTCACTTGGCTGCTTCAGCTGGATCCCTAATTAAGAGTGAGCGACCCCGGGAGCACCCTTCTCAGGTCTCGTGTGGGTGTTGCAGCCTGAAAAATCCAAGTGCTGCTGACCTTTTCTGAAACATGCGAAGGTCCCTTTAAACCGAAATCCTTCCTCTTACAAATGGCGGCATCATCCCACCCACCCTCTCTAATTGGTCAGGGTGCCCGAGGGCAAGCTCTTAATTGGTTTGTTCTGGTAAAGAATGACCGGAAGGCCCGCTAATTGGGATATCACGTTCATGACCTGAAAATAATCCCGCCATTACATTAGATTAGAACATTAGAACATTACAGCGCAGTACAGGCCCTTCGGCCCTCGATGTTGTGCCGACCTGTGAAACCATCTGACCTACACTATTCCATTTTCATCCATATGTCTATCCAATGACCACTTAAATGCCCTTAAAGTTGGCGAGTCTACTACTGTTGCAGGCAGGGTGGCGTTCCACGCCCCTACTACTCTCTGAGTAAAGAAACTACCTCTAACATCTGTCCTATATCTATCACCCCTCAACTTAAAGCTATGTCCCCTCGTGTTTGCCATCACCATCCGAGGAAAAAGACTCTCACTATCCACCCTATCTAACCCTCTGATTATCTTATATGTCTCTATTAAGTCACCTCTCCTCCTCCTTCTCTCCAACGAAAACAACCTCAAGTCCCTCAGCCTTTCCTCGTAAGACCTTCCCTCCATACCAGGCAACATCCTAGTAAATCTCCTCTGCACCCTTTCCAAAGATTCCACATCCTTCCTATAATGCGGTGACCAGAACTGCACGCAATACTCCAGGTGCGGCCTCACCAGAGTTTTGTACAGCTGCAGCATGACCTCGTGGCTCCGAAGCTCGATCCCCCTACTAATAAAAGCTAACACACCATATGCCTTCTTAACAGCCCTATTAACCTGGGTAGCAACTTTCGGGGATTTGTGTACCTGGACACCAAGATCTCTCTGCTCATCTACACTACCAAGAATCTTCCCATTAGCCCAGTACTCTGCATTCCTGTTACTCCTTCCAAAGTGAATCACCTCACACTTTTCCGCATTAAACTCCATTTGCCATCTCTCAGCCCAGCTCTGCAGCCTTTCTATGTCCCTCTGTACCCTACAACATCCTTCGGCACTATCCACAACTCCACCGACCTTCGTGTCATCCGCAAATTTACTAACCCACCCTTCTACACCCTCATCCAGGTCATTTATAAAAATGACAAACAGCAGTGGCCCCAAAACAGATCCTTGCGGTACACCACTAGTAACTAAACTCCAGGATGAACATTTGCCATCAACCACCACCCTCTGTCTTCTTTCAGCTAGCCAATTTCTGATCCAAAGCTCTAAATCACCTTCAACCCCATACTTCCGTATTTTCTGCAATAGCCTACCGTGGGGAACCTTATCAAACGCCTTACTGAAATCCATATACACCACATCCACTGCTTTACCCTCATCCACCTGTTTGGTCACCTTCTCGAAAAACTCAATAAGGTTTGTGAGGCACGACCTACCCTTCACAAAACTGTGCTGACTATCGCTAACGAACTTATTCTTTTCAAGATGATTAGAAATCCTATCTGTTATAACCTTTTCCAACATTTTACTCACAACAGAAGTAAGTCTCACAGGTCTATAATTACCAGGGCTGTCTCTACTCCCCTTCTTGAACAAGGGGACAACATTTGCTATCCTCCAGTCTTCCGGCACTATTCCTGTCGACAATGACGACATAAAGATCAAGGACAAAGGCTCTGCAATCTCCTCCCTGGCTTCCCAGAGAATCCTGGGATAAATCCCATCTGGCCCAGGGGACTTATCTATTTTCACACTTTCCAAAATTGCTAACACCTCCTCCTTGTGAACCTCAATCCCATCTAGCCTAGTAGGTGGTGGTATAGATTAAGGAGAGCATTACTCCAGAGATGATGGCAGTAATATTCGCCAATAAATTTACAATTCTATAAAGCAATTCCTCTTTTGACTAAATCGGAAAAACTATATGTAACCAACACCTCATTGCTCTTAGGGCCAAAGTTTAAAGTATCCATGATTAATTTGGCATTAGAAGTTTACAGAGATTTTAAAAGGCAGGAAATTCAAACAATGCGATATAATGCAGTTAACAGCTCATCCAACATAAGAACATAAGAAATAGGAGCAGGAGTAGATCACACGGCCTGTCAAGTCTGCTCTGTCATTCAATATGATCATGGTTGATCTTTGGCTTCACCTCAACTTTCCTGCCTGCTCTCCATATTCCCTGAGTGACCAAAAATCAGTTAATTTCAGCCTTAATGATAGAGCATTCACATACCTCTGGGGTAGAGAATTCCAAAGATTTACAACCCTTTGAGTGAAGAAATTTCTCCTCATCTCAGTCCTAATTGATTGACCCTTATCTTGAGACTGTGCCTCCGTGTTCTAGATTCCCCAGCCAGGGAAAACAATCTTTCAGAGTCTATCCTATCCAGCCCCTTCAGAATCTTGTATATATTCTCCAGAGAATATAGACCAATTTACTCAGCCTCTCATCATAGGCCAATGCTCTCATCCCATGGACCAATCTAGTGAACCTTCGCTGTGCCACCTCCAATGCAAATATATCCTTCCTTAAATATGGAGACCAAAACTGCACACAGTACTCCAGGTGTGGTCGCACCAAAGCCCTGCACATATATAGCAAGACCTGTTTATTCTTGTACTCCAATCTCCTTGCAATAAAGGCCAACATGCCAATTGCCTTCCTAATTGCTTGCTGTACCTGTATGCAAACTTTCTGTGTTCCTTGTACAAGTACACCAAAGTCCCTCTAAACATCAGCAGTTACAAGTTTCAAGCCTTTTAAAAAATATTCTGCTTTTCCATTCTTACTACCAAAGTTGAATAACCTCACAACTCCCCACATTGTACTCCATCTGCCACCTTGTCCACTTACTTAACCTGTCCATATCTCTTTGCAGCCTCTTTGTGTCCTCCTTACAGCTTGCATTCTTTGCTTTGTATCATCAGGAAACTTAGATACATAACACAGTCTTTTCATCTAAGTCATTAATATAGATTGTAAACAGCTGAGGCCCCAGCACTGATCCATGTGACACTCCACTAGTTGCAGCCTGCCAACTTGAAAATGTCCCTTAATTCCTACCCTTAGCTTCCTGTCTCTTAACCAATCCTCTATCCTGGCTAATATATTACCCCCAACTCCAGGAACCCTTCTCTTGCATATTAACCTTTGGTGTGTTATCTTATCGAATGCCTTTTGGAAATCCAAGTGTACTACATCTACTGGTTCTCATTTATCTACTCTGCTTGATAAGTAAGGGGGTGAAAGGTTATTGGGGATAGAGGGGAATGTGGAATTGTGGTTACAATAAAACGCTAGTTAGGCCACAGCTGGAGTACTGTGTACAGTTCTGGGCACCACACTATAGGAAGGATGTGATTGCACTGGAGAGGGTGCAGAGGAAATTCACCAGGATGTTGCCTGGGCTGGAGCATTTCAGCTATGAAGAGAGACTGGATAGGCTAGGGTTGTTTTCCTTAGAGCAGAGAAGGCTGAGGGGGGACCTGATTGAGGTATACAAAATTATGAGGGGCATTGATAGGATAGATAGGAAGAAATTGTTTCCCTTAGCGGAGGGGTCAATAACTAGGGGGCATAGATTTAAGGTAAGGGGCAGGAGGTTTAGAGGGGATTTAAGGAAATATTTTTTTCACCCAGAGGGTGGTTGGAATCTGGAACGCACTGCCTGAAGGGGTGGTAGAGGCAGGAACACTCACAATATTTAAGAAGTATTTAGATGAGCACTTGAAACACCATAGCATCCAAGGCTAAGGGTCAAGTGCTGAAAAATGGGATTAGAATAGATATCTGCTTGATGGCCGGCACAGACACGATAGGCCGAAGGGCCTGTTTCTGTGCTGTATAACTCTATTACTCTATGACAATCAGATCAGCCATGATCTTGTTGAATGGCAGAGCAGGCCTGAGTAGCCTACTCCTGCTCTTAATTCATATGTTTGTATTGTCACCTGCCAAGAATGAGGCATATTAATTTCATCACATGAACATTAATTTTAAACAGTTGTTGTAGTGAAGAGATGACTTGTTTAAAGAGATCAGCAGTGGCTGGAAAGCATTTGCACACTAAGAGACAGTACTTGGAGAGACAATGGGAACTGCTCACTGTTTCAATTAACAGAGGTTGGTCTGGGCAATGGTGATCCACATTTTGTCGATGTAAGAGACAACACTGCACCCCCCGCCGCCCAGCGAGAGCTTTGAAATCCACAAACCGTAGGAGCGGTTGTTCCCAAATAAGGGGCTAGTCACATGACTAACCTGCTGGCCAACTTGGAGTTTGAATTATGCTCACAGGACAGTTTGGAAACAGATTGCAGATTGCAACTGAACTTGGAAGAGAGCCTGTCTCCTGTCTGGTTTTTTCTCTCTCTCTTTCACTAATCTCCAGATCCATTGATGTCATTTAAACCTCAAGAGAAAAAAGACTCCTACATCGAAACAACTTTTAAAGCGTGCACTGGGCAGCAATGAAATGGCAAGCCTTCCCGGCAACCAAAGACTCTACATTGAACTCAAAGGACCGTAAGTAGAAACCCAGCTATTGCCTCAAACTTTTCCCTTTATTCTTTCTACTTTTTCTGTCTCCATCAGCGTGTGTGTTTATCGCATATGCATGCTAGCGTGGTTGCGTCGCATATTCGTAGTCATTAACTGAATTAGAGTTTAAGATTAATAAACTTCCCCCTTTCTTGTTTAAATCTAAGAAAACCTGAGTGATTAATTTTTTTGCCTTATAATTGGAAAGCAGTGAACAAGGATTCACTGAGAGGGAGCTAAAATCACAGTGTTTTTAAAATTCAACCCTGTTACGGTTAAACCAGGCAAAGGCTGAGAGGGAACCCCGAGACCCCTTTCTCACCTGGTCGTAACAATATGTACTAGTTACACACTTAAAAAACACTTAATAAATTTGCCAAACATGATTTCCCTTTTGTAAAATCATGTTGACTTTGGCTGATCATACTATAATTTTCTAAGTGCATTGTTAAGACAGCTCATCGAATAATTGAGCAAATTTATCCAATGAGTGATTAAGCAATACAGATCAGGAGCATCTCAGGTTTAAGTCTGCAGTGTGCTGATCTCAGCCTAGATGGTACAACTGTCCTCAGCAGCTCTGTATCAGGGAATGAAAAATTAGCCAGGGATCTGACTGACTGGATTTCTCTACATGGAGTCACTGGGCTGAATGGCCTCTTTCTATGTCGTAATGACTCTATGACTCTATCCCATTCCAGAACTCTGGAAATTTGCATGTTTGGACGTGTGTGAGGAAAAGCTCAGGCTTGTCTGTTTATGCCCCCTTGATAAAATAGTATACCAACTCTTATCATCAAGGATCATACAGGAATAATGACCACTTGTGTGAGGTACTAAAGAACAACCAACATCTATCAAACCATAACCCAGACACAGCCAATTATGCAAATTGCAATAAAAATTGGAACAGGCTGCCGATTCGCTATCACCCATTTTACATTATTGTACAAAGTCAAAATTACCCTACTGACTCTAGGTTATTATTTACTAAGTGGATAAAACTCTCTACAGTGATGTAACAATGTTACCTGTTCAGTGTTCACACACCAGACTAAAAGAGTGCAGCTGCCATGATGATTATGATTTGATTGATTAGAGATACAGCACTGAAACAGGCCCTTCGGCCCACCGAGTCTGTGCCGAACATCAACCACCCATTTATACTAATCCTACACTAATCCCATATTCCTACCAAACATCCCCACCTGTCCCTATATTTCCCTACCACCTACCTATACTAGTGACAATTTATAATGGCCAATTTACCTATCAACCTGCAAGTCTTTTGGCTTGTGGGAGGAAACCGGAGCACCCGGTTTCTATTAGATAAAACATCAAAATATATTGCAGTGACAGTGGCAAAATTGCCGAGCCCCACTGCTTAGCTTGATCTGTGTTGCTCACTTACAAGACTCAAGAAGATATATCATTTGGTAACCCTTAAAAGTAGACTTTCATGGAGCAGTTCAGAGAGATAAGTTATCATTCCAAAGGGTGTCTGAGGAAAAGAGATGGAGCAGAACAACTTTTCATTACACTGAAACTGTGACATTGAATCTTGCAATATTACTTCTCTGTATCATTAAACCTGGTGGACAGAAATAAGCTCAAATGGCAAAAGGATACATTCTTATCCGCTCAAGGGAGGAGCCTAAAACCAATTCTCTACTTTGGAAGCAGCATGAGTTGCAGAAGATATGGGGCAGAAGATATGGGGGTGGGGGCTGGTAATTTTAACGTGGGTGAGTGCGCTAGTTTGGTGGGTGGGGGTGAAATTTAGGAAAAATGAGAATGAATTGGGAAGCCGGTTCAAACCTGCTGACTTACATACATACGAACATATGAATTAGGAGCAGGAGTAGACCACTTGAGCCTGCTCCACCATTCAATAAGATCATGGCTGATCTGATTGTAACCTCGACTCCACATTCTCGCCTACCCCCGATAACCTTTCACCCCCCCCCTGCTTATCAAGAATCTGTCTACCTCTGCCTTAAAGATGTTTAAAGATTCTGCTTCCATTGCCTTGTGAGAAAGAGAATTCCAAAGGCTCATGAAACTCTGGGAGAAAAAATTTCTCATCTTCACTGTATTAAATAGGCGACCCCTTATTTTTAAATAGCGACCCCTAGTTCTAGATTCTCCCACAAGGGGCAACATCTTTTCCACATTTCACTCCAGTGCATTAGGCTGCATGCGAGCAACCCCCCACGGGAGAGGTGGGTTGTTAATTTCAATATGTTAATTGCTCAATTGGAGCAATACTAACATGAGTTGTGCTAACTTTGGCCCCATAGGTTTCCCAGGCTTCCTAGAATGTGCCAGTGTAAGCAAGGCAAGAAGACAGCAGCTATTGAAAGGGGTGAAGGCATGACAGAGAAATAGGCCAACAAATACTCAGTACTCACAGCTGCTTTCTTACCTGCTTATGTGAAAGGGTTTGTTCACAGTACCAGTTACTTTACACACTTTGGAGCTTCAGAGGTCTGATCTATCAGCATGGGTGCTGCTTAGCTTATGTCACTATGGACCTCAGATGAGTACCAAGATGACCACCAGCAGCAGCATGAGGATGAGCAGCAGGACCTGCACCAGCAACAACCTGCTCCTCACAGACCTGCAGCACCACAGGAGAGAGTGGATGAACAGAGAGGTGCAAGTTGCAGGAGGCCGTACCTAGTACAGAGATAGTGCAGGCCGAGGATAAGCTTGTTCAACAGATCAGAACATCAATGTCTGAGGAGGCTCAGGTTGTCACATTAGATCATGGCAGACATTCACATGCTGCTGGAACAAGACCTGCCAGCCTAACCTGGACGCCATACTTTACCAACAGCAGTCAAGGTCATACCATCCTTTGGACCCTGCCAGGACTCTGCTGGTGACATTTGCTGGATCGCGCAGTCAGTGGCCCACAAATGCATAAGACAGATGACTGATGGCTTGTTTGCCGAAGCTTACATGAACTGCATCTGTGTTGCTTGGGTTTATAGCTCTTGTTGGCTTTCCACAGGTGCAGTGTGTCTTAGGCTGCATACATTGAGGCACCCATTGATCAGCCAGAAGTGCTCATCAACTGCAAGGATTCCACTCCATCAACGTGCATCCACAAAAAGAAGTTTATGCAGGTGGGTGCGAGCTGCCATGATGCTTTTGTCCTGTGGCAGTCCATCCTCCCTGATCTCTTCGCACCTCGAAGCAGAGTTACCAGCTGGTACCCACTTAAAACATGGCTGATGACACCCTTCATAAATCCGAGGAATGAGGCACAAAGTAGATACAATGAATGCCATATGACCAGCAGAAGTGTCATAGAATAAACCACTGGCATGCTTAAGATGGCTTCACGTGCCTCGACAGATCAGGAGAGGTCCTTCCAGCCAGAATGGCCATGGTGTGATGTGTTACATAAGAACATATGAATTAGAAGCAGGAGCAGGCCACTTGTCCCTTAGAGCCTGCTCCGCCATTCAATAAGTTCATGGCTGAACTGATTACTCCACATTTCCACCTATCCCGATAACCTTCCCTCCCCCTTGCTTATCAAGAATCTATCTACCTCTGCCTTAAAAATATTCAAAGACTCTGCTTCCACCGCCTTTTGAGGAAGAGAATTCCAAAGATTCACGACCCTCTGAGAGAAAAAATTTCTCCTCATCTCTGTCTTAAATGGATGACCCCTTATTTTTAAACAGTGACCCCTAGTTCTAGATTCTCCCACAAGGGGAAACATCCTTTCCACATCCACCTTGTCAAGACCCTTCAGGATCTTATATGTTTCAATCAAGTCGCCTCTTACTCTTCTAAATTCCAGCGGATACAAGCCTAGCCTGTCCAATCTTTCCTCGTAAGACAGCCCACCCATTCCAGGTATTAGTCAAGTAAACCTTCTCTGTACTGCCTCCAAAACATTTACGTCCTTCCTTAAATAAGGAGACCAGTACTGTACACAATACTCCAGATGTGGTCTCACCAATGCCCTGTATAGCTGAAGCATAACCTCCCTATTTTTGTATTCAATTCCCTCGCGATAAACGATAACATTCCATTGGCTTTCCTAATTACGTGCTGTACCTGCATACTAACCTTTTGTGATTCATGCACTAGGACACCCAGATCCCTCTGCATCTCAGAGCTCTGCAATCTCTCACCATTTAGATAATATGCTTCTTTTTTAATCTTCCTGCCAAAGTGGACAATTTCCCACTTTCCCACATTATACTCCATTTGCTAGGTCTTTGCCCACTCACTTAACCTATCTATATCCCTTTGTAGCTTCCTTATGCCCTCTTCACAAGTTACTTTCCTACCTATCTTTGTGTCATCAGCAAATTTAGCAACCACACCTTCGGTCCCTTCATCTACGTCATTTATATAAATTGTAAAAAGTTGAGGCCCCAGCACAGATTCCAGAGATTCCAGAAAGCTTGTTGTTGCAGTTTTTTGCCGGAGCCAATCTTTACTCAGTCTTGCATTTATTTTACAAAGTAAAAGATTGCAAACATGCAGCTCCTCACTCAAACCTTTACCCAGTTTCAGTAAATGTCTCCTTATATATACTCAAATAAAACCTTAATTAACACCCTCCACCTGCATATGATTGAACATAATTAACATGTTGCGCGCTGCACAACATTGTGTGCAGCAGGAACTTCTGGGCCTCCAGGAGGAAGAAAGTACAGTACACAGAGCCTCTTTGGATGATTTTGAGGAAGAAGAGGAGGAGGAGGAGGAGGAAGACGAGGAGGAAGGTGAAATGGGCAATGCGCCAACAGCTGCACACATTACTGCCCAGGATGCCCTCATTATTGCAAGGTTCATTATGTTTCACCAATGCACCTATTTAACAACTACATACAAAAGCCGCTTTCCACCACCCCCCACTCCCCCCGCAAGCCACTAACATGAAAATTCTGCATAAAACTAAGTCTCCCTTTTACAGCCCTTAATTGCTCATGGGTAATTCATGTCTTCCCAGTCATCATCATCACAACTGAAAAGGTCACTTGCCAACTCGCAACCAAGATGGGCAAGATGTGAAAGTGGTGCAAAATAATAATATTTATGTGGCTCAAATATAAAATGGGAACTTAACAATCTAACAATGTGTAACACACCAATATGCATACTCTTGCACAACGGCAAATCTTTATTCTTTCTTTTCCTAGCACCTCTACATGGTACAACCCTTGTGGTTTCAGCAGAGGCAGAGGCAACCTGCTCAGACCCTTGCTCTGACTGCTGAGATGCTCCTGGCTGATGCTTTTGGGTTTGGGAGCCCTTGAGGGCCCTACCAAAGTTTGCCCCACATGCACCTGTGTCGAGGCAAACTCAGCCATTGGGACACGAGGCAGCATGTAGGGTACTAACTGAGTGGGGGTTGGGGGGGGAATGGGTGGAACCTGGAATCACTTTGTATGGAGTCCCCACTTCCATATCACCATTCACCAGTGTCCCTTTCATAGCCCAGCTACACTTCCCTGCTAGCAACATGCTGGAGATCATTTTGCTGCAGATCAGTGGGATGATGTACGACCAAGGCTAGGGTATCATGCATCCTATTTAAGGTGATATTCAAAGTACAAAGAACATAAGAAATAGAAGCAGGAGTAGGCAATTAGGCCCTTCGAGCCTGCTCTCCCATTCAATACGATCATGGCTGATTGTCTATCTCAACTCCACCTCCTGCACTATCTCCATATCCCTTAGTATCCAAATCCCTATCTATCTCTCACTTGAATATATTTGACAACTGAGCATTCAGAGCCCTCTGATTTAGAGAATTTCAAAGATTCACAACCCTATGCATGAAGAAGTTTCTCCTCATCACAGTCCTAAATGCCCAACCCCTTATTCTGAGACTGAAGCCCCTAGTTCTAGACTGCTCAGCCAAGGGAAACATTCTCCCAGCAATTTAACCTCTCAAGCACCTTAAGAATTCTATGTTTCAATGAGATCACCTCTTATTCTTCTAACTTGTAAGGAATATAGGCCTAGTCTACTTAATCTCTCCTCATAGGACAACTGCCTCATCCCAAAAATCAGTTGAGTGAACCTTTGTTGCACTCCCTCCAAGGCAAGTATATAGCTCCTTAGATAAGATGACCAAAGCTGTACACAGTCATCCAGATGTGGTCTCACTAAGGCCCTATACAATTGCAGTGAGACTTCTTCACGCTTATACTCCAATCCATTTACAATGAAGACTAACATAGCATTTCTTTCCCAACTGCCTGCTGTACCTGCATGTGATCTTTCTGTGGTTCATGTCCAAAAACACCCAGCTCACTCTGAATACCAAAATTTCCCAGCCTCTCACCATTTAAAAAATATGCTTTTCTATTTTCCCTTCCAAAGTGGATAACTTCACACTTGCCCACATTATATTTCATCTGCCATGTTCTTGTCCACTTACTTAACCTGTCTAAATCCCTTTGTTGCCTTTTTGTGTCCCACCTCGCTTTGTATCATCGTATTGGATACATTACACATGGTCCCCTCACACAAGTCATTGATATAGATTGTAAATAGCTGAGGCCTAAGTACTGATCCTTATGGTACCCGGCTAGTTATGGCATGCCAAACCGAAAATTACCTATTTATTCCTACTCTGTTTTCTGCCTGGTAATCAAACCTCAATTCATGCTAATATATAATCCTGAATCCCATGAGCCCTAATTTTGTGTAATAACCTCTCGTGTGGCACCTTATCGAATGCTTTTTGAAAATTCAAATACACTACATCCACTGATTTCCCCCTTATCCATCTTGCTAATTACAAACTCTGATAGATTTGTCAAACACTAATTCCCTTTCATAAATATGTGTTTACTCTGCCCAATCATACTATGATTTTCCAATTGCCCTGTTACCCAATCCCTAATAATACATTCTAGCATTTTTCCTACTACTGATGTCAAGCTAACTGGTCAAGAGTTTCCTGTTTTCTCTCTCCCTCCTTTCTTAAATAGCGGTGTTACATTTGCTACCTTCCAATCCATGGGAACTGTTCCAGAATCTAGGAAATTCTGGAAGATGAAAACCAATGTATCCACTATCTCTGTAACCACTTCTTTTAAAACCCTAGGGTGTGGGCCATCAGGTGTTTCTCTGGACAGTTAAAAAAACAGTTATTCAAACATATCGCTCAGCTGTCTGCAGAACTTACCTCTAGTGTTTGATGGCCTACAATGTTACATATAGATGTTCACCTTTTGTCTTTCTATTTCTTAATTCTACCCATATGGATTCTGCCTTAACCACCTAGGACATCCTTACAGCTTAGTGCTGTGATAGAATCCTTTAATAACATTGCCATCTTACTCCACCTCCTCTCCACCCAACTTTCTTTTGCTGCATCTCTCCTGAAAATGTTATAACCGGGAATATTAAGTTCTCAGTCTTATCCAAACCTAAGCAATAGCTCCATTATAACTACTAAAGTATATTGCTCATTAGTTAACATTTCTAAATCCAATTTTGTTTTGAATGTTTTGTGCTCTCAGGTGCATGCAATTCAATCCTGATTTTTGGAACGTTGACCCTTACTCTTTTCCATTGTTTCCTAATTTGACTTATTTTGTCAAAAAGGTGTTTTTAATCTCTCAGTACGTCAAAGCTTCTTTTCCTTTTGCCTCTTACATTTTCTTGCTTTATTTTAGCCATACCTCTGCTTCTATTCCAACAGCTTTATTAATCCTGCTCCAGTTTCATACTTAAACTGTCACCACCAACCCTCCCCTTCATATTGGTTTAATCCTCTCCCACTGCTCTTTTCAACTTTCCTGCAAGGATATTGCTGCTGTTTTAGTTAGTTGAAGGCCTTCACTTGTACCAGAATTCATTCTAGTGCCTCAAGAATGTGAACCCTTCCCTCCTGCATTGGTCCTTTAGCTGCATGTTGATTTTCCTAATCCCCCTCTCCTTAGTCCTTCCAGCATGTGGCACAGAAAGCAATCCAGAGATTACAACCTTTGAGGTCTTTAAAAAAAAATCTAACTCATTAAATGTCATCTGCAGGGCTTCCAACATATTTCTATTTATGTCTATATTTTCACTACTGTCCAAAGTGATGAATGAGGGGACCACAGGATATTGGAAACTCTTGCATCATCAGAAGGTGACTGACATACTGGGCAGAATCTTCCCAGTTGTGCTGAGGCAGGCATGAAATGTTTACCGGGACGAAATTTAGAAATTAGAGTGTTGGGTCAGCAGTCTGACGTGTTCCCACTTCCAGGCAACCTTGGCGGAGGCAGGTCATCATGGTAACGGTAACCCACTCGGCAGCAGTGGGTAGCAAATTTGAATAATTAACTGCCCAACTGTGAGTCAATTGGGGATGCTGCCAGGATCTTTCCACTTGTAGATGGGGCCCCCCACCGAGGCCAAAGCCCAGCATGTGCCTGGGGGTTTTCTGTTCTTACCCCCCAAACGGAACAGCATGGATCAGCGGGCTACAGCTGCAGCCACAGGCCTTTCTGTGGGGTTAAGCCTCCACAGTGGTGGCCTGGCAGATATGGCCACGAGTGGATTTTTAAAAATTACAAATCTCTTCAGAGGGTGCCTCAAAACAGAGGCGCCCTCACAGTCCCCATTCTGCTAGTGAGGCTGCCCTCTGATTGGGACTGCAGCCTTAGTAACATGCCTGCTGTCACCCGGAGGCAGCCTCTTAATTGGCCCCTTAATCATCCAGGTGGGCACGCTGACAGCCAGTGTGGGGTCAAGACCTGGAAATGGTCCCGACCCCTGATTATCTTTAAAGGGCATAAGATTCCGCCCACAGTGGCAACTTGTCATCCTCCAGGAGGTTGTTCATTGGTTGTCAACGTTACATCTGGAAAGGGAGGAGATCGAGAAGTAAGCAAGTCAAGACTGGCAGCAGCCCAGTTTACATCAGGCATCCCTTGTTAAAATTTATCCTAGGAATCCACCCATATGTCAATCCCCACAGCCCATCCCCAGTTCTGCCAAATCTCACGTTGAGTGATTTGATTAGTTCAGCAATACAGCATGAAAGTTAAATGCCTACATAGGAAAGGTTTACATTCTTAGATAGGGATTTTTCATAATAAGCAGTTGCATTATGATTTTCAATTTCAAATGTTTAAAATCATGATTCAATAGATAACGTTTGTGGAATATACAAGGTTGCTAATATAATATGTGTACTAGATTTTATGAATCATGGTAGCAGTTCAGATTTTAACTTAAGGGAGCCTAATTACTCCAAGATACTTGAACTGATATTGGATGCTATGCTGTGCAGCAGAATTCAAATTGGCAGTTTGGAGAGAAACTTGTACAGACAACTGATCTCTTTTATCCCAGCACTTGGAATCTCATTGCAATAGATGATGACCAAATAATGGGGTAGAAAATCCTCAAGCAATCAAATTTCAAGAATACTGAAGACAAGAGTAGCTATTATGCACAGAAGGAGCAGAATTTAATGTGTCCTATAAAGCAGGAATGGTGGCGTGGGGGAACACAGAACTGCGTCAGAACCGTCGCCCAAAATCTGGCGCTGTGATGTCGGCTGCAGACTTTATTAGCGGCGGGAAAGTACCATGGTGCCACTGCTGCCCCGATTTGAGAAGAATCTATTTTAAATTGCTGAGCATTTCACTGTAATGCATTTGCATCTAATTAACCTCCATTTAATAGTGGGCTTGTGATTTAGTGGATGGGGGACGGCACTCACGTTCCTTCGAGTTCACAACCATTAAAAGCTGGCGGCACCAAGGCAAGAGGCTTCAGTTCTGCAATGGGGAGACAGCCATGACCAGCGCTGCGTAGGGGAAGAGGGGATGCAGAGGCCACTGTCAGACTGTTTTGCTGTGTGCTCTGCAAGAGGGGTCGGGGTCTCAGGGTTTCGGACAGGGGGTCAGGGTCTCGGATTGTCAGATGGGGGGTTTAGGTCTTGGGGTCTCGGACAGGGGTGTCGGGGTCTCGGACTGCGGTGGGGGGTGGTGGTGGTCGGGGTCGGGGTCTTGGTTGAGGGTCAGAGTTTCGGATGTTCTGTAAGGGGGTCTTGAGTTTGGGGCTGTATTGGGTGACCAAGCTGCTGTGTGAGATGTTTGATTGCTTATACTGCTGGAAGAGAGGGTTGGCTATCAGCAAGAGTGGGCACTGAGGACCATCAGGGGAGTCCGCTGGGAGAAATGTTAAAAGTTCAATTGCCAATGGAGGGTTGTCTCTGCATTTACAACGATCTGTAGGCCCGCTGGTCGGCTGGCATGCGTGTCATCCATCCTGTCTTATTGGACCCCTGTGGCATGATGTGGCGCCTCTGACGAAGGGAAGGCCATGAGGCAAATGCGCCTGCCGGGAAAGTTCCAAAGCAAGAGCAGGAGCAGCCAGCCATGCCAAGAAGGTCCCACCTATGCTAGAGAGCGTACCGGATTTGAATCAGCTATCTCCAAATGTCCAAGTGGCATTGTCAGCGAAGACTTTGGCTCTCCAGGGAGGCTGTCACCAACTTATGCGCCCTGCCGCAGAACGGGTTGCGACATATGGGATTTGGAAGTCACCCTATGCCAGTGGCCCTAAAGATCACAGTGGCACCAAACTTCTACACAACTGGATATTTCCAGGGATCCATGGGGACATGTGTGGGGTCTCCCAGGCAGCAGCTCACCGCTGCATCAAGGAGGTAACCAATGCTCTGTTCAAGAGAGTCGGTGACTATGTGCACTACCGGACCAAACCCGACAGGCAAAGAGGGTCATCGCTGGATTTCCCCGGGTGCAAGTTGTGATAAATTGGACGCATGTGGCTATCAAGGCCCCCACGGACCAGTCGGCCATCTTCATCAACAGGAAGGGCTTCCATTCAATAAATGTTCAACTGGTCAGCAACCACCAAAAGCGTTTCCTGCAACTTGGTGCCTGCTTCCCAGGAAGCAGCCATGATTCTTACATACTTCAACAATCCCAGGTGCCACAGCTTTTCTGGCCCCACTGCTTGACTTCAGGGGCGGATTCTCAGAGACAAGGCTACCCATTGAAGACTTGGCTACTCACGCCTGTGAGGAACCCTCGCACTGCAGTGGAGGAGAGGTACAACAATTGCCACACCTCCACCCGAGCAATCATCGAGCAGGCCATTGGGCTGCCGATGATGAGATTCTGGTGCCTCGAACAATCCGGTAGAGCCCTGCAGTATGCCCCAGTGAGGATCTCGTGTATCGTGGTAGTCTGCTGTGCTCTGCACAATCTAGCACTTCAGAGGGGAGAGGCCTTACATGACGATGATATGCTTGAGTGACGCTCCTCCACCGACAAGGAGGACGTGGAGGAGGGAGAGGAGCAAGCAGCACTGGGTGTTGAAGTACTTGGACTGCAGGCCAGGTAGATTGAGCGACCTGCCAAGGAGGAAAGAGACAACCTCATAATCACCCACTTCCAGCCTCCCAAAGAAACCAATAAAGGCTCATCTCAATGCATGCAGTGTGTAATCTCCTTTCCATTTGTGTTCCCTGACTTATGCCCAGCTGCAAACCGTGCCAGTATCCATGGGAGACTATATGTTAAATGAGGGCTGTGGTTACATTGGCATTCCACTAAGGGGGAAGGGTAAAATTCGCAGCTCACAATTAAGGCATAATGGAATAATGGGATTCAGTTAATGATTGCTGAACAAAAGAACTTTATATTAATCAATACATGTAAGATGTCAGATACCTGTTAATCCCCAAATGTGACTAGATGGTTTTCTTAATACATTTGCAAATGCTCCTATGAGGTAGACTGAAGGCAGGCTGCTGATCGTGCTGACCCTTGGCCTGTGATGACTTTGGTGGCTGTTCTCTGGTTGCCTGAGGCCTGGAAAGCCCTGGCTGCTTAAGGGTGTCTGCACTGGTGCAGGACTCTCCTCAGGTATCGTGGCCGCTGGAGCTGGGCTCACCAGCGGAGGGGTTGAGGAGCCACTGACCACACTCGGAGTGCCCTGAGGGCAGCCCCCAGCTGTGAGGTCAGCCTCTCCTCCTCCCTTTCAAGGCTCACTTGAAGCTCCCTGCTTACCAGAGAAGGACGAGGAACATGAGAAGTCTCCAGGCCCTTGTTCCTTCTCTCGCCTTTCCACTGCTGCATAGCGCTAATGGCCAAGGCGATGGTGTGCAGGTCTTTGCGCACCTCTGCGATCTGGCTGTCCATGAGGGTCACCAACCTGTCAATGGATGAAGCCGTGCACTCACGTACCTGAGACATGGTAGCACTCATGGCCTGGATGGACTCCTCCATCATCCGCTCATGGCTGCACATGGCCTTTGGCATCTCTGCTAGATGTTGCCTCACCTCTGTCTGAAACTCCAGCATGACCTGTGCTGTCAGCACCAGAGCCTTGTCATCATCCTGGTGCTCAGTATAGGCCTGGCCACCCACAGTCCTCCGACTGTCAGAGGCCTTGGCTGTCTCAGCCTCAGCCAGCTGCTCGGGCACATGTGTGATGCTCTCACCAGCTTATGATCCTGATTCTAATGCTGGGTGCAAACGCACCGAGGTGAAATTATCTGCACTGGTGGAAGGTTCAGTCGAGTCATGGGACGGTGCATCCTCGGAGTGCTGCTCCTCCTCAGAGATTGACAGCTGTCCCCCTTCAGCTGGAGTCTCCTGCCAATGCCGACCAGCATGAGAGAACACAAACATGTGTGGGTTAGGCTGTGCAGATCTCGTCATGCGAAGTATATGAGATGTTGGCCTCCAGAAGTGATGCGTATGTCAATGGAAGCCAATCCTCACTCTCTTGCACAGAGACTCCAGTCTCTCCATTGGATATAAGGCAGCTGTCCTGGATCCCTGCCAATTCTAAGGCCTCTTCTTTAGCTGTGCTGAGAGGCCACAGAAATGGAAGGCCTCTGCCTGTTTGGGCTGTATCCCTCCTGTAGTGGGCCCTCTTGTTCTGCAACAGGAAGGATGGAGATAGTAAGAATTCGCAGCGAGATCAACATGACAGTTCTGCTACTATCAGCCCTTCAACCCCTACTGGGTTATCAGGTAGAGCTCATGCTGCCACACGCTCTCAGGCGAGTTAATGGGGATGAGTTGTGAAGGAAGGTGGCCTGTGGCCGAGATGCAGCCATGCATCTGTCAGGATGAGGTGATGTTTTGGCCCTTCTGCCATCACCGTGGTAGTTCCACCCTCACCATGTCCTATTTGCTCCTGCGTGACTACTTGCACTCAGTAATAGAGAGCAACTTATGGATCACTCAGCTTGTCAGAACGCAGGAAATCATTGACCCTCTTATGGCACTGCACCCAGTTCTGGAGGCTGACCCCATGTCTGCTGACCTCCTCAGCGATCTTCATGCAGGTTTGCTTGGTTTGGCATGAGGACCTCTTCTTACCATCATTGGGAAAGAGAACCTCCCGCCTTTCCCTTGCAGCCTGGAGGAGAATCTGCAGAAAGGCATCACTAACTCGTGGGGCCACCCTGTGTCTTGGCTCGCCTATCCTGTGTTGTCCTCCTCGGGAGTGGGAGGGTGGGGTTTTGCTGGGGTTTGGGGGTTCCAGGAATCAGACCAACGTCGTTTTCAGCAGTGCACTGAAAGCTGCAAATGTCTCTACGGCAGGAGTGAATGCAGGCTTGTCAGGCCTTTAAATATGGTGCCAGGCCTGCTCCAGAGTTATCAACGCCATTATTGGCAATTCGCCTCCACCCCCAACGCGTGATTGGGAGGGCTCCGTGCCTCCAGTATGCAAAGTGGCTGCTTGCTGCATGATCGCGGTGGGGTGACTGCCCATATGACAGATGGGAACAGCACCCATTTCCAGGACTGGCGGTGGGCTCAATAAATTCAGCCCAAGGACTGGTCATTATGTAAATACTTACCAATGGAAAAAATCCTATCTAAAAATGTTCCGAGTTAACAAGTACATGAAATTCGTTATACCATATGCAACTATATTTTATAATTAGTTATCCAGTAAACTTCTTGCCAGGAAGTGAATTTCAAAGTAAATATTAAAAAATAATCATCAGATTCAAAAATCCATACAATAAACAGGTAGGGGTAGCTTCCGCTTTAGGCGTAATCAGCAATTCCATCATAAATTGTGGAAAACTGTACCTGTTCTCACTGAAACTCATTTGGATATCGCTGCCTTCGACCAGCACAATCAGGCAGAATTTAAAAATAACATTTTGTTTTTTTTAAAAAAAACATTGGCTTTAAATAATATTCTTTTATAAATTTTTTCACAAAAAGTAAACGTTCTAAATCAGTATTAATCCACTAACCTGTGAGCAACCCGATTTTAAATTATTGAAAATGACTTTAAAAAAATATATCGAACTATTTTCTAGGTAGATTGGGGTACAGTAGTCAGTTCCTTAGTAAATTTTAAAGAACAGTTCAAAACCTTTGAAAATGTGTTGGTTTGTGTCCTTGCACCCAAATGTTCCAGCTTCATTTTTGGAGACGACTTGAAGGCCTGCAAATGAATGCAATTAGCAAAACTCCCAATGGTGATTAATTCACCATTGTGGGCATGGGCAAATTTGTGGGTGGCACCTGCTTTTTAGCATGGTGCTTTGTAAACTAGTGCAAAAGATTGTGGAAATTCAGAATGCACTTAAAATTTTGCGATCTTTTGCACTGGGTGCACTGATATTGGGGAATTGTGTTGAGAAAACCAGTGCAATTGAGTGGAAACTCCAAGCCATACTTTTTTGCAAAAAAATCCTGCTCTTTATTGATGAAACAATCTGCTTATTTGTACTTACCAGATTAGACTTAACTTTATCTTTAAATGAAATCAGTTGGTGGTTAGACACTTAGGGCTGAATTTTATGAGCTCGCCACAAATTGCAGCGGCGCACTCTCAGTGGTCCGCTCATGCGGATGCGCTGTTGCTGAGGACCCGCGATATTTCGTGCGGGGGCTCATTTAAATGGAGGGGTGGAGCGGCCGCCCCCGATGATGTCACTGGGGGCAGCCGCTCCGTACCTGACAATGGCATCTGGCACCACTGTGCAGGTGCCTGCACCATTTTTAAAGGGCTGCAAGCCCTTTAGGTGCATTTGCATTTTTAAAGTCAAAGGGTAAGAACAGCTGTGCAATAGAAAACATGGTTCCGTTGAACACTTATGTTGAGCTTGGAGCAAGATTCAAACTTTGGAAAGCCATGTGAAAATGAAGTACAGTGAAGCCAGGCGTTGTGCACACTGAGCAATTCTTTTTACTTTTGATATTAGCTCACAAGCTAATGAATATTAATTAAACACAATGGCATGTGAGATTATTTACAATTTGGAGATGTGCAATAGAACTATTTATGGTGCAATAGCTCAGGAGAACAAGTGAATGAAGTTTTTGAATTAGGAAAAAATGGAACAGAAAAATTAGAAACATGCTACACATTATACATAGTTGAAACGATCATAGAAGAGAGAATGGGAGAAAAGGGAAAACCATAAAAGCATTAAAATCATTTAAGTGTCAGTTTTAGGACAATAGGATTAATATTTCGGCAATAAAACCAGTCCTAATGGTTTCACAAAATTTACAGAACAGGATTCATTCCTGTGGATCTTATGCAGTCAGTGTTCATTAAGCTCCCAAAGAAAGCAAAAGCCCAAGAATGTTCAGAGAACAGGACCATAAGCCTCATGAGCCAAGCGATGAAAATGATTTTAATAATCATTTTGGAAAGAAATTACTTATCTATAGAAGCAGAGTTAGATGATAGTCAGGATTCAGACCAAAGAAACGAACAAGAGAGGGCATCTTTAACCTGAGAGTAGTCATTGAAAGATATCCGGAAGTGCAAAAACCTGTGTATATGTGCTTTGTAGACTATGAGAAGGCATTTGATAGAGTCTATAAGAAAATAATGTTTAAACAAACTAGAAATTGACAGAAATGATAAAAGGATAATTCAGAATCTATATTGGAAGCAATCAGCGAATATGAGACTTGATAGTTGCTTGTGAGACAGTTTCCCAATCAAAAGAGGAGTGCGCCAGGGTTGTGTTATGTCCCCAAAACTGTTCAACCTGTATATACTGAAACTATCTTCAGAGATATAGAACATCTACCAGGTTGCAATATTGATGGGTTGAACATTAACAACTTGAGATACACAGATGACACTGCACTGATTGCAGAGTCAGAAGAGGCCTTACAGAAAATTGTGAACAAAGTGAATGCAAGGCATGTGGAATATGGACTAAGAATGAATGTGAAGAAAACCAAGACAATGGTGATAAGCAGGGACCTAACCCTGGAAGTGAAAATTGAAGTAAATGGACAAGTTCTGGAACAAGTGAAAAAGTTTACATACCTTGGGCTGCTTATCACACATAATGGGAGATCTGACTGTGAGATCCAAAGGAGAATTGAGATAGCCAAGACCAGCTTTATCAGAATGAAGGACTTGTTAACAAAAATACTGACCCCGAATCTTAGGAAAAGAATGTTGAGGTGCTCCATTTTGTCATCTACATTAAATGCCTCGGAGACACGGACAACAAATAAACAGATTGCTGATAATGTCATGCACACCCACCCCCTCCCCCACCCTCAACCAAACTGCCAAGAATGAGGCATATTACTTTTGTCATATGAACATTGATTTGAAAACTGTTGCTGAAGTGAAGAAAGGACTTGTTTTAAAAAAATCACCAGGCCCATGGCTGGAAAGACATTTGCATATTAACAGCCAGTGCTTGGGGAGATAAAGGGGTTACTTCCCTTACCCAATTGAGCCCACAATGGACTTTGAGCACCAGACATTGAAGGTAAGGGAGCTCAAATTTCAGGAAGACTGCTGGGATGGCTGAATCCACAAACATACGTGGTCAAACCAGCTGGTCACGTGACTAGCCTGCTTGGCAACCTGGTTTTTCTGAATTGTACAAACAGTTTGAACGGAGAGATTGCAGTAGTCTGCTCCTGGACTGAAGAAGACCTCTCCTGTCTGGCTCTCCCTCTCTTTCTCACGGAACTCCAAATCCACTGAAGACACATGAACCCCAAGAGAGAAAGGTCTGCTACAGTGAACAAGGTTTAAGAAGAATACTGGGCCCCAATCAAGAGCAAGATCTACCTACGATCAAGGACTCTACAGTGAGCTTGAAGAACCGTTACAAAAACCCTCTGCAGAGATTGCCTCAAAATTTTCCACAATATTTTTCTTCTGCTCTTTTCTGTCTCTATCTGCATGTGTCTATCGTGTATGCATGCTAGCATGGCTGAGTCATGTATCCATAAGCGTTAACCAAATTAGAGTTCCGAAGGTGCGCGAGTTGTGGCTGATTGGGCATAAAATCGGCGTGGGACAGCTTCCGGCATCAGGTAGGTTCATTTGCATTTTAATTGACCTAATTTCAATATTTTAATGACGGCCTTGCTGCCGCTGCTAATATCCGGCAGCGCCTTCTCGGATCGTAGCAGGCTGCTCCCACTAGTATTTAACGGGCCTCACTGCCATGACCCAAGGCGAGGGGCTGATACAATTCAGCCCAGTGTGTTTGTTACTGAAATATGTCTATCTTCAAGGTAAAATATAAGTAATGGCATTTATCCACAGCAAATTGTCAAGATACCAAAGATAGGATCGTGGCAGCAAACATCATACCACTAAATGGAGTATCTTCCAATTCACTTAATGGAGAGATAATATTTACATGTAAAATATGTAGATATAATTTATTTATACTGCCAACAAAATAATTAGAAATGCTATGATTTTAGTGTAGCACATGATTTTAGGTATTAAAAGCACTCAACTGATATGTTCAACACCAAAATGCTTCATCCATTGAAATGTTACATATTGCCACTGTATATTTCATTCACTAGAGAGTAACAACAGCAGATGGTACTATTCCAGCTTTTGCTTCTGTCAGGCTTTAACAACTTCATCAATGTTCTCTCCAGGGAAGGAGCTGTGTTTATTTCTCCAATGGAGGAATCATAAGTCAAAATCTCTAAAGAACAACTCAGTCTTACACATAATTGTAGCTGACATGTCAACACTTCTGTTTTGAGTGGGATTGTTTTGCTCAAACATTCACATCCTGCACACTTGTAATGTTTTTCTTAGTATATGACTATGAAGCACTGTTCTTGTAAACTAAGGATTAATAAATTAATCTGTTCATAAGTTCTGCATAAAGTTAGAGCTCCATATCATCATGGAAATTGTAGTATGCACTGTTAGAAATGTATAAATGAAAGCTACAATGAATGCGATGCCATTAACAAAATGTTTTACACACTTCTGCACAGATAATTTTACTTAGTACAGTATCTAAACATCTAAGATAATTTTCAATTTCTGTTTGCAGGCCAGTTATGAATAAAGCCGTGCACCTCAACATTTGAATTATACAGCAGCAAAAGGGCCATTTAGCCCATCGTGCCTGTGTTGGTTCTTTAAAAGAGTATCCAATGCGTCCGACTCCCAAGCTCTTTTCCCATATCCTTGCAATTTTTTTCCCCTTCTAGTATTTATCCAATTCCCTTTTGAAAGTTATTATTGAATCTGCTTCCACCACCCTTTCAGGCAGTGCATTCCAGATTATAACGCTGGTGCATAATTTTTTCCCCTCATGGTGCCTCTGATTTTTTTGTCAACTACCTTAAATCTGTGTCCTTTGGTTACTGACCCTTCTGCAATGGGAACAGTTTCATTTGTTCAATTAAAACCCTTCAATTCTCACCTTAACCTTCTCTGCTCGAAGAAGAACAACCCTAGTTTCTTCAGTCTCTCCACATAACTGAAGTCTTTTATCCCTGGTACCATTCTAGAAAATCTCCTCTGTATCCTCTCCAAGGCCCTGATATCCTTCTTGGTGTGGTTCCCAGAATCCTAATATGGGGTGCCTCATCCACGATACAGTACTGTGGCCACTCAGCGCTTACATTCACGGAAAAAGTTCAGTCCTAACTGTTTTGTTTGAGCTTTGAATGAACAAATGAATGAGTGTGCCTTCCACCTTTTTTTAAAAGTGTATCCGGGACCTCTTGAATGCTGCTGAATATGATGCCCTGAATAATATCACCAAATCTTCTCTTGCAGGAGTTTTGATTGAACAAATGAAAATGTTTCCATTACAGAAGGGTCAGTAACCAAAGGACACAAATTTAAGTTAGTTGACAAAAACATCAGAGGCACCATGAGGGGAAAAATATTATGCACCAACTGTTATAATCTGGAATGCACTACCAGAAAGGGTTGTGGAAGCAGATTCAATAATAACTAATTAGTAGATCCCACAGGCATAGCAAATTCAGTCAGAAGATCCATCCAAATGAGCTGACACCATTTGCATTGTTCCAACATGACCTTTAACTGAATCTTGGGTGTCAGGATAACACATCCAGGAAATTCAACTAAGGTCAGTGTATATACACCTTCAAAGGAGTAAGGTCTGATCTTCTCTTTCCATTTCCTACTCAAATACATTACAACCATTATTGGTGTGAAATTATTCCCATTTCAACCTTCACAGACTTTACTCCACTGATTGTACTGGGACTTAGAGCAACAGTAACATTGTACTTCTTACAAGAGCAGAATATGGTACAAATGGCATTTATTGCTGCGTGAAACTTGTATCAGAAATACAATACTAAGTCAAAATTAGCTTTAACTGCTAGGGGTTGAAAGTGTGCTGTACAATATTAGTGGTGAACATTAATACTTTTCTTACTGATATGATACCTCATAGTTTCAACCTCAAAATATTGTTATTTTGTCATCCATGCTATGTTACAGGAAATATTATTGACATTTGGAAACTAAGGTCCAGTATCTTTTTTAGTTTAATCTTCTTGTCAACAACGTTCGTCTTTTTAACTCCCAAAAAACTATATCGGCATCAATGGTGCTATTAATGATGAAGCGAACCGTGCAGATTAAAGTAACATTTGTTATCAGATGAAATATTTGTACAATCCACATATAAAATTTTAAAGTTGTGCAAAATTAAATTTGGTAAATAAGCCCTTCATGTTACTGCCACTAATTTGTTAGATAATTCACCACACCAAAACAGGTATGAATTTGAACAAGTATACTCAGAATAGCATTAACCTGTATAAATTTAAACTCATTCATGTAAAGTATCATGCAAAGTAGGTGTCATGCTAATCCATGTTGTTCACGTAAAAGGGCATTATAATGACTTGAGACGTCAACAATAAAGCAGTATTACAACTTTGTGAATTAAGTAAATTGATACCCGAAATTGCAAATATAAAAGGTAGCATGAGCAGTTCTCATTGATTAGTAAATGGATTGTTCCTGAAGAGTGGGTTAGCCATCTCATTACCACATACTAACATTTTTTTTTCTGTTATTCCATAATTATTTATTTTGTGCAGTTTTATATAGGTGCATTTCTGTGCATTCAGATCTTACCTGTAATATGATAGCTGACTTGTCGGTTGATTTCAGATGTGTCATCATCTCTTGTGCTAAGGACTGCAACAACCTCTCCTGGTGAATCACTCTCTCTGACAGATCCCCTATATATCTCATTCATGAAATTCGGAGCATTGTCATTTATGTCTGTAACAGATACTTGAACTATTGCTGTTGAGGACAGAGACACAATCTCACCATGGTCCAAAGCTACTACTGTAAAAGTGTAGCTTGGCTTCCTTTCATGGTCAAGGTCTTTAAGTGTTCTAATCCAGCCATTGTTGCTGTCTATGGCAAATATTTCTGTAACTTCTTCAAGTTCTGACTGAGCTGCTGGCAGCATACTGTACATGACCTGTCCATTGGCTCCTGAATCTTCATCCATTGCTTGGACTTGGATTACTTTGGTTCCTATAGGCATTCCTTCCATTACCACAGCCTCATAGGGGTTGGTCTGAAAGATAGGTTTATTGTCATTCAAATCCATAACTTCAATTTTGACATTAGTTGTCAAAATGATGTCAGTTCTCCCATTATGAACTGTGACTGTAACCAAAAACTCATAAAAAGGAGTTGTTTCGTGATCAAGTCTCTTGTCTAATTTTAATACTCCAGTGTGTGAATCTATTACAAATATTCCATCATGGTTATTTTTTGATAATCCACCATTAATTATATTGAACAGAACAGTCTGGCGAGGCAAAACTTGGATTGTACCAACTGTACTTCCGATAGGGACATCCTCAGGTACCATGAATGAATACTGGTGCTGCAAAAAGGCAGGAAGGTCTGTTTCTGGAGAAAGTACATGAAAGTATACAGGAACCAGCACACTCCTCACAGGGATACCACCATCTGACGCTTTCACAAAGAAGGAGAGAATTGTATTTTTTAAATGGTCAAAATTTCCCTTTGTAACAATCCATCCAGTTTCATGGTCAATGTCTATTGCATTTGCTACATAATCTGAATTTTCACTATATAATGAATACATGATTTTAGCATTTTCTCCTTCATCTGGATCAAAAGCTTCTACTTGGATGATCAATGAACCTTTTGTCACATCTGCTTTGACACTTGCCCTGTATTCTGAGGCCATGAACTGGGGAGCGTTGTCATTGTCATCCACCAGAATGACTCTCACAGTGCAAAATGCTGCTCTACCACCACCATCAACTGCCATCACTGTAATATCAATATCACTCTCCAAAGGAGCTTCCCTGTTTAGCTTTTCAGTTATAATAATCTGACCTGCAGAATCAATCGAGAACCGATTTCTTGCAAAGTCATTTATTATAAGGTAGCTAATGTTCCCATATTCCCCAGGATCCCCATCAGTAGCCATCGCCTGAGTCACTTTGGTTCCAATGGCAGAGTTCTCTCTCAGTTCCACCACATAAACATTGCTTGAAAAAACAGGACTGTATAAATTGGCACCAAGAACTCTGATGTGCACTTGGGCAGTGCTAGTAAAAATGCCATCTGATACAGAGACATTCAAGTTATACACGGAATCCATTCTTTGCTTGCGGTGGTTGGAAAGTGTAATAATCCCTCTCTTGCTGTTCATGACAAAATTCATATGATCATTACCAGACAGGATGCTGTACTCTAATTTGTCAGCATCAGACCTATCTGCATCAGATGCCTGGACGCAAGTTACGAAATGACCACGTGGTGCAAGTTCATTCACATAGGACTCGTACAGAAGCTGGTTAAAAACTGGAGGGCTATCATTCATATCAGTTACATAAACAATGACTGGGACATCAGTGCTCATTGGGGGGATGCCATTGTCCATTGCTCTAGCTATAAAACTGTATTGTTGAATTAGCTCATTGTCCAGCATGCGTGACGTTAGAATCAACCCACTTGTGCTGTCTATGTGAAAGTAGTCTGTGCTGTTTAAATTGTCCTGGACAATCTGATAGCGTACTAATCTACTGTTTTCAGAGTCTGCATCTACAGCAATAACCTGCAGCACAGATGTTCCAACCATTGAGGATTCAGAAAGGGTTGCTTCATACATAGTTCTTTCAAAAACTGGAGGATTGTCATTAACATCATTTACAGATATATCCACAGTCACCTCAGCTCGAGCACCTGTTAGGGAATCTGTTGCCTTTACAGTCATTTTATAGCTGGATTCAGCTTCATAGTCCAGAGGGCGAATGACACTAATGATCCCTGTATCAAAATTTATACTGAATTGGTTTAGGGGATTTCCATCAGTAATGGTATATATTAGACTTTGACCCTCAGGACTTGTTGCATTGATGCTGAGGATAGGGGTGTATGGCTGGATGTCTTCATTTACTGTTCTTGCATAAAATGGTTTTGCAAAGAGAGGCATTGCTTTATTAACTACAGTGATAGGCAGTTCTACAAATGTGGAAAGAGAAGGAGAACCGCCATCTGTTGCAATGACTACAACATCATACTCAACATTTGATAAATCAAATTCAAAAGGTTCCTTTAACATGACAACACCTGTATATTGGTCAATCTCAAAGTGGCCATATCCATCTCTAAGAAAGTAAGAAATCTCTCCATTTTCACTCTTGTCACGATCCACAGCTGTGATGTGATATATAAGAGCACCTGGCTCTGCATCAACTTGAACTGCAGCATAGTAAGGAAGGCCGACAAATACTGGTGGATTATCATTAATGTCTTCAACCTGGACTCTAATGACTACCCGTGCAACACACCAGGGATCATGCTCACGACTTGCTTCCACCACTAACTCATACAACTCTTGTTCTTCCCTGTCAAATGAAACAGGCATTGTTTGCACAATTCCTGAAGTGGGTTTAATTGTAAACTTGTCACCAGGATTCAATATTCTGTATTTCAATGGCTCATTAAGCCGGTTACCCACTGCATTTACCACAGCCACTTTTTTTGTCTCTGTGCAGTTCTCCAAGATAGAAGATGAATAGAAACTTTGAGTGAATCGTAGACCACTGTCGATAGCATCTTTCACTTTTATTTTTATCAGAGCTGTGCTGCTGAACTTCCCATCAGATACACGAACAGTAAGTCTATAGAGTTCTTCAACAAGGGTATGATTCTTTACAGTGATCAATCCACTTTTCAGATCAATTAAAAAACAATTTCCTGAATTTCCATCAATCAATGTATAAATTAGTTCTGATAATACTTGAAAGTCAGGATCTGTGGCTGACACAGTGAGAACCTCAACACCACTATATGTTGGCAGGAGAAGAATAGTTTCATACACATCTTGGCTGAACTTCGGTGGTGAGTCATTGATGTCAGTCACATGAATGGTAACCTCTGCTGGAGTTTCAGCCGTGAGCTGCGGATTTCCACTGTCTCTGACATGAACTTGGAAATGGAAAATTGGAATTGTTTCATGATCTAGATTTGCTATAGTCCTGACCGCCCCTGTGCTCGAATCAACTGAAAAATATTTATTTGCTGTAGATTCAACAATTTGATAGACAAGCAATGCATTCTGATTGCAGTCAGCATCAGTGGCTCTTATGACAAGTGGTTTGTTGCCAGAGATTAAAACAGCACTGTTGACTGGAGCAGCCTCACTAATGCTACCTGAGTATTGTGAATGCAGAAATATTGGAGGATTGTCATTTTCATCAACAACGTGAATGCCGACTGTAATGTTTGAAGACATTCCAGCCATGTTGGTTGCCTGCACCATCAGCTGATAAGATGGAATGTGTTCATAATCAAGTGCCTTCTGAACACTAATGACTCCAGAATAAGGGTTTATTGTGAAAACACTCTCTGTATTTCCAACATTTATTTCATAAACTATTGTGGATTGGCTCATTGCTGAGATCATAATCACTGAGGTACCAGCACTGGCATTTTCATTGACCTCGATAACATATTCTTTCTGAAGGAACTTGGGTTGTGCGTTGTCTGAGAAAGTCACAGTGATACGTACAATTGCAGTAGCAGAAAGGGCTGGTAACCCCTGATCAGTCACTTTAACATTCAAAACATACTGGCCTAGGGATGAGAGGTCAAGTTCTTTAGAAACAGTAATAATCCCCAAAACTGGTTCGATTTTAAAAGTATTCTCATTGTTTCCTGAAAGAGAGAGAATGAGCATAAGTTAAAAACTGTACATTTTTTTCCAGATATTAAACAGACTATAAATCACATTTTACTAAAGAAATTGAATGCTGAATTAAAATTGGTATTTTTATCTCAATGTTGCAAGTTGTATTGGACATTCAAGGTATCGATACTTTCAAAATAAAATTTCAGAATATACATTTTAAGCATTCATATTTGGACTGATTTGTAAACAGTTCAAATCTGTGACATTTTAACTCCTGGGCATCATTTGCTGTGGCACCATCATTCCGGAGAGAATTGGTAGCTGGCCAGCAGGTGGGAACAGGATGTCTCCATGAGGACCCGAAATTGAAAAGATGTAAGAAAGACTAAGAGAAAATAAAAAAAAAGTTGAGTGGGCAACATAAAAGGGAACCCAAAAATCTTTTGTAAATATTGTCACACACACCAGAAGTGTGATGATACAAATTATGGACTAACTCTGAAGAGTTATGAAAAACTGAATTTGTCTTTTAAAAAATGAACTTTTATTTAAAAAAGTGAACAATGGTCCAAAATGGCCACTGAAGAAAAAGGGATTGGCCTTTTGTGTATTCCAACTGCCTGACAAAGACAAAGGACAAATATTCAAAGCTGAGAGATGTCAATTGCACCCCATCTTAAAAAACATTGCAGGATTGAATGTCTTTTTCTGAAACAAAGAAGGTGCGAAGTAGCCATGTCCTGGGCAATTGTGCAATCACCATGGGGAAGAGATGAGAACATCTCCTACCAAGAGGTGACAGGTGGCACAGCTTTACCTTAAAAAAAGACAGCCAGAGAGAGAGAGAGTAGAGAGAAGGAACATCCTAACAGCTTGTGTTCCAGCCAAGCCAAAAGGCACATGACCTGCTGCAGAATCCTACAACTACATTATACAATAGTGAGAACTAGAAATGACCCACCGTCTTCAACTAACCCTTGAATCAAGAGAAAAATCTACAATCATCTCAGGCCTGCATCCATTGATGACTTGATTTCCAAGAGAATCCAACTGATTTATGATGACCTCTCCTCAACAAAATTCAATAAGGCATATTTTTGATCAATAAACAATAGATTCTCTGTTTTTGATAACCTACAAGAAAACCTGTTGCAGTTTGTTTTTTTGAAAAATAAAACACCAAGGAGATAAACTCTAATAAAAATACACTTGCTGCAGTCAGGTGGGGAGTTGAATAGTAGAAGCCATCCACATCACACCACCTGGCTGTAACAACTTATAACAAGGAAAAGAATGGGGCCAATTAGCGACAAAAAAAGGAAAACTTCTTTTGAAGGCAGAGGATATGACTGAGGGGCTGAATGAGCACCTTGCATTTGTTTTCATAAAAGAGGATGAAGTTAATATTGGGCCCAATTTTAACTCTGTGTAAGTGGATGGGTTTTGAGTGTGTTAAAATCTCACCCAATGTTGCAGTAGTGGAGTGGTGAGTAGACATATCGGATAGGATAAAAGGAGGTGCTAAGTAGGTTAGAATCAATCAAAGTTAACAAATCGCTCAGTCCAGATGGGATGCATCCGAGGTTGCTGAGGGAAGCTAAGGTGGAGATAGAAGAGGATCTGAACACAATCTTTCAATCCTCTTTGGTTATGGGAGTAGTGCCAGATGACTAGAGAACTGCAAACATTACAATCTTGTTCAAAAAAGGGGATAGGGATAAACCTGGTAACTACAGGCTAATCAGTCTAATGCCAGTAAGGGGAAAACTACTAGAAACCATTGGCAAGGACCAAATTATTTCTCACTTGGAGAAACATGGGTTAATAAGGACAGCAGGTAAGCATTTATTAAAGGAAAATCATGTCTGACTAACCTGATGGAGTTCTTTAATCAAGTAACAGAGAGGGTTGATGAAGGTAGTGCAATACATGTTGTAAATATGGACTTTCAAAAGGCATTTAACAAAGTACAGTAATACAGACTTATTCAGGAACTAGAAGCACATTAATTAATTTATTTATTAATTAGTGCTAGAAATGTCAGTTAGAGGGGTAAAGTGCTTCACCTGTGAGATGTGGGAGGTCCATGACGCTTCCAGTGTTCTGGACGGCTACATCTGCAGGAAGTGGACCCAGTTGCAGCTCCTCACTCACAGACTGCATGGATTGGTTGGAGTGGCAACTGGATGCACATAGGAGCATGCAGGAGGCAGAAAGTGTCATAGACAGGTGTTTTAGAGAAGTGGTTACACCCAAGGTGCAGGCAGATAGATGGGTGATCGCTAGAAGGGGTAGGCAGTCAGTTCAGGAATCTCCTGTGGAAATTCCCCTCTCTAACAAGTATACTGTTTTGGATATTGTTGGGGGGAATGGCCTATCAGGGGAAAACAACAGCAGCAGCCAGAGCAGTGGCACCACGGCTGGCTCTGTTGTTCAGCAAGGAGGGACAAAGCGCAGAAGAGCAATAGTAATAGGGGATTCTATAGTCAGGGGCACAGATAGGCGCTTCTGTGGATATGAAAGAGACTCCAGGATGGTATGTTGCCTCCGTGCTGCTAGGGTCAAGGATGTCTCTGAACGGACAGGGGGCATTCTGAAGGGGGAGGGTGAACAGCCAGTGGTTGTGGTACACATCGGTACTAATGACATCGGCAGGAAGAGTGACGAGGTCCTGCAGGGGGAGTTAAGGGAGTTAGGTAGAAAGTTAAAAGACAGGACCTCTAGGGTTGTAATCTTGGCATTACTCCCTGTGCCACGTGCCAGTGAGGCTAGAAATAGGAAGATAGTGCAGCTAAACACGTGGCTGAACAGCTGGTGTAGGAGGGAGGGTTTCAGATATCTGGATCATTGGGATCTCTTCCGGGACAGGTGGGACCTGTACAACAAGGACGGTTGCATCTAAACTGGAGGGGCACAAATATCCTGGCTGCGAGGTTTGCTAGCGTCGTTCGGGAGGGTTTAAACTAGTGTGGCAGATGGGTGGGAACCACAGCAGTTGGACAGCAGGTGAAATAACTGAGGGGGAACTCGTAAATAAGGCCAGTAAGACTGAGAGGAAGAGCAGGCTGGGAGATGTTGCGGAGCACAGCAGGACTGGTGGTCTGAAGTGCATTTGTTTCAATGCGAGAAGTATAACAGGTAAGGCAGATGAACTTAGAGCTTGGATTAGTACTTGGAACTATGATGTTGTTGCTATTACAGAGAATTGGTTGTGGGAAGGACAGGATTGGCAGCTAAATATTCCGGGATTTAGAAGCTTCAGGTGGGATAGAGGGGGATGTAAGAGGGGTGGGGGAGTTGCATTACTGGTTAAGGAGAATATCACAGCTGTACTGCGGGAGGACACCTCGGAGGGGTCATGCAGCGAGGCAATATGGGTGGAGCTCAGGAATAGGAAGGGTGCACTCACGATGTTGGGGGTTTACTACAGGCCTCCCAACAGCCAGCGGGAGGTAGAGGAGCAGATATGTAGACATATTTTGGAAAGTTGTAAAAGTAACAGGATTGTCGTGGTGGGTGATTTTAACTTTCCCTATATTGCCTGGGACTCACTTAGTGCTAGGGGCTTGGATGGGGCAGAATTTGTAAGGAGCATCCAGGAGAGCTTCTTGAAACAATATGTAGATAGTCCAACTAGGGAAGGGGCCGTACTGGACCTGGTATTGGGGAATGAGCCCGGCCAAGTGGTCGAAATCTCAGTAGGGGAGCATCTCGGGAACAGTGACCATAATTCCGTAAGTTTTAAGGTACTTGTGGATAAGGATACGAGTAGTCCTCGGGTGAAGGTGCTAAATTGGGGGAAGGTTAATTATAACAATATTAGGCAGGAACTGCAGAATTTAGATTGGGGGCGGCTGTTTGAGGGTAAACCAACATCTGACGTGGGTGTCTTTCAAACGTCAGTTGATTAGAATCCAGGACCGGCATGTTCCTGTGAGGAAGAATGATAAGTTTGGCAAGTTTCGGGAACCTTGGATAACGAGGGATATTGTGAGCCTGGTCAAAAAGAAAAAGGAAGCATTCGTAATGGCTAGAAGGCTGGGAACAGACGAAACCCTTGAGGAATATAAAGAAAGTAGGAAGGAACTTAAGCAAGGAGTCAGGAGGGCTAAAAGGGGTCATGAAAAGCCATTGGCAAACGGGATTAAGGAGAATCCCAAGGCTTTTTATACATATATAAAGAGCAAGAGGGTAACCAGGGAAAGGGTTGGCCCACTCAAGGACAGAGGAGGGAATCTATGTGTGGAGCCAGAGGAAATGGGCGAGGTACTAAATGAGTACTTTGCATCAGTATTCACCAAAGAGAAGGACTTGGTGGATGTTGAGCCTAGGGAAGGGAGTGTAGATAGTCTCAGTCATCTCATTATCAAAAAGGAGGTGGTGTTGGGTGTCTTGCAAAGCATTGAGGTGGATAAGTTCCCAGGGCCAGATGGGATCTACCCCAGAATACTGAGGGAGGCAAGGGAAGAAATTGCTGGGGCCTTGACAGAAATCTTTCTATCCTCATTGGCTACAGGTGAGGTCCCAGAGGACTAGAGAATAGCCAATGTTGTTCCTTTGTTTAAGAAGGGTGGCAAGGATAATCCAGGAAATTATAGGCCGGTGAGCCTTACGTCAGTGGTAGGGAAATTATTAGAGAGGATTCTTCGGGGCAGGATTTACTCCCATTTGGAAACAAATGAACTTATTAGCGAGAGGCAGTATGGTTTTGTGAAGGGGAGGTCGTGTCTCACTAACTTGGTTGAGTTTTTTGAGGAAGTGACGAAGATGATTGGTGAAGGAAGGGCAGTGGATGTTGCCTATATGGACTTCAGTCAAGCCTTTGACAAGGTCCCTCATGGCAGACTGGTACAAAAGGTGAAGTCACACGGGATCAGAGGTGAGCTGGCAAGATGGATACAGAACTGGCTAGGTCATAGAAGACAGAGGGTAGCAGTGGAAGGGTGCTTTTCTGAATGGAGGGCTGTGACTAGTGATGTTCCGCAGGGATCAGTGCTGGGACCTTTGCTGTTTGTACTATATATAAATGATTGAGGAAAATGTAGCTGGTCTGATTAGTAAGTTTGCGGACGACACAAAGGTTGGTGGAGTTGTGGATAGTTTATTTTTTATTTATTTATAGATACAGCACTGAAACAGGCCCTTCGGCCCACCGAGTCTGTGCTGACCAACAACCACCCATTTATACTAACCCTACATTAATCCCATATTCTCTACCACATCCCCACCATTCTCCTACCACTTACCTGCACGAGGGGCCATTTACAATGGCCAATTTACCTATCAACCTGCAAGTCTTTTGGAGGTGGGAGGAAACCGGAGCACCCGGCAGAAACCCACGCAGACACATGGAGAACTTGCAAACTCCACACAGGCAGTACCCAGAACTGAACCCGGGTCGCTGGAGCTGTGAGGCTGCGGTGCTAAGCACTGCGCCACTGTGCCACCGTGATGAGGATTGTCGGAGGATACAGCAGTATGTAGATCAGTTGGAGACCTGGCCGGAGAAATGGCAGATGGAGTTTAATCCGGACAAATGTGAGGTAATGCATTTTGGAAGATCTAATACAGGTGGGAAGTATACAGTAAATGGCAGAACCCTTCGGGGTATTGACAGGCAGAGAGATCTGGACGTACAGGTCCACAGGTCACTGAGACTGGCAACGCCTGTGGATAAGGTAGTCAAGAAGGCATACGGCATGCTTGCTTTCATCGGTCGGGGCACAGAGTATAAAAATTGTCAAGTTATGCTGCAGCTATACAGAACCTTGGTTAGGCCACACTTGGAATATTGTGTGCAATTCTGGTCGCCACACTACCAGAAGGACGTGGAGGCTTTGGAGAGGGTACAGAAGAGGTTTACCAGGATGTTGCCTGGTCTGGAGGGCATTAGCTATGAGGAGAGGTTGGATAAACTCGGATTGTTTTCACTGGAACGACGGAGGTAGAGGGGCGACATGATAGAGGTTTACAAAGTTATGAGTGGCATGGACAGAGTGGATAGTCAGAAGCTTTTTCCCAGGGTGTAAGAGTCAGTTACTCGGGGACATAGGTTTAAGGTGTGAGGGGCAAAGTTTAGAGGGGATGTGCGAGGCAAGTTCTTTACACAGAGGGTGGTGAGTGCCTGGAACCTGCTGCCAGGGGAGGTGGTGGAAGCAGGTACGATAGCGACACTTAACAGGCATCTTGACAAATACATGAATAAGATAGGAATAAAGGGATACGGTCCCCGGAACTGCAGAAAGTTTTAGTTGAGACAGGCATCAAGATCGGCGCAGGCTTGGAGGGCCGAATGGCCTGTTCCTGTGTTGTACTGTTCTTTGTTTGTTTTGTATTAATGGGACAGTGGTAACTTGGGTATGAAATTGGCTAAGGGATAGGAGGCAGGGAGTAGTGGTTTTTTGACCGGAAGGAAGTACGTTGTGGGGTTCCCCAGGGGGTCGATATTAGGGCCATTCCTTTTCTTTTTTATATAAATGACCTGGACTTGGATATGGGAAGTGCAATTTCATAGTTCGTAGATGATACAAAACTTGGTAATGTTGCAAGTAGTGAGCGGGATCATAGCAGACTTCAAGAAAATGAAGACAGACTGGTGAAATAGTCACGACACATGACAGATGCAATTTAATGCAAATTAGTGTGAAGCGATGCACTATGGAAGAAACAATATGGAGAGGCAATATAATCTAAATGGTTGTGTTTTAAGCGGGATGCAAAAGCAGAGGAACCTAGGGGTACATATTCCCAAATCCTTGAAGGCTGCAGAGCAAGTTGAGAAACCATTAAGCCAGTGTATGGAGTACTTGGCTTTGTATACAGGGGTATTGAATACAAAAACAAGGACGTCATGCAAAACTTCCTTACAAATTACTAGTGAGGATTCAGCTGGTATGTTGTGTACAATTCCGGGCATTACACTTTCGGAAGGATATCAAGGCTTTGGAGAGGATACAGAGGATGTTTAGAAGGATGGTACCAGGGATGAGGGAGGTCAGTTATATAGAGAAATTGAAGAAGCTGGAATTGTTCCCTTAGAGCACAGAGGTTGCCATTGGAAGCAAGAAGACCTCATAGAGGAATTTAAAATTATGAGGGATATTGATAGAGTAGGAAGCATCTATTTCCTCTGGTAAGTGGGTCACTAACCAGAGACATTGATTTAAAATAATTGGCAAAAAAAACTAGAGGGGAAATGAGGAGAAATTTATTTACACAGAGTTCTGTTATGATCTGGAATGCACTATCTCTTATGTGATAAGAGTCAGATTCCATAGTAACATTCATGATGAAATTGGCCATGTACTTGAAGAAGACTAATTTGCAGGGTTATGGAGCAAAAGCTGAGATGTGGGCTGGCACAGGCATGACAGGCCAAATGACCTCCTTCTGAATTCCCTAGATTCTAGAAAAGTCCGAGCAGATTGGAAAACTGTAAATGTAGCACCTCTGTTCAAGAAAGGAGGGAGACAGAAAGCAGGAAACTATAGGCCAGTTAGCTTAACGTCTGTCATTGGGAAAATGCTAGAATCCATTATTAAAAAGGATATCTAGATAATCAAAATACAATCAGGCAGAGTCAACATGGTTTTGTGAAAGGGAAGTCATATTTGACAAATTTATTAGAGTTCTTTGAGGATGTAACAAGCAGGGTGGTAAAGGGGAACTAGTAGATGTAGCATATTTAGATTTCCAGAAGGCATTCGATAAGGTGCCACATAAAAGGTTACTACTAAGTGGAGTTAACGGCACAATCAGATCAGCCATGTTCTTATTGAATGGCCTATTCCTGCTCCTATTTCTTACTTTCTTATGTATGTTCTTATGTGCTATAAGATTCTATGAAGGAATGGTCCCTGGCACTTAGTTAAATGTTGGGAGGACTACCAAACAGGCTACTAATTCATGATGAGCCTGTTTTGTGCTACTGTCGTAGACCAATTATACCCCTTGATTTTTAACGATTTTTAATGAAAACCTGGATAGGCTACAAAAGTTTTGTTTAAATATGCAGTTTGGGTAAACAGAAACAATACTCTCTAACACACAGATCATCAATCATGTGAAGAATATTGTCAAGCGATTTCATTAAATAATGTGTACCCATTGATTCAGTCTGGGGTTTGAATGATGTGGAAATGTATCCTGCAAAATAATGTGTTACTGCCCCTTGGGCATCCCCTGCATGCCAGGTGACAGACACAGCTTGTCACTTTAAACCATGTTTATGCTTTTAGCACAATTTGATATGTGAGATATGTGGCAGAAAATCTTACATGTAGGATTGTCCAATCCTTGCAGCTCTGGTTTTACCATTCATACTTTTCTATCTATAAGGACCTTTGCTTTAAATCATTACTCACCTGCTTCAATACTGTATAACAGTTCAGCATTTTGACCTTTGTCCTTGTCTAGGGCTGTAACCTGCAGCACAGCAGAGCCAAAAGCAGCGGACTCAAAAACTGAACCATCATACACAACACTAGTGAAGTATGGGGCGTGATCATTGGCATCTTCTACATTTACTATAACCCGTACCAAGTTACGTCGATATGGAAACTCTTGATCTCGGACCTGGTGAAATAAATTCAAAAATTACTTTGAATGGTCTGAGCACTTAAAACAGGAACCATTGATAAAATTTATTTCGCTTTCATACCATTAAAGTACCAAAGACACGTTATTAATGTATTAAATGCTAGAATACTAAACAAACCTAAAATTTGTCGACACAGAGATAAGGAAAATGGTAGAAAGGGAGGAGTAGACTTAATGATTAAGAATAAAATAACTTCAATGATAAGAAAAGATATAATGAGAGGCAGTGGAGGCTTTATGGATAGAATTAAGAAATGGAACAGGATTTAAGACTGTAGTGGGAGTTGTGTATTGGCCCCCTGGTAGTATTCTCGAAATGGTAGCTTGTAGTAATATTGAGATTAAAACAAGCATGTAGCAAAGGCAGAATGGTTTTAATGGGGGATTTTAACTTTCATATAGATTGAGATAAGCAGACTAGCATGTCAGAAAAGTACCAAATTTCTTGCTTGCGTCTGGGATCGTTTTCTGCAACAATTTTCTCAACTGCAAGGTTGTCCTGCCACCAGGATCGAGAGTGGGGCGTGAGTCCATGCGGACAGGCAGCAGGAACCCGGGTGGGATATTACCAGCGGTGGCCAATTGAGAGGCCACCTCCAGGACCGTTGTCCAATTGAGGATGTCAGCCTCCCTCTTGCAGCTGCCTTGGCAGCGCCACTAAGAGAGGTGGCCGCTACTGAAACTGCAAGAAGAGGGTGTGTCCAAGTTGAGGCACCCTCGAAGGCCAGATCAAAATTTGTTTGAATGTGCCCGGGCTAGGCACGCAGGCCCCAGCGATCAGAGAGGTGAACCCTCCAGTGATGGCGGTGGAGCTGGGGGGTGTCCATTGTCACCGAGGGGCCCCTCTCTGGGCCATGGAACAGCCATTAAAGAAGGTACCCCCACCCCGGGAACCCCACTGTGGGGAACTCACGTTTTCCATGTCAGCAGCCCTTCCCAATGTGGTAAAATGTTAGCAGGGGCAGGAAGTGGCTGTTAATTGGCCAATTAATTAGTTTAATTGGCTGCCTGCCTCCAGTTAGTGGGCAGCTGCGCCATTGCTGTTCCTGCCCCAAGAATATCCTGTGGTGGCAGGAAGACATTGGGCTCCACTCCCACCACCATCTGTCGCTATTTTACAAGGTCCACATCTCCCAGCCCATCTCCAGATAGCTGGTAAAATCCAGCCCATGTCCGAGAACCAACAAGCAGCAGGTCATATTAGATTTAGTAATGAGTAATGAGCCAGATTTAGTTAATATCCTAATGGTGTGTGAACATTTGTCAAAGAACTATCATAATATGATCAAGTTCAAGATAATGTTCGAAAAGGAGAAATGTGAAATAGCTACGAAGATTCTAGATTTCGGTGAGGCTGACTTCAATGGGATGTGACAGAGACTGACCAGTAATCTGGGTAAATCTGTTAATGGGTAAAATGACAGTTGATCAGTGGGAGGTATTCAAAAAAGAATTTAATGTGCCACAGAACCAGTTTATATCTGTAAAGGGTAAGAGTTCTACCTACCAAAATAAACACCATGGACAACTAAAGGGGTAGGAGACAACATAGAACTAAAAGAAAAAGCATACAAAAATGCAAAAAGCACAGATCCTGGTGAATGGGGAAGATACGAAGAGCAGCGAAGGGTTACAAAACAGATAGTAAGAGTTACAAAAAGGAAGTATGAAAAGAAACATGCAAGGGATGTTAAAATTAACACAAAAAACTTTTACAATCACATCTGGAAAAAGGTGCTCAGAAGCAATGTGGGCCCCGTGAAACTGATAACACTGAAGTTGTTAATGAAAATAAGGAAATGGCAGACATGCTAAGTGATTACTTTGTGTCAGTATTTACAATAGAAGAACAGGTCTGCATGAAACTATTATTGAATCAGGGACAAGGACTCAATAAAATTAATGTGTGCAAGATAACAGCACTGGAAAAATTAACCGCACTGAAGAGTGACAAATCCCGAGGACCAGATGTTTTCCATGCCAGTGTTTATAGGAAGTGGGTGGGAACATTGCAGATTCTATAAGCCATCAACTAGTGGGAAAGATATAGAGGAACAAATTTGCAGGGAAATTACAGAAAGGTGCAAAAACTGTACAGTATTGATAATGGGGGACTTCATCAGAATATATACTGGAATAGTAATGGAATAAAGGGCAGAGAGGGGAAAAGTTTTTCAAGTTTGCTCAGGAGAACTCTCTTGATCAAAATGTTTCCGGTACAACGAGGAAGGAGGCATTGCTGGAACTAGTTCTGGGGAATGAAGGGTCAAGTGGATCAAGCAACAGTAGGGACATTTAGAAAACAGTGATCATAGTATTATAAGGAACAAAACAAGAAATGCTGGAAATACTCAGCAGGTCCGGCAGCATCTGTGGAAAGAGAAGCAGAGTTCTGATGAAAGGTCACTGACCTGTAATGTTAACTCTGCTTCTCTCTACACAGATGCTGCCGGACCTGCTGAGTATTTCCAGCATTTCTTGTTTTTGTTTCAGATTTCCAGCATCTGCAGCATTTTCCTTTTATTATAGTATTGTAAGGTTTTGGTTAGTGTTGGAAAAGAAAAAGATGTAAACTAGAGTAAAAATACTTAATTGGAGGAGGGTGAATTTCAGTGAAGTGAGATGGATCCGTGCTGGGGAAATTGGAATCAATGACTGGCAGGCAAAACTGTACAGGAACAATGGGCTACCTTTAAAGAGGAGATGGTTTGGGTACAGTTGAGGTACATTCCCACGATGGGGAAAGGGCAACCAAAGCCAATGCTCCCTGGATAAAGAGAGAGATAAAGAGCAAGATAAAACAGAAAAGGTGGGTATATGACAAATGTCAGGTTGATAATACAAGTGAGAACCAGGCTGACTGTAAAAGTTTCTATAGGTAAGTGAAGAGAAAAGGATTGGTGAAGACAAATAAAAGCAAAATACTGCAGATGCTGGAAATCTGAAATCAAAACAAGAAATGCTGGAATCACTCAGCAGGACTGGCAGCATCTGTGCAAAGAGAAGCAGAGTTAACGTTTCGGGTCAGTGACCCTTCTTCGGAACTAGTAAATATTAGAAATGTCAAAGGTTATAAGCAAGTGAGGCGGGGGTGGGGCAAGAGATAACAAAGAAGGTGTAGATTGGGTAAAGCCACATAGCTGACCAAAAGGTCATGGAGCAAAGGCAAACAATATGTTAATGGTGTGTTGAAAGACAACGCATTAGTACGGATAGGGTGTTAACGGACTGAAGATTGAACAGCAGCAAGTACAAACATGAAAAAAAAAACAGTGGGTAAGCAAACTGAACAAACTAAGATGAAATGAAATAAACAAAAAATAAATAAAATTGTAAAAAATGTAAAAAAGAATAAAAGAAAAAATAACGAACTCATGCTCACATCTCTATCCTGGGCTTGCTGCAGTGTTCCAGTGAACATCAACGCAAGCTCGAGGAACAGCATCTCATTGACCGATTAGGCACACTATAGCCTGCCGGACTGAACATTGAGTTCAATAATTTCAGAGCATGACGGGTCCCCCATTTTACTTTCATTGTTAGTTATTTTTTCTTTTATTCTTTTTTATATTTTTTACAATTTTATTTATTTTTTGTTTATTTCATTTCATCTTAGTTTGTTCAGTTTGCTTACCCACTGTTTTTTTTCAGGTTTGTACTTGCTGCTGTTCAATCTTCAGTCCGTTAACACCTTTTCTGTACTAATGCTTTGTCTTTCAACACACCATTAACATATTGTTTGCCTTTGCTCCATGACCTTTTAGTCAGCTATGTGGCCTTATCCAATCTACACCTTCTCCTTTGTTATCTCTTGCCCCACCCCCACCTCACTTGCTTATAACCTTTGACATTTCTAATATTTGCTAGTTCCGAAGAAGGGTCATTGACCTGAAATGTTAACTCTGCTTCTCTTTCCACAGATGCTGCCAGACCTGCTGAGTGGTTCCAGCATTTCTTGTTTTTATTGGTGAAGACAAATGTAGGTCCCTTACAATCAGAAACAGGGGAATTTATTATGGGGAATAAAGAAATGGGTGACCAACTAAATGCATACTTTAGTTCTGTCTTCACAAAGGAGGACACAAATATCATACCAGAAATGTTAGGGAACACAGGCCTTAGTGAGAGAGAGGAACTGAAAGAAATCAGTATTAATGGAGAAATGGTGTTAGGGAAATTGATGGGATTGAAGGCTGATAAATCTCCAGGGCCTGATGGTATGCATCCCAGAGTACTTAAGGAAGTGGCCCTAGAGATAGTGGATGCATTGGTGGTCATCTTCCAAGATTCTATAGACTCTGGAACAGTTCCTACAGATTGGAGGGTAGCTAATGTAACCCCACTATTTAAAAAGGGAGGTAGAGAGAAAGCAGGGAATTATAGACCAGTCAGCCTGACGTCAGTAGTGATGAAAATTCTGGAGTCCATTATCAAAGATTTTTTAGCAGAGCACTTGGAGAACAGTGGTAGAATCGAACAGAGTCAGCATGGATTTACGAAAGGGAAATCATGCTTGACAAATCTACGAGAATTCTTCGAGGATGTAACTAGTAGAGTTGATGAGGGGGAGCCAGTGGATGTGGTTTATTTGGACTTTCAGAAGGCTTTCGACAAAGTCCCACATAAGAGATTAGCATGTAAAATTAAAGCCCATGGGATTGGGGGTAGTGTATTGCGACGGATAGAAAATTGGTTGGTGGACAGGAAACAAAGAGTAGGGATAAATGGGTCTTTTTTTGAATGGCAGGCAGTGACTAGTGGGGTACCGCAGGGATCGGTGCTAGGACCCCAGCTATTCACAATATATATTAATGATTTAGATGAGGGAACAAAATGTAATATCTCCAAATTTGCAGATGACACAAAACTGGGTGGGAGGGTGAGTTGTGAGGAGGATGCAGAGCGGCTTTAGGGTGATTTGGACAAGTTGAGTGAGTGGGATAATGCATGGCAGATGCAGTATAATGTGGATAAATGTGAGGTTATCCACTTTGGTAGCAAAAACAGGAAGGCAGATTATTATCTGCATGGCTATAAACTGAGAGAGGGGAATATGCAGCGAGACCTGGATGGTCTCGTACACCAGTCGCTGAAGGTAAGCATGCAGGTGCAACAGGCGGTAAAAAAGGCAAATGGTATGTTGGCCTTCATAGCGAGAGGATTCGAGTACAGAAGCAGGGATGTCTTGCTGCAATTACACAGGGCCTTGGTGAGGCCACACCTGGAATATTGTGTGCAGTTTTGGTCTCCTTATCTGAGGAAGAATGTTCTTGCTATAGAGGGAGTGCAGCAAAGGTTTACCAGACTGATTCCTGGGATGGCGGGACTGACATATGAGGAGAGATTAAGACGGTTAGGATTATATTCACTGAAGTTCAGAGGAGTGAGGGGGGATCTTATAGAAACCTATAAAATTCTAACAGGACTTGACAGGGTAGATGCAGGAAGGATGTTCCCGATGGTGGGGGAGTCCAGAACCAGGGGTCATAGTCTAAGGATACGGGGTAAACCTTTCAGGACTGAGATGAGGAGAAATTTCTTCACCCAGAGAGTGGTGAACCTGTGGAATTCGCTACCACAGAAAGCAGTTGAGGCCAAAACATTGAATGTTTTCAAAAAGGAGTTAGATATAGCTCTTGGATCTAAAGGGATCAAAGGGTATGGGGCAAAAGCCAGAACAGGCTACTAAGTTGGATGATCAGCCATGATCATAATAAATGGCGGAGCAGGCTTGAAGGGCCAAATGGCCTACTCCTGCTCCTATTTTCTATGTTTCTATGTTAATATATAAAGTTCAGAGTGGATGTGAAAAAGAAAATAAGAGAGGCAAAGAGAGAGTATAAAGGTCTGGCAGTTAACATATATAGGATTCCAAAAATCTTCTACAGGCATATAAATAGTATAAGTAGGGTTGGGGCTGATTAGAGACCAAAAAGGGGATTTACGCATAGAGGCAGAGGGCATGGCTGAGCTACTCAATGAATACTTTGCATCTGTCTTTCCCAAGGAAGAAGATGCTGCCAAAATCATAGTAAAAGAGGATTTTGTTGAAGTACTGGATGGGCTAAAAATTGATAAAGAGGAGTTATTAGAAATGCTGGCTGTATTGAAGTTCTTAAGTCACCAGGACCAGATGAGCATACTGAGGGAAGTAAGGGTGGAGAGTGCAGAGGCACTGGCCATAATTTTCCAATCCTCCTTAGATACAGGGGTGGTGCCAGAGGACTGGAGAATTGCTAATTTGATCCAAAAAGGATGTAAGGATAAACCGAGCAACTACAGGCTAGTCTGTTTAACCTTGGTGATGGGAAAGCTTTTAAAATGATAATCTGGGACAAAATTAACAGCTGTTTGATGAAGTGTGGATTAATTAAGGAAAGCGAGCACAGATTTGTTAAAGGCAAATCGTATTTAACTAACTTGTCTGAGTTTTTTGATGAGGAAACAGAGAGGGTTGATGAGGGTAATGTGATTGATGTGGTGTATGTGGATTTCCAAAAGGCACGTGATAGTGTGCCACATAATAGACTTGCCATCAGAATTGAAGCTCATGGAAGAAAGGCAAAAGTGGCAGCATGGATACGAAGTCGGCTGACTGCCAGGAAACAGAGAGGAGTGGTGAATGGTTATTTTTCAGATTGGAGGAAGGCACACAGTGGGGTTGCCTAGGGGTTGGTACCTGGGCCTCTGCTTTTCCTTATATATATTAATAACCTAGACTTAGGTGTACTGAGCGCAATTTCAAAATTTGCAGATGACACAAAACTCAGAAGTACTGTGAACTGTGAGAAGGACTTCAGGAGGACATAGACAGGCTAGTGGAATGGGTGGACATGTGGCAAGTGAAATTTAATGTGAAGAAATGTGAAGTGATACATTTTGGTAGGAGAGAGGCTAAACAAAATAAAGGGTACAATTCTAAAATGGTTGCGGAAGCAGAGAGACTTGGGAGTATAAATGCACAAATCGTTGAAGTTTGCAGGGCAGGTTTAAAAAAAAAAGCATCTGGGATCCTGGGCTTTATCAATAAAGGCATACAGTACAAAAGCAAGGAAGTTATGAAGAACCTTTAGAAAACACTGGTTTGGGCTCTACTGGAGTATTGTGTCAAATTCTGCGCACCCACTTTCAGAAGGATGTGAAGGCTTTAGAGGGGGTATAGAGAAGATTTATGAGACTGCTTCCATGGATGAGGGACTTTATGTGGATAGATTAGAGAAGCTGGGGTTATTGTCCTTAGAGAAGGGAAGGTTGAGAGGTGATTTAACAGAACTGTTCAAAATCATGAGAGGTCTAGACGAAGTAGATAGAGAGGAACTTTTCCCATTGCCAGAAGGGAACCAAAGCATACCAATTTAAGGTGACTGACAAAAGGACCAATGGCTTCATGAAGAAAAACTTTTTTATGCAGTGAATGGTTAAGATCCAGAATGTACTACCTGAGAGTGTGGTGGAGGCATATTCAATCGTGGCTTTCAAAAGGGAACTAAATGAGCACCTGAAGAGAAAGAAATTGCAGGACTAGTGGGAAAGGGTAGGGGAGTGGGACGAGCTGAGTTGCTGTTGCAGAGAGCCAGCATGGACATGATTGACTCCTTCTGCGCTGTAACCATTCTATGATTCTGTTCTGTGCCCTAACTATAACTTTCCAAAGTTCTCTCAATTCAGGAACCATTCCTTTAGATTGCAAAATTATACATGGCACTCTGCTATTTAAGAAAGGTGACAGAGAGAAACCGTGGAATTATAGACCAGTTAGCCTAACGTCTGTTGTCATGAATTACTAGAATTTACAACTAAGGATAGGGTGACTAAATACATTGAAAATTTTCAGCTGATCTGAGAGAGCCAGCATGGATTTATAAAGGGTAGGTCATGCCTGATAAATCTGATAGAATTATTTGAAGAGCTAACTACAGTGGTGGACAGGGGGTGTTATTTATATGGACTTAGGAAAATAGGAGCATGAGTAGGCCATTCAACCCATCGAGCCTGCCCCGCAATTCAATATGATTATGACTGATCATCCACTTCAACGTCTTTTCCCCACACTATCCTTGTATCTATCTTCCAGAATGCATTTGATAAAGTCCCTATGAAGAGACTGTTAGCTAAAGTTGAAACTCATTGAATGGCAGGCAAATTATTGATCTGGTTAGGAAATTGGCTGAGCAGAAGGAGATAGAGAGTAGGAATAATAGGCAGGTACTCTAATTGGCAGGATGTGACTAGTGGTGTCACGCAAGGATCTGTGTTGGGGCCTCAATGATTCACTGTATTTATTAGTGACTTAGATTTGACGATGACACAAAGATGGGCAGTATTGTAAGCAACGTAGATGGACGCGTAAAATTACAAAGAGATATTGATAGACTAAGTGAATGGGCAAAACTGTGGCAAATAGATTTCAATGCAGGCAAATGTGAGGTCATTCGCTTTGGACCTGAAAAGGATATTAAGGAGAACAGAAAAGTTCGATAGGGAGAAACTATTTCCGCTCACTGGGGCAGTTTAAAACTTAGAGCTAAACATTTTAGGAGTGAAATTAGGAAACACTTCATGGCAGGAGTGGTAAAAATTTGGAACTCTCTTCTGTAAAAGGCAATTGATGTTAAATCAATTGTTTATTTTAAAACTGAGATTTGTAGATTTTTGCTATCCAAAGGTATCAAGGGATGTGGGACAAAGGCGGGTATATGGGGCGAGGTCACAGATCAGCTATGATCTCATTAAATGTCAGAACAGGCTTGAGGGACTAAATGATCTACTCCTGTTCCTATGTTCCTAGATATTATGTCCATTAGTAAATTTCTCTTCTGTTGAGAAGATATACAATTTGCATGTTTCTGAGGCAGTCGTGACACACATTACATGGGTAATTTCATAAAGCTCTGCTGTGAACGCCCAGCTTTGCCAGATGCACACTTGGGTTACAGATAGGACTCTAACACTGTAACCATGATTCTCTCAGCTGTGTAGGCAGCAGTGTTTGGCAAAATTACACCTTGTACATGAAGTGGTGCATACTCCAATGCACTGAACTAAGGCATAGTGATATGTAGCTTCATATCCATTCTCCCTCATATAGTTAGGATTATAAATTCGTAAACTTACAGGAACCACTTCCCCAGTATGGGAAATCCCAGTATGAGATTCACTATTCCGTAGCTAGTTGAAGTATGGAATGGCAGAAGAGGCCTGGAAGTAAGTCTCCAATTTGTGACCTCTAATCCTTTCAAGCTATCTGTATCCAGGGTTGATCAGTTGAGTAGCCAGTCAAATCAACTACTGCCTTTCAACGTGTGGGCTGACCTGGCAGCTGGGTTTGGTTTCCTATCGATCCAAGACAACAAAGGAACATAGGAGCAGGAGTAGGCCATTCAGCCCTTCGAGCCTGCTCCACCATTCTAGATCATGGCTGATCATCTACCTCAATGCCATATTCCCACACTGTCCCCATATCCCTTGATGTCATTAGCAAATAGAGATCTATCGATCTCTGTCTTGAACTTACTCAGTGACTGAGCTTCCACCGCCCTCTGAGACAGAGAATTTCAAAGATTCACCACCCTCTGAGTGAAGAAGTTTCTCCTCATCTCAGTCCTAAATGGCTTGCCCTTTATTCTGAGATTGTGTCCCCTGGTTCTAGATCCCACAGCCAGGGGAAACATCCTTTCTACCTCTACCCTGTCTATCCCATTAAGAATTTTATAAGTTTCTATGAGATCGCCTCTCATTCTTCTAAACTCCAGAGAATACAGGCCCAGTCTCCTCAAACTCTCCACATAGGACAATCCCACCATCTCACGAGTCAGTCTGGTGAACCTCCAGCAGCACTCCCTCTATGGCAAGTATATGCTTCCTCAGGCAAGGAGACCAGAACTGCACACAATATTCCAGGTGCAGCCTCACCAACGGTCCATACAATTGAAGCAAGACTTCTTTGTCCTGTACTCAAATCCTCTTGCAATAAAAGCTAACATACCGTTTGCCTTCCTAATTGTTTGCTGCACCTACATGCTAGCTTTCAGTGACTTATAGACAAGGACATCTAGGTCCCTTTGGACATCAACACTTTCCAATCTCTCACCATTTAAGAAATGCTCTGCACATCCATTCTTCCTACCAAAGTGGATAACCTCACACTTATCCACATTATATTCCATCTGCCATATTCTTGCCCACTCACTCAGCCCATCCAAATCCCCTTGAAGCCTCTTTGCATCCTCCTCACATTCATATTCCCACCAAGTTTTGTGTCATCTGCAAACTTGGAAATATTACAATTGGTCCCCACATCCAAATCATTGATATAGATTGTTAACAGCTGGGGCCCAAGCACTGATCCTTGTGGTACCTCACTGATCACAGCTGCCAATCTGAGAATGAACAATTTACTCCTACTCTCTATTTTCTGCCTGTTACCCAATCCTCAATCCATGCTAGTATATTACCCTCAATCCCATGCGCTTTAATTTTGCTTCGTAACCTCTTATGTGGGACTTCACCAAAAGCTTTCTGAAATTCCAAATACACCACATCCAGTTGTTCCCCCTTATCCACTCTGCTAGTAACATCCTCAAAAAACTCTAACAAGTTTGTCAAACATGATTTCCCCTTCATAAATCCATGTTGACTCTGCCCAATCAGACCATTATTTTCTAAGTGTCCAGTAATCACATCCTTTTTAATAGATTCTAGTAGTTTCCCTACTACCGACGTCAGGCTAACATACGAACATATGAATTAAGAGCAGGAGTAGGCCACTCGGCCCTTCGAGCCTGCTCCGCCATTCAATAAGTTCATGACTGAACTGATTACTCCACATTTTCACCTACCACTGATAACCTTCCACCCCCTTGCTTGTCAAGAATCTGTCCACCTCTGCCTTAAAAATATTCAAAGACTCTACTTCCACTGCCTTTTGAGGAAGTGAATTCCAAAGACTCATGACCTTCTGAGAGAAAAAATTTCTCATCATCTCTATCTTTTTTTTTATTCATTCATGGGATGTGGACGTCACTGGCCAGGCCAGATTTATTGCCCATCCCTAATTGCCCTTGAGAAGGTGGTGGTGAGCTGCCTTCTTGAACCACTGCAGTCCATGTGAAGTAGGTACACCCCCAGTGCTGTTAGGAGGGGAGTTCCAGGATTTTGACCCAGCGACAGTGAAGGAACAGCGATCGGCAGGGCTGGGTTTGCCGCTGTCGTTTCCAGTGCCTAGGTTGATGCCGGGTGGCCCGCCCGTTTTTATTCCTTTTTATTGACTTCGTAGCGTTAGATACAACTGAGTGGCTTGCTAGGCCATTTCAAAGGGCATTTAAGAGTCAACCACATTGCTGTGGGTCTGGAGTCACATGTAGGCCAGACCAGGTAAGGACAGCAGATTTCCTTCCCTAAAGGACATTAGTGAACCAGATGGGTTTTTACAACAATCGACAATGGTTTCATGGCCATCATTAGACTAGCTTTTTAATTCCAGATTTATTAATTGAATTCAAATTCCACCTTCTGCTGTGGTGGGATTTGAACCCATGCCTCCAGAGCAACACCCTGAGTCTCTGGGTTACTAGTCCAGTGACAATACCACTACGCCACCGCCTCCCCCGTGGGTGACCCCTTATTTTTAAACAGTGACCCCTAATTCTAGATTCTCCCACAAGGGGAAAGATCCTTTCCACATCCACCCTGTCAAGACCCCTCAGGATCTGTGCTTCCCTGTTTTCTCTCTCCCTCCTTTCTTAAACAGTGGGGTTACATTTGCAACCTTCCAATCTGCAGGCACCATTGCAGAATTTATAGAATTTTGAAATATGATCACCAATGCATCCACAATATCTCTGTAGCTATCTCTTTCAACACACGAGGGTGATGATCATTGGTTTTAGTTTTTAGTTTAGTGATACAGCACTGAAACAGGCCCTTCGGCCCACCGAGTCTGTGCTGACCATCAACCACCCATTTATACTAATCCTACACTAATCCCATATTCCTACCACATCCCCACCTGTCCCTACATTTCCCTACGACCTACCTATACTAGTGGCAATTTATAATGGCCAATTTACCTACCAACCTGCAAGTCTTTTGGCTTGTGGGAGGAAACTGGAGCACCCGGAGAAAACCCACGCAGACACAGGGAGAACTTGCAAACTCCACATAGGCAGTACCCAGAATTGAACCCAGGTCGCTGGAGCTGTGAGGCTGCGGTGCTAACCACTGCGCCACTGTGCCGCCCTGGGTCCTGAGGATTTGTTAATTTTCAGTCCCATTAATTTCTCCAATACTACTTTTTTACTTACCCGAATTTCTTTCAGTTCCTCATTCTCGCTAGACCCTCGGATCTCAATTATTTCATGAAAACTTCTTGTATCTTCCTCCATGAAGACAGACACAAAGTAATTATTTACCTTCTCTGCCATTTCTCTATTTCCCATTATAAATTCTCCTGTCTCTGCCTATACTGGACCCACATTTGTCTTTGCTAATTTTTTCCTTTTTACATACCTATAGAAGCTTTTACAATCCATATTTATATTTCTTGCTAGTTTCCATTCATATTCTATTCTCTCTTTCTTTATCAATTTCTTGGTCCTCCTTTGCTGGATTCTAAAATGTTCCCAATCCTCCGGCTTATGACTTTTTTTTGGCAACTTTATAAGCCTCCCCCTTTGATCTAATACTATCTTTAACTTCCTTTGTTAATCACGGCTGACTCGCTTTCCCTATTGGGATCTTTTGCCTTAAAGGAATGTATGTTTTTTGAAAACCATGCATTAATTCTTTATATATTAGCCATTGTCTTTCTACCTTCAAACCTTGTAATGTATTTTTCCAATCCACCATGGCCAACTTGCTCCTCATACCTTCATAATTGCCCTTGTTTAGATTTAAGACCCTAGTTTCAGATTGAACTTCATCTTTTTCAAACTTAATGGAAAATTAAATCATTCTATGGTCACTTTTCCCTACGGTTCACCAGATTATTAATTAGCCCTTTCTCATTTCATAATATTAGATCCAAAATAGCCTGTTACCTAGTTGGTTGCTCAACATATTGCTCCAGAGAACCATCTCGGACACATGCCAGGAATTTTTCCACAGCATTGGTGCTCATTAGATTTACCCAGTCTATATGTAGATTGAAGACACCCATAATTACTGCATTGCCCTTTCTACATGCACTTCTAATTTCCTGACTTATACCATGCCATAGATTAACACTACTGTTTGGTGGTTTGTAAACCACTCCTACCAATAATTGTTGCCCCTTGCTGTTTCTTAGCTCCACCCAAACAGATTCTATAACCTGTTCTTCCCATCGAAGATTCTCTCTCACTAATGCACGAACCCTATCCCTTATTATCAGCACTACCCCATCTAATTTTCCTTTTTGCCTGTCCTTCTTAAATGTCGAATATCCTTTAATATTCAGCTCCCAGTCTTGGTCACCCTGCAGCCACATCTCTGTAATGGCAATTAAATCATACCTAGAATTTACTTCTACTTGCGCCATCAGCTCACATACCTTTTTGCGAATGCTGCATGCATTCAGAGAGAGTGCCTTGAATTCTGCCTTTTTAACACTTTTCTGTATTTTGACCCTGGTTACTTTTAGCATTTGTTTCTGCTGCTTCCCACTTTCATTCACAGCTTTTCTACTTCCCATAACCAGCTTTGTTTTTCTGCTATCTGAATTCCCTCGCAGGATCCCGAACTCCTGACAAGCTAGTTTAAACCTTCCAACAACAGCACTTGCAAATCTTCCCGTGAGGATATTTGCCCCAGTCCTGTTAAGGTGTAACCGACCAAGCTAACAAACAGCCTACAGTAACTTGGAATGGAAGTCAGACACAGAGGATCAGATTTCCCTTAAGTTTAGCATTGACTAAACAAAGAAGTGAATTTAGCCAGTTAACACAAATAGTGTTGTGTGCTTTTTTTATTTTCTATGTTATACAGAGTGCGATCAAACAATGTAAAATTCACTGTAATAATTATGTTATTTGTTCACATATATGCAAACCAAATCAGCTCGATGAGTTACAATTAATCTCATTTCACTAGAGTGCGCATCAGCGTGCCTTTCAGACGATAGGAGAAATGCAAGTCGGGGACATGCAAGATCACAGTACCGAGCCCACATAATGAGGAGTTACACTGTTAAAATCCCCAGATATTGAGCCATAAAGATAAACTCCTGATAGTAAGGGATGTGAAATCCACTTACAGGATAGACCAGTGATGCTAACAGAGTCCAGACCTGAAATTTATAACAATATGCTACAAACTGATAACAAGAAATCAATGTCCTCTCAAAATACTTTTGTTGTGTTCAGCTTGTTCATTTCAATGCGCAGTGCCTTTAAAGTTTTTGCATGGCTGCACAGGTATGCTTCATCTTAAAGGGGACTACTTATGAGCGGCCTGCATGGTGCTTTCCAGATTGCTGCACAGCCACGTGCTTACGCAGGTTACAGGGAACATTGGCAGCACTATTGCTACATAGTTTCTATCAAGAGTATCAGGACAAGAATAACTAATTGTATTTCTATATAGTGTATTTAAAATAGTAAATCTCCCAAAGTACTTCATGAAGTGAAGCAGATGGCAAGCAGTGATAGGATGGTGATGAACAAAGTCATCGTCAAACAGATAATTTGTGGAAGCTTTTGAGGAAGGACTGAAAGGCAGCAACATAGAGCGTGGATAGAACAGATGTGCAGAATGAAGAGCATACAGTGGCACATAGGGCTGGCAGAGTTTATAGAGAGCAAGGGATTTGATGAGGATATGGATTTGGCATTTAATGCACTGGAGCTTCAGAGCTAACTGAGGTTCACTACGAAAGGGTCAGAGGAGTGCATGACTTAGTCTCTGTAATTAGGGCACACTTTTGGATGAGTTGTAAATTATGTAGAGTTTAGGAGGATGGCAAGGAGTAAGTTGAGCTCGGAGGTGATGAAAAGTATCGAAGGATTTCAGTGGTAGTGCTGAGTGAGATGAGGGCCGAAGAGGGCAATGTTGCAAAGGCAGAAATAGGTAGTGTCTGTGATGGCTAGGACATGGGGATTGAAACGTAAACAGGACAAAAATGTTTTCCACTGTTGGACTCAGTCTCAGCAAACAGGGAAGAGATGGAATTAAGGGCTAGGATATACATTTTTAGTAGATGAAAGAGTCTGGCTTCAATTTTGCTGATAAGTTGGAGAAAATTTGATATCAGACAAAAATTATATTGGTAAAACAAAGGAGAGATTCTTTCACTTGCACTGCGCATCATCAAGTGCATTCCATGTGCAGCATATCTTGTAATAGTTTTTTTTTATATTAGTGCTTATTTCTTCTCATAGACTCACAGAATCAGAGAATTGTTTCAGCTCCAAAGGAGCAATTTACCTAGTGCTACTCTACTCTCTTTTCTCCATAGCCTTGCACATTCTTCCTTTTCAGATAACAATCCAATTCCCTCTTAAATGCCTGAATTGAACCTGGCTCCACCACACTCCCAGGCAGTGCATTCCAGATCTTAATCACTCGTTGTGTGAAAAGGTTTTCCTTATATCGCCATTGTTTCTTTTACCAATTACCTTAAATCTGTGTCCACTTATTCTTGCTCCTTCCACCAATGGCAACAGTTTTTCCTTATCTGCTCTGTCCAGACCGCACATGATTTTGAATACCTCTATAAAATCTCCTTTCAACCTTCTCTTCAAGAAAAACAGTCTCAACTTCTCTAATCTATCTGCATAACTGAATTTCCTGATCCCTGGAACCATTCACATGAATTTTTTCTGTACTCTCTCTGAAGCCTTCACATCTTTCCTAAAGTGTGCCGTCCAAAAATACTCCAGTTGGGACTGAACCAGTGTTCTATACAAGTTTAATATAATTTCCTTGCTTTTGTACTCTATTCCCCTACTAATAAAGCCTAGTATGCTTTATTAACCGCGTTCTCAACCTGTTCTGCCACCTTCAATGATTTATGCACATATACACCCAGGTCCCTCTGGTCCTGCACCCCTTTTAGAATTGTACCCTTTATTTTATATAGTCTCTTTGCTTTCTTTCCACCAAAATGAACCACATCACATTTCTCTGCATTAAATTTCATCTGCCACTTGTCCACCCATTCCACCAACCTGTCTATGTCCTTTTGAAGTTCTACACTATCCTCCTCACAGTTCACAATGCTTCCATGTTTTGTATCGTCCACAAATTTTGAAATTGTGATCCATACGCCAAGATCTAGGTCATTAATATAGATCAGGAAGAGCAAGGGTCCTAACAACGACCTCTGGGGAACTCCACTACAAACCTTCCTCCAGTCAGAAAAACATCCATTAACCACTACTCTTTGTTTCCTGTCACTCAGCCAATTTCATATCCATGTTGCTACCGTCCTTTTTATTCCATGAACTGTTAATTTACTCACAAGTCTGTTGTGCGGCACTTTATCAAATGCCTTTTGGAGGTCTATGTACATCACATCAACAGCATTATCCTCATTAATCTTCCTTGTAACCTCATCAACAAACTCCAGCAAGTTAGTTAAACATGATTTTCCCTTAACAAATCCATGCTGACTTTCCTTCAATAACCTAGATTTGCCCAAGTCACTTTTAATTTTGTCCCGAATTATTGTTTCTGGAAGCTTCTCCATCACCGAGTTTAAACTGACTGGCCTGTAGTTGCTGGGCTTATCTTTACATCCTTTTTTGAACAAGGGTGTAACATTTGCAATTCTCCAGTCCTCTGGCACCACCCCTGAGCCTAAGGAAGACTAGAAAATTATGGCCAGTGCCTCCACAATTTCCACTCTCACTTCCCTCAGTATCATTGGATGCATCTCATCCAGTCCTGGTGCCTTATCAACTTTAAGTACAGAAGCCTATCCAATACCTCCTCCTTATCAATTTTAAACCCTTCAAGTGTCTGAATTGCCTCCTTTTTCACCCTGAGTTGCGCAGCATTCTCTAGGTAAAGATAGATGCAAAGTATTAGTTTAATAGTTCAGCCATGCCACATTCCTCCATGTGTAAATCCCCTTTATGGTCCCTAATCAGCCCAACTCTTCCTTTTACCACCCTTTTACCATTTATATGCCTATATAAGACTTTAGGATTCCCTTTTATGTTAGCTGCCAGTCTCTTTTCATACTTTCGCTTATTTGCTTTTTCACTTCCCTTCTGAACCTTCTATATTCAGCCTGGTTCTCAGTTGTATTATCCACTTGACATCTTTCGAGTGGATAATTTTTCTTCTTCATCTTAATTTCTATCGTTTTCGTCATCCAGGGAGCTCTGGATTTGTTTGTCTTACCTTTCCCCTTCATGGAAACACACTTTGACCCTGCCTGAACTATCTCTTCTTGAAAGACAGCCCATTGTTCAGTCACCATTTTTCCTGCCAACCTTTGATTCCAATTTATCTGGCCCAGATCAATCTTACACCATTGAATTTGGCTTTCCCCCAGTTAATTATTCTTACTCTGGATTGTTCCTTGTCCTTTTCCATAGCCAACCTAAACCTTATGATACAATGATCACCGTCCCCTAAATGTTCCCCTATGACACTTGAGCCACTTGGCCCACCTCATTCCCAAGAACCAGGTCTAGCAATGCCTCCTTTCCTGTTGGACTGGAAACATTCTGCTGTAGAAAATTTTCCTGACCATGCTGTAGAAATTCTTTCCCCTCTCTGCTCTTTACACTACTACTCAAGTCTATATTTCTGTAATTAAAGTCCCCCATTATAACTACTCTATTTCCTCTGCCATTCTAATGATATTTTTGTTTACAATTCACTAATATGTGCAGCACAATGGGATGAATAGTAGAAAATCAGCTCACTTTGTTAAAACAACACAAAATTCTACTCAGGATAAATGTCAGTTTCTTTAAAGCTTGCTCGAATGTTTCTTAATGGAAAAAAAACACAAAACTGCAAGAACTGTTTAACTGATGCATCCCGTCAAGGCAGTAATTCATGCTCTTAGCTGCATGCTTTAATGTGTCTGGAATTTTGGCTCAAAGCTATTTTATGTCTAGATTTATTAAAAAAAGGGATAGAATATTTAAACAATAAATTATGCTAATCTCTATATTTGATAGAGAAGCATTTCTCATCCTCCCTTTGACCATTTTTACATTATTTTACTTGCAGAAGAGTTGTGATATAAATTAAATAATGTTGAACCTGATTGTAAAAACCTTGTGGAGTAATTACTTATAATTCATCTGTGGACATTTAATTATTTGAGTGAAAATAAATAGTATGTTTTTGTGCAACAATTCAGTAGATGTGTACTGTCTGTAGTTGTAATAGGTAACAACTTAGTGAGTGGTTACAGGGCACATGACTACTTCTGTGGAGAACAAATATTAATTATGGCTGAATTCCAGCAGGAACAAGACTTGGGCCGGAATTTTGCATTAGACGGGAGGCCCCATCCCCCAGCCGAGAGGTTGGTGGTGAGCTCATCTCCGCCGGGCCTCGGGAACGAGACTGGGATTTTTCGCTACCCAGGCCTTTAATTAGTCTTCGGCAGGAAGTCCCGCCTAATGGAGCTGCCGGCCAGTCAGCGGGTCGGCAGCTCTTAGTCCCAGCAGCGCCACCGGGAGAGGTGAGCACTGCTGAGACTATACCCAACCATCACAAGCAAGATGAAGGATGGCCCTAGAACTAAGGTAAGCTTTTAGGGTCTTGCCGGGGACAATTGGTCAGGCCCCAGGGAGGCTAGGGGCGTCGGTTGGGGGAGGGGATGTTGTGCGTTGGGGGCAGTTGAGGCTTCGGGGGTGGCCCTCCGTGGCACACAGCGTGCCCGATCTGAGGGTCCCCCACCAGCCAGCAAGAAGGCCGCCTGGTTTTCCCAGGCGGGGTTTTTGAGGCCTCTGCTGTCTGGCCGCCAAGGGTAAAATACTCGCGGTGGCAGGTATTGGCCCTTAAGTGCCAGTAGATTGGCCTGGGGCAGGTGGGTCATTTCTCGCTGCTGTCCCCCTGCGTAAAATTGCAGCGGGGGAGGGAGGGGGTTGTGACTCGCACCACCCCCCCCCCACCTTCCACACAAATTTACGCCGCCCAGCCCCCCCTCCCCACCCTCACCCATCCCTGCCACCAGCCAGCTCATTTGGGGAGCATAAGATTCCGGCCTTGGTTCCAAAAGTATTCAAAAGATCATGGCTGACCTCAACTGCACCATTCTGCTCACTGCCTATATCCCTTGATTCCCTGCGACCCCAAAAATCTATCTATCTCAGCCTTGAATATGTCAATGATGGACTATCTACAACCATCCGAGGTAGAGAATTCCAAAGAGTCACAACCTTTTAGTGAAGAAATCTCTCCTCATCTCAGTCCTAAATGATTGATCCCTTTCCTGTGCCCCATGTACTAGATTCCCCAGCCAGGGAAAACAATGTATTAGTCTAGGAAACTGTCACAAAAGTATTCTACAAACTCATCTTCCAGACTACATTTGCAAATTTGATATGTACAGTCTAGATGAAGATTAAAGTCCTCCATGATTATTACAGTGCCTTTGCTACAAGCTTCAATTATTTCATGCTTAATGTTCTGTCCAACAGTATAACAACTGTTATAAACTACCCCAGCAGCATTTTCTGACCATTGTAATTCCTAACCTCCATCTTATTCGACTTCCTAATCTTCTGAGCCAAGATCCTTTCTTACTACTGTCCTTATGTAAATCTTCATTATCAGGGCTACTCCTTCTCCTTTTCCATTCTGCCTGCCTTTTCAAAATGTTAAATACCCTGGAATATTTATTTCCCAACCTTGGTCACCTTGCAGCCATGTCTCTATATCAACCTCATTTCCACGTCTATGTAATGGTGATTATATCAACCTCACTTATTTCTGTTTATGCTGCTAGTTAATCTATCTTGTTAGGAATGCTTCATGTATTCAGATAAAGAGCCTTTAATTTTATTTATTTTTGACTATTTTTTGTATGGGCCTTATTCACTGATGCACAATCCCATTAAACTTTCTGTCCTTTGCTGTCCCACTCTGCTTGTTTTCACCCAAATTGCTACACTACTCTATTGTCTTGAGTTTTCTCTTTAGATTTCTGAATTTCCCTTCAGCTGACCCCTCACCCTCTCTTTTAGCTTAAAGGATGCTGATCCAAGCCTGGTTTAAGTGGAGTCCATCCCAACGGAACAGTTCCCTCTTTCCTCAATACTGGTGCCAGTGCCCCATGAATCAAAACTCCTTCTTCCCACACCATGCTTTGAGCCACACATTTAATTCTCTAATCTGCTTGATCCTATGCCAATTGGCATGTGGCTAAGGTAACAATCCAGAGATCATTAGCCTTGAAATTCTGCTTATTAATTTAGAACCCAGTTCCTCGAACTCCCTCCGCAGAACCTCATTCTTAGTTCTACCTGTGTTACTGGTTCCTATGTGCAACCGGACGCTTCAGTTTGTCCATCCACCCTGCAGTCCTTGTTCTCATCCACACAGCTATCAAATACCTTGTTTCTGTTGGTCAAAGTCAAGGACTGAGTATCTTCCATCACTACATCCTGGATTTTCATAATCTGCCTGGCTCGTAGTCACACTCTCCCATTCCTGACCATTGACCAACTCTCTAAAGTTCTACTGAACCTAAGGAGTGTGACTGCCTCCTGGAATAAAGTGTCCAGGTAACTCTGGCCCTCCCTGATGCCCTGTAATGTCTGCAGCTTGGACTCCAGCTGAACAACTGTGAGCCACAGTTGCTCAAACTGCAGACATTTACCACAGATATTGTTGTCTGGGATCGCATGCTCTCCATGAACTCCCACATGCTGCAGATAAGGCACACCACCTGCCTTGACATATCTATCTAACCTTATTTATTTATTTGATTATTTAATTAGTTACTAATTTAGTAAAGTAATAGCAGATTACAGTTTCCTAACTTAAAGACAAAACAAAAACACTCACCAGCTACTGGAAATAAAATAAAAATAAAAAAGCAGCACCTCCTTCCCCCTCTGCACTGAATTCCCACTTGCACCAAATTCCTGATGCTTGCCCATTTTCCAGGTGGGATTTACAGTGGGTGTCCAGAGATCTATTTGAAGTGTGAATATACCTCTTAAGTGGAGGGTGCAATCACTACTGCCAGATTGGTCAGTGATATTGTTGGGAGGTGGAGATTCTTGCTAATGGGTTGCAAGGCTGCCCCCAGATTCTCTTATGGCTCTGTGGAAGCTCTATTGTAAGAGCTGAGGGCAAAGAAAGACAGTCTGCTTCCCAGCAGTGCGAAGAACATACACTAAAGTTGGAGGTGGTAGAGGCCCAAAGGATCTGAACTCAATGTAGGAACTACTTCAATAACTTGACCACAGCAGCAAAGGTGAGTACAGCTTTCTGAACAAATATCTCCCCTCTATCACATTCTTCAGCACAAAATCACAAGGGCACCCCAGAAAGCTCTCTTACTCATTCAAATCATACATTCACAGTTAAGACAATGAGTTAGTTCCTTGTAGTATAAATAGTGATCAACCTATGATGACTAAATGAACACAGGTGAATAGTGCAACCTAAAATCTTCGCTGATCTCTCAACAAGAATCCAAGATGGACTTTTGAAGTGAAAGAGGTGAACAGTAAGTAGAATTAAGATGCACGCTGTAAGTGGCTATCACTTCGATGTGAAGCAATATTCCTCTGACTGGCAAACTCTGGAAGAGACCTAACAAACAAACACTTACCATTACAGTCAAACTGTGCTGAGCCTGAGCTTCATGATCCAACTTTTCAGCTATGCTCAACTTGCCTGTACTCTGGTCAAGCTGGAATTTACGGATGCTTATAGGATCTATACTGCTGTGGATAGAGTAGGTCAACTTGTTTTTCTCATCCCTGTCAGTTGCTTTAATGTGCAGAATCTCAGTATATATGGTAGCATCCTCAGAAATGGTTACATCATAGCTCGGCTGGGAGAATACTGGACCATTATCGTTGCTGTCAAGTATTTTTATAAATACCTGTAATTCAAAACAGGGTACAATTAGAGATTTAGCTCAATTTTTATAACAATGTGCTTTCAAGAATAAGTCAAATTATTTAATTTCTGCTCCATAAATATTAATAATTGGACATTTATCTGCAGTAAAAGTGTAAGAAATGACAGTATTTGAAATCTCAGATTTTCAAAAATGACTGAGGTCACAACAAATGAAAAGAAAAACCACAGAAAAAGTCTTAAAGCTGTCATGAATAGATGACATCAGTAAGTCCCCCATTTTATTTATTCAGCATCCTCTGCTAAAGGAATCTGAATCCACAATCATCTGTTATTTCACAGTCCTACTGACTAATCTAGTTCCAAACTGAAGTATATCATATGATTTTCAGTCTATTGGTTGCTTCCCTTGCATTATAGCAACATGAAGAGATGAGGTTCTATCAGAATAGATGCTATATTCCTGCAAGACAGACCAGCACTGATGGGGAGAGGTATAAGGGCTGTTGAATTGAGAAGAGGCAGTGAAGACACAAACTCTATTGAGATGCCCAGTCTCTCCAAGGAACATGTGGAAATATTGTCCTGCTCAGAGTGCCGCAAAGATCAGTTTTGGGCCTCAGCTATTTACAATCTATATTAATGACTTAGACGAAGAGACCAAAGGTAATATATACGACCATACGAATTAGAAGCAGAAGTAGGCCATTCAGCCACTCGAGCCTGCTCCGCCATTCAGTAAGATCATGGCTGATCTGTTTCTGTCTTGAATTCGACACTCCCATCTACCCGATAACCTTTGATTCCCTTGCCTAACAAAAATCTATCTACCTCTGCCTTAAAAATTTTAATGACCCCGCCTCCACCAACTTCTGAGGCAGAGAATTCCAAGGTTGCACAACCCTCTGAGAGAAAAAATTTCTCCTCGCCTCTGTTCTAAAAAGGCGACCCCCTAATTTTCAAACAGTACCCCCTTGTTCTGGACTCACCCACAAGAGGAAACATCCTTTCCACATCCAGCTTGTCAAAACCGTTCAGGATCTTATATACTTCTATCAAGTCTCCTCTCACTCTTCTAAACTCCAGTGAAAACAAGCCCAGTCTGTCCAACCTTTCCTCATAAGACAACCCGCTCATCCCAGGTATCAATCTAGTAAACCTCCTTTGAACTGCCTCCAATGCATTCACATCCTTTCTTAAATAAAGAGGCCAAAACTGCACACAGTATTCGAGATGTGTTCTCAGCAATGCCCTGTATAACTGAAGCATAACATCCTTACTTTTATTTTCAAAACCTCTCGTAATAAAGGATAGCATTCCATTAGCCTTCTTTATTACTTGCTGTACCTGCATACTAACTTTTTGTGATTCATGCAGTAGAACACCTAGATATCTCTGCACCTTGGAATTCTGCAGTCGCTCCGTGTTTACGAAATACTCTGTTTTTGTATTCTGCCTGCCAAAGTGAACAACTTCACATTTTCCCACATTATACTCCATCTGCCAGATTTTTCCCCACTCACTCAACCTATCTATATCAGTCTGCAAGCCCAATCCTTATGTCTTCTTCACAACATACTTTTCTACCTATCTTTGTGTCATCTGCAAATTTAGCTACCATGCCATCGCTTTCCTCTTCAAAGTCATTGATATAAATTGTAAAAAGTTGAGGCCCCAGCACAGACCCCTGCAGGACTCCACTCATCACATCCTGCCAATCAGAAAATGACCCATTTTTGCATACTGTCTGTTTTCTGCCAGCTAGTCAATCTTCCATCCATGCTAATATGTTACCCACTACATCATGAGCTCCTACTTTCACAATAACATTTATGTGGCACCTTGTCAAATGCCTTCTGGAAATCCAAGTACAGTATGTCAACGGGCTCCCCTTTATCCACAGCACATATTGCTCCTTCAAAGAACTCCAATAAATTGGTTAAACATGATTTCCCTTTCACAAAACCATGCTGACTATTCCCTATTACCTTAAGTTTTTCTAAGTGCCCAGCTATAGCCTCCTTAAAAATCTTTTCTAAACCTTCCCCACGACAGACATCAAACTAACTGGGCGAGAATTACCTGTTTTCTACCTCCCCCACTTCTTGAATAGAGGGGTTATATTTGCTATTTTCCTGTCTGATGGAACCTTTCCAGAAACCAGCGAATTTTGAAAAATTAACACCAATGCATCTACTACCTCATTAGCCACCTCTTTTAATATCTTTGATCTTAAGGATCCTAGGATGAAGCCCATCAGGACCCAGGGACTTGTCAGCCCACAGCTCCATCAGTTTGCTCAGTACCGCTTCCCTGGTGATTATAATTTCACCATGTCCCTCTCTTCCTTCCACCTCCTGATTTACAGCTATTACTGGAATGTTTTAGTATCTTCTATAGTGAAGATAGAAGCAAAATATTTGTTAATTTCATCTGCCATTTCCTTATTATCTACTATCAACTCCCCATTCTCACTCTCCAGAGGACCAACACTCACTTACTATTTTCCTTTTTAAATACCTGCAGAAACTCTTGCGATCCATTTTTACATTTCTAGCTAGCTTCCTCTCATACTGTAATTTCTTTCTCCTGATTAACCTTCTCTGCTGTTCTCGATATTCTGACCAATCATCTGACCTGCCACTCATCTTTGCACAATTATATGCTTTTTCCTTAGGTTTGATGCTTTCCTTAACTTCTTTAGTTAATCACGGATGGTGGGTCCTTCCCTGAGAATTTTTCTTTATGGTAGGAATATACTTATTCTGAGTATTCTTAAATATCCCCTTGAATGTCTGCCACTGCTTCTCTATTGATCTATCTCCTAGCCTAGTAACCCAGTTCTAAGTTTACTGATGATACAAAGCTAGGTGGGAATGTAAGCTATGAGGAGAACACAAAGAGGCTGTAAAGAGGTATAGACAGGTTAAGTGAGTGGGCAACAAGGGGGCACATGGAGTATAATGTGGGGAAGTGTGAGGTTATTCACTTCGGTAATAAGAATAGAAAAGCAGAATATTTTTTAAAAGGCGTGAAACTTCTAAATGTTGATGTTCAGCGAGACTTAGGTATGCGCGTACAAGAACACAGAAGGTTAGCATGTAGGTACAGCAAACAATTAAGAAGGCAAATGGCATGTTGGCGCTTATTGCAAGGGGATTGGAGTATAAGAATAAGGAAGTCTTGCTATAATTGTACAGGGCTTTTGTGAGACTACACCTGGCGTACCGTGTGTAGTTTTGGTCTTCATATTTAAAGAAGCGTAAAGTTACATTGGAGGCAGTACTGCGAAGGTTCACTAGATCAGTTCTTGGGATGAGAGGGTTGTCCTGTGATGAGAGACCGAGTAAATTGGCCCGATACTCTCTGGAGTTTGGAAGAATGAGAGGTGGTCTCATTGAAGCATACAAGATTCTGAAGAGGCTTGACAGGGTAGACACGAGGTGGTTGTTTCCTCTGGCTGGGGAATCCAGAACATAGGGCCACAATCTTAGGATAAGGGGTCGATCATTTAGGATTGAGGTGAGGAGATATTCCTTCACTCAAAGGATTGTAAATCGTTGGGACTATCGACCCCAGAGGGTTGTGGATGCTCTATTGTTGAGTATATTTAAGGCTGAAATAGACAGATTTTTGGTCTATCAGCAAATCATGGGATATGGGCAGCCAGCGGGAAAGTGAAGTTAAGGCAAATCAGCCATGATCGTATTGAATGACAAGCAAGCTCGAGGGGGTGTACAGACTACACCTGCTCCTATTTCTTATGTTCTTAGTAAAGGGTAGTAATTCATATCTTGTAATAAAAGTACCAGTGACTTATAAAAATGGAAGGAAGTGTCTTGTTTCATAGTTTGAATTACATAAATTGCTATATTTTATGTGAATGAACCAAAGAAAAGCTTCTTTTTCCAGAATTTTACATACTTTCAGAATCCGTTACAAAATAACTACTTTTAAAAATATGCAATGTATTGGAAAAATCAAACATAGACAATATAAAAATGTAATAAGATAAATGTGTAAAACATAAATAGCAACATTCTGAAGCAATGGTATTAGTCATTCAAAGTCTTTCTCAATGACAACATCTATAACAGTATTATGGTGTTTGGAAAGTGCATCAAAATTTTAGATTTTTCATTTCAGTATGGAAAACATGTTCTCATTAGGGAGTTCAATCACAAAACAACATTAACAGTATGACTTCAAAGATCATGAACAAGCTCTAAGATATTGACAAAGGTCACAAAGAACAAAGAAATGCTGAATATATCAGGTTTTTAGTATGCTACTCAGGATAGGCTCAAATGTCTTATACTGACAATTTATTGTGGGGGGGGGGGGGGTCAAAGAACAGAGCAATTGTATTTCCCTTAAAATGAGCAATACAGTGAAAGTCATTTTATAAGGTATAAAAGGCTTCCAGTTAGTTATAACTGCTAATCATACCTGAAATTTTAGTAATAAGAAATGACAAAGTTTTACTTTATCACTGGGGAAATCTGAAAGCATAAAATTGTGAAGGTTTTACTGCATTATTATATTTTTCATTTAGCATGGTTAGGGCTAACTCTGCAATGATTTTTCATCTCCAGTAATCTTTTCATGGTTTCTACCAGCATGTTATGATTTTGTGTCCACTTGTCTAATAAACATTTTGCATACTAAGAAACAGTTGCCTGGAGAGACAATAGAACTGCTCCCTGATCCAATTAACCCAAATGGATTTTGATCACCAGACACTGAATTTGGAACAAGCCAGCATTCCAACGCCGCCCCCTCCCCCCACCCTGCTGACTGTGGGTGTTTACTAAGATGAAAGGAATCCACAAAAAAACTCAGGAGAGTTTGTTAAAAAACAACTAGTCACATGACTAACCTGCTGGCCCAGGTTTAGTTTTGAACTGCTCACCGAACAGTTTGGGTCAGACTGCAACTGAACTTGAAGAAAGAGCCTCTCTCCTGCCTGGCTCTCTCTCTCTCATGAATTTCCAGATCCACTGAGACACTTAAACCTCAAGAGAGAAGACTCCTACATCGAAACAAGTTTGAAAGTGTCCACTGGGCCCCAACAAAACGGCAAGGTTTAACTGCAATCAAAGACTCTACATCAAACTCAAAGGACAGTAAATAAACCCCAAATACTGCTTCAAACTTTTCCCCTTTATTCCTTCTAATTTTCTGTCTCTACCTGCATTTGTTTATCGCGTATGCATGCTAACGCGGTCGCATCGCGTATTCGTAGTCGTTTTTACCAAATTAGAGTTTTAAGGTTAATAAACTTCCACCTTTCTTGTTTCAATCTAAGAAAACCTGTCTGGTTGATTTCTTTGCCTTGCAATTGGAGAGCAGTGAACAAGGATACACTGAGGGGGAGCTGAAAACATGGTGTTTTAAAAATTAAACCCTGTTATGGTTAAACCAGGCAAAGGCTGAGAGGGAACACCTAGACCCCTTTCTCACCTGGTCATAACAGTACTATAAAAAAAGCCAGTTATTGCTGTAAGACTATAGGATATAGGATGCAATGCTCAATCTAACTAGGCTAGACAGGAGTGAGTCTCTTGAGGGTTTCTTTTTAATATTAATCTCAGGTTTGCATCCAAATATATGTGATGAGAAAAGTACAGAAGACAGTTAGAGAGCAAAATCACAGTTCAGAAGTCAGGACTTAAAGCTTAGATTATATTATTCACTGAAATCTTATACTTGTGAAGAAGGCAGCTCTTGAAAATTAAAATATATACATTTACTGGATATGTACACTATTAGTCTACATTGGAGGTAATCCATATTCATATGTACACTATTAGTCTACATTGGAGGTAATCCATATTCATAGGCAATAGTTTATGACCCAAATTAATTCAAAGATATAGATGAAACTAGATCTAACTAAATAGTTCAGAGACAAGAGTGGTTCTGCTGCACATCCTTATTTCTGTTCAAAACCTTTGTTTGTGCTTCCCTGAAATGTATTGTTAACATTCAGTGCACAAAGTCCTTGAAGCAGCTTTCCTTTCTCTTTCCAATGGTTTCCTATTTCCCACACCCAACAGTGCTTTTAAAGAAAGGCTCCTGTGGACCAGTGTTGTCCAATACATCAGCCACTAGCCACATGAGGTCAACTGGGAATTCAGATGTAGCTAACTGTATTTCTGCTTAGTGAATAAAGATGAGTAATAGGTACTGAGTTCTCAATACTCATATGTGCATATTGTATGCATGTGCACTTTAATCTTTTATGTGTTTGTTGATAAATCAGTAAGACAAAAAGCAGCATTTGAGCATTTTTTGATTGGTGTGGGTGCTTCATTTCCTTGGTAGCAAATGTTTGTTAAATAAATATGCACGTAAAGTACATTGATACGTATTGCGTGAGTGTATGGTAAGGTGTCTTCTAAGATTGGTACATGTAAATAAAATGGTGTAACCATAGCCACATCTGTGGCTAGTCTGCAAAGTCTATTAGAGAACATGCTGTAGACCAAAATTGTTCATAAATCAATCACTGAAACCTCTATGAGATATTTCGATGTGACGTGTGAACTGGAGACTGACAAATTAAACAGAAAAAGTAGCACAGAAACTGATTCAGGAAATAACTCCAAAGCTGGTTTTTGATGAAGTTCATGAATACTCAATGGTGTGTGTAATTATATTAAAAAAGTGCTTCAGTAACATTTGGATGAATGCCACAAACCAAAATAAACCAATGCTTTATAAGGAAATGGTCCCTGACTGATTGTACTACTCAGTCAATTAAAAACAGCAGCTGATAAACTCGCTGAAAAATTTCCTCAACACAAAGTATATTATGTGTTAATACTCCTAATGTTCCCATCTGCAGCTGCCATTACCACAACAACAACTGATATTTATATAGCACCTTTAATGTAATGAAACATTCCAAGGCGCTTTACAGAAGCATTATTAAACACAATATGACACTGAGACACAAAAAGAGATATTAGGTCAAATGACCAAAAGCATGAACAAAGAGGTAGGTTTTAAACAGTGTGTTAAAGGAGGAAAGCAAGGGGGAGAGGTGGAGAGGTGTAGGGAGGGTATTTCAGAGCTTGGGGCCTAGGCAACTGAAGGCATAACCACCAATGGTGGAGTGATTAAAGTCAGAGCTTTATAAGAGGCCAGAATTAAAGGAGTGCAGATATCTTGGAGTGTTGTGGGGCTGGAGGAGATTACAGAGATAAGGAGGGGCAAGGCCACGGGAGGATTTGAGGATGAGAATCTTGGCCAGTAGCCAATGTAGGTCAGCGAGCACACGAGCACAGGGATGATCAGGGAATGGGACTTAGTGCGGGTTAAGACATGGACAGCATAGTTTTGGATGACCTCAAGTTCATGGAGACTAGAATGTGGGAGACCAGCCGGAATAGTCAAGTCTGGAGGTAACAAAGGCATGAAGGAGGGTTTCAGCAGCAGATGAGCTGAGACAGGGGAAAAGTCAGGCAATGTTAGAGGTGGAAATAGGCAGTCTCAGTGATAGCACGAATATGAGGTCAGAAGTGCAACATGGGGTCAAATGTAACAGCAAGGTTGTGAACAGACTGGCTTAATCTCAGACTGTTTCCAGGAAAAGCGATGGAGTTGGTAACTACAGAACAGAGTTTGGAGCAGGGACTGAAAACAATGGCTTCAGTCTTCCCAATATGTAAGTGGAGGAGATTTCTGCTCACCTAGTACTGGATGTCGGATAAGCAGTCATACTTTAGCAACAGTGCAGGAGTCAAGAGAAGTGGTGTTGAGGAAGAGCTGAGTGTCGTCAGCATATGTGTCAAAACTAACGGCATGTTTTGGATGATGTCGCCGAGGGGCAACATGTAGACGAGAAATAGGAGGGCACCAATGTTAGATCCTTGGGGGACACCAGAGGTAACGGTGAGGGGACAGGAAGAGAAGCCATTACAGGGCGGCACAGTGGCGCAGTGGTTAGCACCGCAGCCTCACAGCTCTAGGGACCTGGGTTCAATTCTGGGTACTGCCTGTGCGGAGTTTGCAAGTTCTCCCTGTGACCGCGTGGTTTTTCGCCGGGTGCTCCGGTTTCCTCCCACTGCCAAAGACTTGCACGTGATAGGTAAATTGGCCATTGTAAATTGCCCCTAGTGTAGGTAGGTGGTAGGGAATATAGGATTACTGTAGGGTCAGTATAAATGGGTGGTTGTTGGTCGGCACAGACTCGGTGGGCTGAAGGACCTGTTTCAGTGCTGTATCTCTAAATAAATAAATAAATAAAAAATAAATGTGATTCTCTGGCTACAATTAGATAGAGAAGAATGGAACCAGGTGGGTGCACTCCCATCCAGCTGCATTTAAGTGGAGAGGCATTGGAGGAGGATGGTGTAGTCAACCATGCCAAAGGCTGCAGACAGGACTGAGAAGGATGAGGAGGGAAAGTTTACCTTTGTCACAGTTACATAGGATGTCATTTGTGACTTTGATTTGAGCTGCTTCATTACTGTGGCAGGAGCAGAAACCTGATTGGATGAATTCAAACATGGAGTTCTGGGAAAGATGGGAACAGATTTGGGAGGTGACAACACGTTCAAGGACTTTGGAGAGAAAAGAGATGTTGGAGATGGGACAGTGGTTTGCAAGGATGGTGGGGTCAAAGTTAGTTTTTTTTTAGGAGAGGAGTGATGACGGCAGATTTAAAGGAAAGAGGGACAACATCTGAAGAGAGAGAACGGTGAAAAATATAGGCTAACGTGGGGACCAGGAGGGGATGCTGGGTGATCAGCAGTTTAGTGGGAATACGATTGAGGGTTACAGGAGGTGGAACTCATGGACAAGATGAGCTCAGAGAGGGACCTAGGCCCCACTCCACATATTTGCATGTATCAGGTGGGGAAAGGGCAGAAAGTGGCAGTCTTGGCAGAGGGAGGGAAACTGAAGTTGGGGCACTGAGATGTTCTCCCCTCATCCTTCAGTTTCCCATTCAGTTTCAGGTGGGATAGTAGAAGGAAATCCATCCCACTATCTGGGTTTAGATATGAAAAATGGTCATTAGGCCAAAATACCTATGTCAGACCTGGTCTTCGGCGAGGCCTACAAGTCTGCTAATTCCTTGGTCTTTGGGTTTTACTGCCATATTAAATGCCCAGCCACCTTTTCTGGAGCTGCAGTGGCTGTCCTGCTGCAGAACTGCAGGGATTTTGTGGCCAGGCACTGCTAGCTTCCCTCTTGGTAGCAGGAAGGTCGCAGAGAGCCCGCTATGCATAAGTTTTGAACCTTGATCCAACAAACTGTTCGGAGTTACTGTGATGTCATATAGGGGTGTGCAAAAGTCCCTCCCTACTTGAACTCTGTCACATAGAGTAGAAGTCAACACAGTGAGTCTTGAGAGAAATGGGAAGCATCCCAAAAAAATCTGGTCCTGCCCTCAAGAACCATTCGACTTGGGAATCCCAACTGATTTTGCCTTCCCTAACCTAGCAGTGTGATGTTCTTGGGAAGAACAGTAAGATTCAGCTAGAGTTAGTAAAAGACAGAACTGCTGCACATGCTTTTAAAACATGGATTTCTTTTTATTATTATTCCATATTCCCTCTGCTGGTTTATGTGTGCATGGTAGCCTTAAGTGGACAAAATGCACCATGTAATTCTCAATAAACTACAAGCAGCACTGAGACCAATTATAATGCCCCTTTCACCATCCTGGCTGAGATCATCATAAACTGTGATTAAACTTGCAGCCAAACATTCTCAAGCAGTTCAATTTTAACTGCAATTTGTAATGTGTATAATGCTAGAATACTGCAGACAGTCCCAGCATTTAGAAGCCAATGACAGGAATTCTGTGTGTGCATTTCAATTGCCCCTGGTCAAGTAATAATGTGAAGGTTAGCAGTGCAATATGGATCTGCCAGCCCCATGTTGACTGTTATCGGGACCTAATATTTAATTAATCTTTGTAAACATTACTGGAACACATACTATTCCACTCAGGTCCAAAGATTCCTGAGTATGTTTTGTCACAGCCATTTAATTATGTGACACATATTTCATGCCCAAAACAGCACAGCATTCTGCTCAGAGCAGGAACACCACAGAGCCAACATCAGTGGTGCTTCAATTATCCAACCTTAGAATTTCTAGCTGAGTGCCTTTCGCCCTTCTCAAAGTACAATTTACAATCCTTTCATTTTATTTAACCTTAGAAGATCATGGAAAACAGAATTTACACAAATATTCAACGTGAAATAGTTTAGAAAGCAATAGTTTAGTTTCTTCACGAAGGAATGACTTGGATACTGTTTCCATTGGCAGGAGGGTTGAAATCCAGAAGACAGAGATTTCAGAGAACTGGCAAAAGAGACAAGGGAAAGATGGGGAGATTTTATTGCATGTGGCGAGTTGTAAGATCTGGAACACACTCCTGAAAGGGTGATGGAAGAGATTCAAAGTAACTTTCAAAAGGGAATTGGAGATATACTTGAAATGGAACAATTTGTAGGGCTATGGAGAAAGGGCAAAGGTGTGTGACTGTGCTGGCTCTCCTAATTTTCATTCGGTAGTTTTTGATCGCATGAAATAGAAAATAGAATTACAGACTAGCTTTGAAGAAAATCCCTTGGTCCTTAAAGAATGTAATTTCCAGAGAGGAAGATACTCAATGGCAAGGAAATGAGTCACTTTCTGACCCAAAAGCTCAAACAATGAGCCATTTATGTCACAACTCGGTGATTAATTTGCTGGAATTCCAAGGGCTGGCCATCATTCTGACAGGTTTTCCTTGGTTTTGGGAGAGTTTTCTGGTGCTGTATTTACTGAATTCGTTTCACAACTTGCCATAGTGGGATTTGCTGTCACAATCTTTGAGTTGTTAATCTAGTATTATAACCACTGGCCTGGCATACTTGACTTTTTAAAGTGCCATCAGTGGAGATTTCCTCACCTTTTGCCAAATGTTATGCATATATGCCACCCATTTATATTTCATATATTTCATCTTATATATATATCCATGCAAATACAAAGTAGATTGGTTCAATAAGCAGCTAGGAAACAACAAGAATGGAAAAAGTGGTCAGTCTATGACAGGTGTCTGCAACCTACGGCTCCGGGATTGCATGTGGTTCAATAAGGACTCACATGTGGCTCCCGATCTTGATTGATCAAATCCTTTTTAATGGTAATTAAATGGCTTGTTGCTTTTTTTAAACATTTATTAACATTGTAAGTATCATTCAATTCACAACTTTTTTGTAAAAAGCTTTAAAATGTTGTTGAAATGTGTCTTTGTCCTGTTTTTCATTATTATTGGCATTTGAGAAACAGCACTGCGGTTCTGAAGATATTGTATTTTTGTCTAAATTTTAAAAATGTCTCTTCTTGTTATTAAGGTTGCTGATCCCTAAGAAAAAAAGATTCTTCCTCATTTGTGAAATGGAAGTGAAACACTTACAGTTCTGTTAGTGATGTGTACATGAAATTCCAAATCAGCTAATCTGACAGCATTTTCTGTGATCTCAGAACCAAACAATGTGATGGCCCTTCCTCATTGCTAAACATTATATTGCCTATTAATCTTATTATTTAAAAAGGTAAATCATTACGGCAAATATAATGATCATATTTGTAATGTACATTGACTTCATATACTCTATCTGCTTTACCTGTGTGGCAGCTGAGTTAGTCCCATCTGTGACTTCCACAGTCATATTATATGTGGCCCTATGCTCAGTATCCAGTGGCTTTGCGATAACAATTGTGCCAACACCCTTCTCTAATTCAAATGTGTTTTCATAATTTCCACCTGTAAAGTACAATATAATATAAATACCATACAGTCATTGTAATCTCAAGATAACATATTGAAAGAGGCAGTATCCCTTGCACCCCCAGCCTTTTTTTAGTTTTAAAAATCCAAATCTTACTATGTTCACCATTCACAGAGCAAATGCCAGAAAAGATGACATTAGAATCACAACAACCACTACTGAGTTCTGTTGTGGTTCAAACAAATTATGGATTTTTTTTACTTAAACTGTCAGAATATTTCAGAGTTACAGATTCTTGACCACATTCAATTATAGACTAGGTAGATAAAGAAAAAGGGATACTGTCTTTTAGATAAACAAAGCAGCGACAAATAATTGAAACACTATGCCAAGCATGTTACAGTTACACCAGCATAAGTTGTCAATCTCTTCCAAAGAGACAGGAACCTTCATAATTTACCGGTAAGGGCACTAACATAGAGACATTAATGCAACATTAAGTTAGTAAATTTCAATTTCAATAGTTTACTTTTTCTTTAGAGCAATAGATTCAGTGCATGTTTTATCAGCAGTTTAAAATGCATTTCATATCTTCATATCCAAGACAAAAAGAGTCAAGAAATATATAAACTGAAACAGACTAAAGTGTGATTATACGAAAATAATTTCTCTAGTGCTCTGGATTGGATATAAGGGAGTACTGTCAGAGCAATGTAAATGTAGATTTTTACCAGCAACCTTTGTTACGCAAAAACATATGCATATTGTACCATGTAGTGAAACATAGGGCTAAATTTTATCAACCCCTCGACGCCGTGGGTCATGGCGGGGAGGCCAGTAAAATGCTGGTGGGGGCGGCCCGTCTCGACCCATGATGCTGAGGGGCTGGGAGGGGGGAGGAATAAAATTATCAGGGTGGGGGGGCGGGAGTGGGGAAAACTATTCCTATTGGTTGTGGGGATGGTGGGAAGGGATTGAGGGTCAAAGATACTGAAGTTCGGGGGGGGGGGGGGAAGTTCAGAATTTTATAAAGCGTGTTTTGGGGGGATAGGTCAATTTATGTGTTTAGGACTCAGTGGGGGGAGGGTGTGGGAGAGGGGATTCAATGTAAAATTAAAAGTTTATTCAATTTGTTACTCATACTGGCACCTTTAATATATCCTGAAGGGCTTGAAGCCCTTTAAAAATGGCACTGGTGCCTGTGTGGTGGCGTCGGACGCTGTTGTCGGGGACGCAGTGGCCGCCCCCTCTATGTCATCGGGGGCGGCCGCTCTGCCCCCTCCATTTGAATGAACCCCCGCGTGTAATATCGTGGGGGCTCTGCAGCGGCACTTCCATGTCGGAAGGTCGCCAACCTCACAGCGGACTGGAGCGCAGCGCACTGATAAAATTTAGCCCACAGACTCGCCTAAATATCCAGATTTATACTTAATTAGAAGTTGAATATGAAAATATGGAACATTTTCCTCATTGAAAATGGTGGTAGTTTCAACTTGGTCTGGCAGGTTGGGAGTGAAGAAACGGGCCAAGCTAATTTTGCAAGAGCCTTCACTATATAGTTGGGAATCGCCAATTAGGTTTGAAAGTACACACAGGAACCAACCCAAAAAACACATATTCGATTCCATAAAAATAACCCTCTCAAAGTTTTAAAAATTTATGCATCAATGGCTTTCCACTATCCAACTGTTTAAATATAACTATTGTTTTCTCCACCAGTTTTGCTCCCCTTTCTAGTGCCTTACTCAGTCCTCATTATTCAGTGAATGCCAGCAGGCTAGCCAACAACTCACATCACAAAGCCCAGTCCTGTTCTAACCAAATATTCACGTATGACCTTTCCGTGGGGACTGCTAGATAGCAATTTCCTCTGAGCCAGGAGCATTGAAGCCAACAGTAATGCTCTTACTGCTCCCTAACTGAGATGTACATGCCAGGGACTTGATCCTGGGATCTTCTTCAACTGGATATAGTTTTGCTATTGATTGAATGAACTTGCTGAGCCATATCCATATTGGGGGAGGAGGGGTTGCTGTGTTTCGGGGGTGGGGGGCAAAGAGAGTTGAATATGGCCATTATAACCTCAACTTGACATTTCGAAATAAAGCTCTTTGTAATAAAAATATAACTGAGATTAATTTTTCAAGAAACTGATTAACTGTAGTTAAAAATTAAAAATAAATTTAAATTTGAAAGTACAGTAAACCATAATATAAAAGTCACAAAGTAAATACGAACTAAAGAAAAATCTAATTACAATATTATAAGGTATTGCTAGATGTCAGTTAATTTATGCTAATCTGTCACAAATAATATAGTGCCTTACAGTTCTGTTGCATGTGGTGATTTCAATTTGAAACATCATTCATGATCTTTGATTAAAGCAACATTAAACTGAAAAGGCGCATTTGCTAGAAAAGAATAACATAAATATAAACATTGCAGCTAATCAGCTATCATGTCCCTTACAGGTATGAAATTCCATTGATTACTTGCTTCAAAAAACAAGAATTAACAAAGTCATATGAAGACCATTAATAACTGGAAGTAAGGTTCTTTTATTTGAGACTCTGCTGAGAGTAGGTTGATGGTGGGGAGCAGGCGGGTGTGTTGTAGGGGAAAGAAACTGACACACATCATTATGCAGATTTTGAACAGCAATGGCACTTCCGAAACCTCAGTAGAATCTTCATCTTGCAGATAAATTATGCATACTATGTAAATGGAAATGCACAGTGACTGAGCTGCTTTCAGGAATCCTGTCCTCAAGTCATCTACAGCCAAGTATCTACATCATTTCATTAGTCATATAAGCACACACAGATGTTTCAAAAGGATGTATTTCATCCAATTAAATCTATAATGACTTAACTGCACCATGTTGGAGCAAATCACAAACTGGTAACACTTCATTTGTGTCAAGTAAGGACATTTTGTGTGTTATAATACTTTGATTTCTTTTCAAATTAGGACTTTATGGGGCAGTACTGAGCGTTATCATTTAACATCACAGAGCAGATTTGAGACTCTTTCCACCCAATTCCAAATCTGAGCAAGCTTGATTAGAAAGACACAGATGCACTATCTCTCTGTAGGAGGGAAGGAAAATTAGAAGGGTCTATCCCTTCTGAATGGTTAGTAGCACCTCCTGTAAAATGGCTACATGGGGCTATAGTGACAACATATCTGCAATCATCCTCTCAGCTATGAGCTATCTAATCTGGAAGAGGAAGGAAAAAAGGGAAAAATTAAAGCAAAGACATATGGGAAAAGCATACACAGAAAACTATCTCAAAATAAAACAAATCCTCTAATTTTTTTTTAAGTCAGTATGTAGGTTGCAGGTCTAATTCCGTGATCCTACACTCCTGGCAAGTAAGGCTCCCTGTTTAGAGCAAGGGATCATAGAATTAGCCATTGTCTTGCAAAAAAAGAAAGGTGCAATTGGGCTGGATTTAGTGGAGCCAATGGGGCTCCTGGCGCAGGCCGAAAGGCGGTGGGAATCCCCCCTTGGCCATTCAGAGCCATACCCAGCTCTACTTAATGGCGCCCAGGCAATTAACTGCCCAGCACCAGGATTCCTGTCCCTTTAAAGACAGGGATCCCGCCTCCAAGAGCTGTCGGACAATCAGAGGGCCGGCAGCTCAATAGTGTAGGCAGTGCCACCGGGAGCAATGATCACTGCTGGTACCGCAGGATGCCTTGGAACCAGGTCCATCGCTGGAGACCCGGACCCAAGTTAAGTGAGGCGGGGTTGCTGGGGCCAGTCCAGCAGGTCTAAGTAATGGGGGAAGGGAGAGTGTGCACTGTGCAAGGGGGGAGGGGTTCTGGGAGGTGGGTTGCTTTCCACTGGGAGACCTCGAATGGGCCACAGATTGCCAATAGAGGAGGGCTCCTCGTTTTACTGGGCGACCTCCTCGTGTGGCAGAGGCCCACCCCTTAATTCCAGGGCAGTGGGGGGGGGGTCCTTAAGTGGCTGATAATAGGCCTCTTAAGGGCTTCAGTTGGCCTCTGGGCGGGAAGGCCGTCGTTGCCCCTGACTTAATTGCGGTGCGATGGGAAGGCGACGGGCCCTCCGCATCCCATCGCAATTCTATAGGCTCCCCCATCTCCACCAAGCCCCTCCCACCCCAACCCGACTTCTGGGAAGCCCATTAATTCCAGCCCATATTGTGCATTTTAAGTTCTTAAGATGTCCTAAACTATTTCATAACCAATGAATTACTTTTGATATGGGCGGCACAGTGGCGCAGTGGTTAGCACCGCAGCCTCACAGCTCCAGCGACCCGGGTTCAGTTCTGGGTACTGCCTGTGCGGAGTTTGCAAGTTCTCCCTGTGTCTGTGTGGGTTTCCGCCGGGCGCTCTGGTTTCCTCCCACAGCCAAAGACTTTCAGGTTGATAGGTAAATTGGCTGTTGTAAATTGCCCCTAGTGTAGGTAGGTGGTAGGAGAATGGTGGGGATGTGGTAGAGAATATGGGGTTAATGTAGGATTAGTATAAATGGATGGTTGTTGGTCAGCACAGACTCAGTGGGCTGAAGGGCCTGTTTCAGTGCTGTATAAATAAATATGCCATCATTATTGTCATGTAAGGAGACATGCAGTCATTTATGCACTGCAAGGTCCCACAAACAGCAATGAGTTAAATGACCAAATCATCTGTTTTACTGATGTTGGTTGAGGGATAAATTTTGTTGAGGAAACCTGCAAGAATTCCCATGCTCTTTGAATAGGGCTTTAGGATCTTTTATGTCCACTTGAGAAGGCACATAGGGCCTATGTTTAACATTGTATCTGAAAGATGGCAACTCTGTCATTGTTGCATTCCAACATTGAAATGTCAGCTGAAATTATGTGCTCATGTTTCTGGAGTGTTGAGTCAACTGACAACCTTCTGACTCAGAAGTGAGAGTACTACCATTGAGCCAAGTTTTGCACCTTCGTGATCATCTATTTTAAATCACCTTACAGTTATAATTTTAAGATTGAGGAACTAGTTCATATATGGATTAGAGAAAGGCCTTTTACTTCTGGGACATGGGCTCGAATTCAACAGATTAATAGAATGAAAGTCTGCTGGTTGTAAGGAAGTCTTTGAAATGAGCCTCAAACCAGTTTCCAGTAAGATTCTAAGACACAGAACTAGCCCAAATTTGAGTCTCAAATGCACTGTATTCAGACAAATCACAGGATGGATGTCAGCTCCGATGAAAGGTTATCGACCTGAAAATGCTAACTCGGTTTCTCTCTCTACAGATGCTGCCAGACCTTCTGAATATTTCTAGCATTTTCTGTTTTTATTATAACATTGGATGGTATGGAAATTGGAAAAATGGCATACACGTCATAACCCTCATACTGAGGGCTCTCAATCTTTTCGTTTCTAAGGCCTCATCCTCCCTTGTTATAAAAGAATCCACTGGCCGCCTGTACTACAACACACATTTTATCGAGCATCCACAGTGTTTTGCTTGCTTGGATATACCTCCTTGTATGTGGAATCGTAAAAGCACAATAATCCCTCCCCAAGAAAGGTTCTACATGGAAACTTTACAGATGGAAATCAATAAAGCAATATCTACATGCGGAAGGGGGATAAAGTTATAAAATGATGAAACTGAGAGACCTGTGAATTTTATGCATGAGGAATAAGTCACTCATGTTGATTTAAATATGTGACTTACTGTGGAAGCCACTGATGATTAAACACTGCTTTACAAATGGAGAAGGGCTGCAATCCACCTCACTACATGCTGAAAAACTCAACACTCACCATTGCCTCAAATCCTTTCCAACTGCTCATTCCCTGTCGCGCACTTGGCCCAAATACCTGAGGATCAAAGATCCGGATATTGGGCACCAAGCAGCACAGCATCCTCCCAATCTGAACTTAGTTGCAGTGCTGACTTGTTTCATTCAAGCCCTGCTGAAGCTCACCTTACTTGCCTTACCTGTTCCTTCAAGGGCTGATGTCTAGCTCCAGTGCTGCTAATATGCTACCGCACATTGCATACCGGCCACAAAAGCGTTCCATTCTCAGGAATATTTTACAGACCTGTGCAATCACAGTCCAGCTTCTCAGTGTTAATTACTCATGCAAGGAATTTACATTATTGTAATCTGATGGAAGATTTAATTAAGTCAAGCTGACAGCTTTTCCATGATTACAAAAATCAAATCAACCAGAGAGTAATATAAACAGAAAATGCTGGAAATACTCAGTGGGCCAGGCAGCAATATAATAGAATAAAAGCAAAATACTGGGAATTTGAAATAAAAATAGAAATTGCTGGAAATACACAGCAGGTCTGGCAGCATCTGTGGAAAGAGAAACAGAGTTAACGTTTCAGGTCTGTGACTTTTCATCAGAACTCATAGCAGCACTTGCTCACTGCATGAGGCCAAATTGAATGCACCCTAGACTGAGAGCAGCAGCTGACCTCCCACCTCCCCTCCTACCAAACGTATTTGCAGGACTCATCACTGAAAACCATGGTAAATGAAGCATCCATCACTGCAAAGGCAGGTGAGTATTTGGGACCTTCGAGGGTGGACATCTTGTCAGCTACTCGTGTGGTACTAACACTAACTACCATTAGTTTATACAATGTGGGCGGCTTTCCTTCTATTCCTTCTCTTTGTCCCCCTTGTGTTTTCTCTCTCTTGCTCTCACCTGCTAGAGAGAGATTATTTTGTGGACTCTCTGGAAAGTCTCTGAGAACCCATAGGGTCCTCAGACCACAGTTTGAGAATCATTGCATTAAAGTACAAGGGAATTTTTAACAGCATGACATATTAAATTATTGCCAAACAACCTCTTTGACAATGAAAATGAACTTTTACAAGTATGGAGTTTCATTCCTTCAGATTGTAATTATTGTTGGCTAATCAATGCACATATTGTAACACACTGTGGACAAACTAAGACCTTCAGTTGGAAAAGCCAGCATGTTCTGAAATACCCATTTCAAGAAAAACTTTCATAAAGTTTGTTTGTGATGCATGCTATTTTCCAGGCAGAATGATGCACTGGGTGTCATAAAAAAACTGACTTCAAGTAAAACAATTAGTTTATAATAAGTAGCATTCTCTCCCCTAAGGGCTGAGTGTGTTAATGCACAAATAGTCATGAATCACAAAGCAGTGAGAATATCCAAGTTTTGAGCCCCAATTTCCCTAAGTTAGTTAATCTTAGAAATAAAATCAATTAGATAGTTCCTTTTTAAGAAACAAAAAACAATTTTCTTTTTATGTATTTCAATGATTACTAATGATCTTTCCTCTAAAAATGAAACAATTCTCTTTCTACCAGGATAATTATCACACATCATTCGTATCAGCTTTTAAAGCCTTAGAATATCACTCTGGACATTACCATCTTGGAGGAAATTTCTCTAGTTTCATTTAGTTTGCAGATGATACAAAACTTGAAAGTATTGTGAACTGTCAGGAACACAATGCAGCACTTCAAAAGGACCTAGTCAAGTTGGTGGAATGGGTGGACAGGTGGCACATGAAGTTCAATGCTCAGAAATGTGAAGTGATACATTTTGGTCGGAAGTATGTGGAGAGACAATGTAAAATAAAGGGTACAATTATAAAGTGGGTGCAGGAGCAGGGGGACCTGTGTGTATATGTGCATAACTCATTGAAGGTGGCAGGACAGGTTGAGAGAGTGGTTAATAAAGCATACAGCATCCTGGGCTTTATCCATAGGGGCATAGAGTACAAGAGCAAGGAGGTTATGTTGAACTTGTATAAGACACTAGTTCAGCCTCAGCTGGAGTATTGCGTCCAGTTCTGGGCGCGCGCATTAGGATAGATGTGAAGGCGTTGGAGATGGTGCAGAAAAGCTTCACGAGAATGGTTCCACGGGTGAGGAACTTCAGTTATGAAGATAGATTGGAGAAGTTGAGAGCTTTTCTTGGAGAAGAAAAGGCTGAGAGGAAATTTGATAGAGGTATTCAAAATCATGAGGAGTCTGGACAGAGTAGATACGGAGAAACTGTCCCCACTCATGAAAGGATCGAGAACGAGAGGGCACAGATTTTAAGTAATTGGTAAAAGACGCAAAAGAGACATGAGGAAAACCTTTTTCACGCAGCGAGTGGTTAAGGTCTGGAATGCACTGCCTGAGAATGTGGTGGAGGCAGGTTCAATTGAAGCATTCAAAAAGGAATTAAACTGTTATATGAAAAGAAAGAATGTGCAGGGTTATGGGGATAAGGTGGTGGAGTGGTACTAGGTGAAATGCTCATTTGGAGAGCCGGTGTAGACATGATGGGCTGAATGACCTCCTTCTGCATTCTACCAAATTTGTGATTCTGTAACTTCATAATCAATTCAGTAAATATAAACAAAACGAGTAACATTTTTCACTGTTTGATTTCTGCAAAGAATCCTCATTTGTCCCTTTCCACAATTGAAAAAAGTGAATAAAACTATTAATTATTTCTCAATATAGGTTTTAGACAGATCTGGATAACAAAAAAACAGATAAAGGCTGGAATTCTATGCATCTCAGCCCCCGCAAAGAGTGGGATGGTGGTGAGGTGGGGAGTGGGGTGGTGGGGGTGCATAATTTGGAGTGCGAGGCTCGAGGGGCCCTTCCCGACCCACTCTTGTCTCCGCCGCCATTTTACATGGGGCAGCGACGGCGAAAAATGGCCTGTCCGCCCCAGGCCAATCAAGGCCCTTAAGTGTCCAGTTAACAGCCATTTAAGGGCCTCTGCCCGCCACGGGGATTTTACCATTGGCAAGCAGGTGGCTCAGGCTGGAGGAAAGCCGCCTGTTAAAAGTAGGTGGCTTTCTGATGGCCTGGGGGGCACTTCTCCTGATTGGGCACCCTGTGCCCAACGGAGAACCGCCCCCGATACCCCAACCACCCCCAATGCCCAACACGCCCCTGTCCCCCCAGTCGACCACCCTTGCCTCACTGGGGCCCAACCGATCACCCCCAGCGAGGCCTCAGAAACTTACCTTTTCCTGGGGCAGTCCTTCCTCTTCTTCTTGAAGCTGGATTGCTGTCAGTGCCCACCATTCCTGGTGTCACTGCTGGGACTAAGAGCTGCCAGCCCGTTGATTGGCCGACAGCTCCATTAGGCGGGACTTCCTGCCACAATGAGGTGTAAGTCCTGTCTCAGCCCAATTAAGGGCCTGGGGACTTTAAAATGTGGTCTGGATCCCCAGGCCAGGCGGAGGTGGAATCGCCACCAACTTTTCGGTCGGTGGATAGCTTCCGTCCGACGAGAGTAAAATTCCAGCCAAAATACAATGGATGATAAGATTCTCTATCAACATGCAAAATATTACCCTATAAGAACATATTTCTAAGTTACTGTGAAATAATTACATCTTTTGAGCTACCTACATCTTTTTTAGATGTGTGAAACATTGTTAGCAGATTTGTCATCTCATTTCCATAATTTATGAAGCATATTCTGTAATGAACTGCTAAAATGCTGTTGAGCTCACATACAATGCATGGCAGTAGCCTAGTTGTTTTGGCACTGGACTGGTAATACAGAGATCATGGGAAGGATTTTACCCCGCCCTTCGAGATAGGAATGGCGGCCAGGAGAAGGGGGGGGGGGTCACAAAAATGGCAGGGGTTGACGTGAGGTGGCGTGCCATTTTGCCCTCCCCAGGCCAATTGAGGCTGTTGTGGCCAATTTATGGACCCTTAAGGGCAGCTTCCTGCCTCCACTCCCATTTTACTGGTCGGAGGGGCCCGCTGCCACATGGAGACACCGCCAGGTGAGACCTGGCAGCCTCCTAGCAGGTGCAGAGGGAGTTCACTTCTACGTGGGCACTCTATGGCCCCTAGAGGGCCCCCCCGCCTGGCAGTGATGGCCATCCCCACAGCCAGACCAACGCCCCCACCCTAACCAATCACCCCTACTTGACTGGCCCTAGCGACTCCAGCTCCACTTAACTGCGTCCTCGGGTCTCCTCCAACTTGTCCACTGCAGGCTCCTGCACTACCGGCAATGATCACCGCTCCCAGTGATGCTGCTGGTACTGCAGAGCTGCCAGTCCTCCATTGGGTCAGCAGCTCTGCATGTGGGAGCTTGTCCCTTAAAGGTAAGTTGTCTCCGATGATGAGCAGTTAATTGGCTACCTGCTGTGGAATTCCTCTGGGGGTCTGACAGAGGGCTGAGGTGAGCTCTCCTCCCACCTTCTCACCCACCACCGGAACCCCCGTTGCGCAGATAAAATCCCGGCCCAGTTTAAATGCTACCATAGCAGGTTGTGAACTAAATTCAACAAATCAAATAATGGGGCAGAGTGTCACTAAAATCCAATTGGTTCACTGACATCTGTCATGATCCTGTTTTTTTTCTCTCCTACAGGAAATATGCAGTGTGCCTTTCAGGCTGTAAGAGGTCAGTACTTCTTTAAGGCAGCCAGCTTCAGATGTTACCGGAAAGTGCATCTTGGTTGCCCTGGATACAGCCATACAGAGGGGAGAACAGGACATACAATGTTGTCATTTGACTTTGAAAACTGTTTGTTCAGAGACAGCTGGGGCACAGGCTGTTCTGGCATTTGAAGGAAAGAGGAGAGCTCTCCCTCAGTCTATTTAAACCCTATTTATTATTCTCTCTCAGAATTCTGAAAAGTCAAGGCAGATTAATTCTTTTTAAAAAAAAATTGTTGATCTGCTGTGTTCATCGCTGGAAAGAAGAGAAACCCTACAACTGCTGAGCTAGACTACTGAATGTCCGACCGTTGAAGAACCTTTTTTTTCCATCAGACAACTGCAAAGACTTCAAGCAACCTTGGACTGCTTCTGGTTTGGTTCGCCTCATTTGGGGGTTACTAAATTGTTTCAATTCGGCTGTGGCTTTCTTTGATTTGGAAAGCTTTAAGATATCTATGATGTGACCTGTGAGGTAGCAGGACTGGATTGACAGTGCGTTGTTTCCACCGCAGACAGAATTATATATATTGATTTGGGGCTTTGTCTTGAGCATAGATTCATAGAGAGATACAGCACCGAAACAGGCCCTTCGGCCCATTGAGTCTTGACTGACCATCAACCACCCATTTCTACTAATCCTACATTAATCCCATTTTCTCTCTCGCATCCCCACCTTCCCTCAATTCTCCTACCACCTACCTACATTAGGGGCAATTTTTACAATGACCAATTTACCTATCAACCTGCAAGTCTTTGGCATGTGGGAGGAAACCAGAGCATCCAGAAGAAACTCACACGGTCACAGGGAGAACTTGCAAACTCCACACCAACCGAACCTGGGTTGCTGGAGCTGTGAGGCTACAGTGCTAACCACTGTGCCACTCTATAGCAGTCGTACTATAACACATTCTTCAGGAAGGGAACGTGCCATCTCTCTACCCAGTCTACATGCAAGTTCATTCCCATGATATATGGTTGAATTTTAATGCCCTCTGAAATGCCCTATCAGGTTACTCAGTTGTAAGGGAAGCACTACAAAACAGAATAATAAGAAAAATATTAGATGAACCGATCATCAATGATCCAGGCATCCTATAAAAACTGGGGGTCAAAAAAAACCCCCTCCAATGTCTTAAGTTACTCCTGACACCGAGAAAGGCGGCCATGGTCCCCGGAGGTTATTTTCACATCCCCAGGACATGAATGCAGGATCCTTGGCCCAACTATTGTAAGCTTCTTCATCAATTACTTTCCTTCTGTCATGAAGTCAGAAGTGGGTCTGTTTATTGACAATTTCACAGTATTCAGTTCCTTTCACAATTTCACTAATAATGAAGTAGCCAACCGACAATGAAGATGGATTATCCATGTTTGGACTCACAAGTGGCAGGTAACACTCATGTCACATTAGTGCCAGGCAATGACCATCTTGAACAAAAATAGCTCAAACATCTCCCCCTGAACTTCATTGCCACCACCATCGCTGAGTCCCTCACTGTCCCTGGGTATATCACTGACCAGAGACTTAACTGGATCAACCATATTGACGCATAGCTACTAGATTAGAGAAAAGGCCCACCACCACTAGCTGCTGCTTCTTCTTAGGGGAAGATACAAGCAATAATTCATAGAATGGCTTCCTTCGGCACCGTACCATTTGGTCCATTGTGCCTGTGCCGGCCCTTTGAAAGAGCTATCCAATCAGTTCCACTGCCCTTATCTTTTCCCATAGCTTGACAAATTTTTGCCCTTCAACTATCCAATTCCCCTTTGAAAGCTATTCTTAAATTTGCTTCCAGCGCCCTTTCAGGAAGTGCATTCCAGATTATAACAACTCGCTATGTACATCCTTTTTCCTCATGTCGCCTTTGGTTCTTCTGCCAATTACCTTAAATTTGTGTCCTCTGGTTACTAATCCTTCTGCCACTAGAAACAGTTTCTCTTTAGTTACTGTGTCAAACTCTTCATGATTTTGAACACCTCTTATCAAATCTCCCCTTAACCTCTCTGCTCTAAGGAGAACAACCCAGTTTATCATGCTGACATCTTTGTCCTCGGCCTACTGCAGTGTTCCAATGAAGCTCAATGCAAGCTCGAGGAACAGCACCTCATCTTTCAATTAGCCACTTTGCAGCCTTCTGGACTCAACATTGAGTTCAACAATTTTAGACCAGAATCTCTGCCTCTCATTTTGTTTCCTTTTCTTTGCATGTTTCAGTCTTAATCTTGTTTTCTCTTCTTTGCTCTCGGATGGCAGCTGTTTATTATTCTGCCATTCACATCTCCTCTGGACACATCTTTTGTCTCTTTACTTGTCCAATTATTACTCACCTGGGCTCTGTCTCACCAACTCTTTTGACATTTAATGTTTCCCGTCTTCCACCCTATCACAGACTTTCCCTTTTGTTCTTTTTCCACCCTCACCCATTTGACTTACTTAAAACATATTACATTTCTAACCATTCCTAGTTCTGATGAAGAGTCACAACCTGAAACATTGGGCTGGATTTTACAGCAACCCTCACCCACCCCACCCCCCGACGTCGGGGTCGTGGCAGGGGGAGGGGCGGCAAATGCCTCTGGCAGAGGCCCGCCATGGGCCTCGACACCAGGAAGGGCCGGCCTGATATTGCCGGTGGTGGCGAGGCTTTGTGGCGACCCCCCGCCCCCACCGCATCGCTCGGCGAGGGGAGTCAAATCAACATATGAAAAAAAATGTAAATACCTGCATTAATGAGCATTGCGCTCCTGTTGTCCATGCCGCACCAATATTAGGGCCGGCGGCTCGCATTCCCGTGCCTTTGGATCCCCGACCAGTGATCCAAGGCAGAAAACTTGTGGGGAGGGGTGAACAGACAGGTTTCTCAGTGTGGGTGGGGGGGGGAAGAGCGGGGTAAAACTAATTTCATTGGTCTAGTAGGTAGTGGGAAAGGGTAAAGTTTAAAGTTGATGAACATTGTTGGGTGAAGATTAGGAGCACAAGGGAAGTGTTTTTGGGGGAGGGAGAGGATAGGCTATTATTTACATGGTTATTGGGGGGGCGGTGGAAGAGGGTCAGGATAAATTTATTTCATTTTTGAAAATCATTATATTCTTAAAAATTTTGATTGTAATGTAAGGCTTGAAGCCCTTTAAAAATGGTGTCAGAGCCTGCGCAATGGCACCTGATACTGTTGCCGGGGACGGTCCGCCCTCCCCCTTCACGACATCGGGGGAGGCGATCCGCTTTGGCCATTTAAATGAGCCACCGAACTAAATATCCCGGCGGCTGCACGACGTGCGGTCCGCACAGGCGGACCACCATTTTTCCAGCCGTTGCTTCGTATTTCCAGCATTTTCTGTTTTTATCCCAGTTTCTCTCGGCCTTCCATGTAACAAAAGTCTTCCAACCCTGGTACAATTCCAGTAAATTTCCTCTGCACCTTCTCCAAGGCTTTGAATCTTTCCTAAAGTGTGGTGCCCAGCACTGTCCACAGTGTTTTATCAAGTTTTAGCATAAGTCTCCTTGTTTTTGTACCTTATGTCTCTATTTATAAAGCCAAGGAACAAGCATGCCATTTTAACAGCCTTCTCACCTTGTCCTTCCACCTTTCAAGAAATGTAAATACACCCCCAGGTCTCTCTGTTCCTGCACCCCCTTTTATGTGGCTGTTCCAGCATCACTCACAACCCGAGAACATATAAAAAAGAATCCAATGGGTGTTTGCCATCGTATCAGGTATTTTCTAATCTTTTTTGTGAATTCTTTTGTTCATTCAAGTAAAGGATGTTTGGATTGGGGAATAGAATACTTTGTATTTCAGGAGCTCTAAGAGTCAGTATCAGGCAATTCTAGTCAGTTATAACATGAAGTGAAAAATCATACCATAAGGTCCAAATGAAAGGGATGCATTCACTTAAAGGGGTGAGTCAAATAGCAAGGATGGATAGGGAGGAAAATGCCAGGCATAAATTAAATGAAAGAAAATCAATGTGGAGGCACAAAACAGATTCGGTGAGCAAGTGATGGGGTGGTACAGTCCTCAAGGTCTTGGTTGATGGATGGCCAAAATGTACATGCAGCTACATAAGAACATAAGAAATAGGAGCAGGAGCAAGCCATTCGGTCCCTCAAGCTTGCTCCACCATTCAATAAGATTGCGGCTGATCTGATCATGGCCTCAACTCCACATTTCTGCTTGCCCTCATAACCGTTGACTCCCTTGTAGATCAAATATCTGTCTAACTCAGTCTTGAATGTATTCAATGACCCAGGCTCCACTGCCCTCTGGGAGAGAGATTTCCAAAGATTAACAACCCACTAAGAGAAAAAAATCCTCCTCAACTCTATCTTAAATGGGAGGTCCCTTATTTTGAAACTGTGCCCCCTAGTTCTAGATACCCCCACAAGGGGAAATATTCTCTCAGCATTGACCCTGTCCAGCCCCCTCAAAATCTTATATGTTTCAATAAGATCACCTCTCATTCTTCTAAACACCAATCAGTATAGGTTCAACACTTCCTCACAAGATAACACCTTCATCCCAGGAATCAACCAACCTAGCAAACTTTCTTTATTGCCTCCAATGCAAGTATAACATAATTCTCCTTAAATAAGGAGACCAAAGCTGTATGCAGTACTTTAAGGCTAGATTTTATAGAGGCCTTGATGACAGGAACTGTGGTGGGGCAGGGGGGAGGGGCGCATGAAGATTGCCCCGGATGAGGCCCACCACAGACCTCAACACGATTTACAATGTAGATTGTAAATAGTTGAGGCCCCAGCACTGATGCCTGTGGCACCCCACTAGTTACAGTTTGCCAACCTGAAAATGACCCATTTATCCCGACTTTCTGTTTCCTGTTAGTTAGCCAATCCTCTATCCATGCTAAAATATTACCCCAAACACCACGAGCTCTTATCTTATGCAGTAATCTTTTATGTAGCACTTTATTGAATGCCTTTTGGAAATTCAAATACACTACATTTACTGGCTCCCTGTTAATTCCATCCAAGCCAAATTGTGAAGAAAGGAGATAAACACAGATCCTTTTCTCGATAGTTGGTTTATTCACAGAACGCAACATTATGCATCCCTGCCTCCTGCCTTTCTCTCCCATGTCCCAGCAGGCTCTCTTTATATCCCCTTTAATTCCTTAATTAAACAATGCCCTTCACCTGTGTATCTTTAACAATATGATTAACCTACCATTAACACTCCCTTTTATCCACCCTGCTTGTTATATCCTCAAAGAACTTAATATAATAGTCAAAAATGATTTTCCTTTCATAAAACCATGTTGACTCTGCTTGATTGTATCATGATTTTCCAAATGTCCTGCTACTAATTCCTTAATAATGGATTACAGCATTTTCCCAATGGCAGACATTAGGCTAATTGGCCTATAGTTTCCTGCATTCTGTCTCCCCCCTTTCTTGAATAGGGGCATTTGCAGTTTTACTATCTGCTGGGACCTTTCCAGAATCTAGGGAATTTTGCAAGATTACAACTATTGCATCCACTATCTCGGCAACCACTTCTTTTAAGACCCTTGGGTGCAGGCCAACAGGTCCAGGGGACTTGACAACCTTTAGTCCCATTAGTTTTCCTCGTATGTTTCCTCTCGTGATAATGATTGTTTCAAGTTCATCCCTTTTGCCCCTTGATTTTCTACTATTCTTGGTATGCTTTTAGTGTCTTCCACCGTGAAGGCAGATACAAGATACTTGTTCAAAGTCTCTGCCATTTCCTTGTTTCCCATTATTAACGCCCCAGTCTCATCCTTTAAGGGACCAATGTGTACTTTATCTACTCTCTTCCTTTTTATATACTTGTAGAAGCACTTACTGTCTGCCTTTATATTTCTTGCTAGTTTACTGTCATGTTCTAATTTCTCCCTCTTTTTTGTTATCCTTTACTGGTTTTCAAAATGTTCCCAATCTCCTGGCCTATCACTAATCTTCACGGAATTGTACACCTTTTTTTCAATTTGATACCATCCTTAACTTCCTTAGTTAGCCATGGATGGTTCAATCTTCCCATGGAATATTTGTCCCTCAAATGAATATATCTTTTTGAGAGTTATGAAATATCTCCTTGAGTGTCTGGCATTGCTTACCTACAGTTTTACTTTTTAACCTATCCTTTAGCCAACTATATCTTCATATTTTTGAATTTGCATTTATTTAAGTTTAAGACACTAGTTTCAAGACCCAGGTTTCTCACCCATAAATTGAATGTGAAATTCTATCATGTTATCATCACTCTTCCCTAAAGGATGCTTTACAATGAGATCATTAATTAATACTGTCTCATTACACATTACCAGGTCGAAAATAGCCTATTACACAGTGTATTTTTTTAAAAAACTATTACAAAACACACTATGAATTCATCCTTAAGGCTACATTTACCAATTTGATTTGTCGTTACTACATGAAAATTGAAATCACCCATGATTATTGCAGTACCTTTCTTAAAAGACCCCATTATTTCTTGATTTATACTCTGTTCCACAGTGTAGCTATTATTAGTTATAAACTACTCGCACCAATAATTTCTTTCCCTTGCTATTTCTTATCTCCACCCAAACTGATTCTACATTTAGATCTTCCAAGCCAAAATCATTTCTCACTACTGTACTGATCTCATCCTTTATTAATAGAATTACCCCACCTTCTTTTCCTTTCTTTTCATCTTTTTGAAATGTCAAATATCCTTAAATATTCCGGAGAAGGGTCACTGACCCGAAACGTTAACTCTGCTTCTCTTTCCACAGATGCTGCCAGACCTGCTGAGTGGTTCCAGCATTTCTTGTTTTTATTCCTTAAATATTCAGTTCCCAGCCTTCGTTGCCCTGGAACCACATCTTTGTAATGGTTATCAGATCATACCCATTTGTGTCTATTTGTGCCATCAATTCATCTATCTTGTTACAAATGCTGCATGCATTCAGATAAAGAACCTATAATTTTGTCTTTTTACCATTTTTCCCTACTCTGACCCTATTTGCTGGTGCACTCTTACGCTTGTACATTCTGACCTTTTCTGGCACACTCTGGTTATCATTACCCATATTGCTACCCTACACCATTGCCTTGTGCTTTCTCTTTAACTTTCTAAACTTCCCCTCACCTAAACCCTCCACTCCACTATTAAAGTTTAAAGCTATCTCTACAGCCCTAGTTATTTGATTTGCCCGGTCACTGGTCTCAGCGAAGTTCAAGTGAAGCAGTTCTAAAGGAACAGCTGCCTCTTTCTTCAGTACTGCTGCCAATGCCCCATGAATTGAAACCCATTTCGCCCACACCAATCCTTGAGTCATGCATTCTACTCTCTGATCTTATTTATGCTATGCCAATTTGCTCATGATGAGGGTAGCCCTATTTGGCATTTGCGTGTACCCTCCCCAGAGGACAGTAGTACATTATTCATAGCAAGTGATAATCAAGTTTAATGCTGTGTGATCTACCTCCTGGATCCAGCAAAACGTGCAGAAGAAGACAGCATACTTAAGGAATCTGTGAAGGAAAAGCTACCATGCAGTACCATATACTTTCCACAAGAATATAAGAATTAGGAGCATGAGTAGGCCATTCAGCCTCTCAAGCTTGCTCCACCATTCGATAAGATCATGGCTGATCTGATTGTGGCCTTAACTCTACTTTTCTGTCTGTCTCCCATAAGCCTTGACTAGCTTGTCGATCAAAAATCTATCTAATTCGGCCTTGAATATATTCAATGACCCAACCCCACTGCTCTCTGGGGAAGACAATTCCACAGACTAACAACTCTCTGAGAGAGAAAAATTCTCATCTCAGTCTTAAATAGGAGACCTCTAATTTTTAAACTGTGTCCCCGAGTTCTAGACTCCCTCACAAGGGGAATCATCCTCTCAGCATCCACCCTGTCAAGACCTCTCAGGATCATATATGTTTCAATAAGATCATCTCTCATTCTTCTAAACTCCAATCAGTATAGGCCCAATCTGTCCAACCTTTCCTCATAGGATAACATCTTCATCCTAGGAATCAGTCGAATGAACCTTCTCTGAACTGCTTCAAATGCAATTATATCCTTCCTTCGATAAGGAAACCAAAACTGTACACAGTACTCCAGATGCAGTATAACTAAGGTTGTAGCAACACATCCCTACTTTGATACTTGATTCCCCTTGCAATGAACATGAACATTCCATTTGCTTTCCTAATCACTTGCTGTACCTCCATACTAATTTTATGTGATTCATGTACCAGGACACCCAGATCCCTCTATACCATAGAGTTCTGCAGTCTCTCTCCATTCAAATAATTTACTTCTTTTCTATTCTTCCCGCCAAAGTGGACAAGTTCACATTTTCCCACATTATACTCCACCTGCCAAATTTTTGCCCACTCACTAAACTAATCTAATTCCGTTTGCTGACTCCTAATGTCCTCTTCACTATTTACTTTCCTACCTATCTTTGTGTCATCAGCAAATTTAGCTACCATACATTTAGTCCCTTCATCCAAGTCATTGATATAGATTGTAAATAGTTGAGGCCCCAGCACAGATCCCTGTGGCACTCCACCCTAGTGGCTTGCCAACCTGAAAATGACCCATTTATCCCTACTCTCTACTTCCTGTTAGCTAACCAATCCTCTATCCATGCTAATATATTATCCCTCTACACCACAAACTCTTATTTTTGTGTAATAACCTTTGATGCGGCACTTTATCGAATGCCTTTTGGAAATCCAAGTACACCACATCCACAGGTTCCCCTTTATCCACCTTGCTTGTTACTTCCTCAAAGTACTCCAATAAATTAGTCAAACATGATTTCCCTTTCACAAAACCATGTTGGTTCTGCCTGACTGTATTATGATTTTCTAAATATTCTGCTATTACCTTCTTAATAATGGATTCAAGCAGTTTCCCTATGATAGATTTAGGCTAACTGGCCTATAGTTTCCTGCTTTCTCTCTCCCTCCTTTCTTGAATAGAGGTGTTACATTTGCAATTTTCCAATCCACAGGGACCTTTCCAGAATCTACAGAATTTTGAAAGATCGCAACCAATGCATCGACTATCTCTGCAGCCACCTTTTTTAAGAGCCTAGAATGCAAGCCATCAGGTCCAGTGGACTTGTCAGCCTTTAATTCTAATAGTTTTCCCAGTACCTTTTCCCTAGTAATTGTGATTGTTTTAAGTTCCTCTCTCCCTTTTAGGCTGGGGACGGGAACGAAGGTGGACAGGCACGGAATTATGTGACACCGGCAGGCATGCTGGCTCCCCGATTTTATCCCACCTGCTGAAGGCAGGATGAGGGTGACATAGCTATCTGCTTGTAAACAGCAGGTAGCTAATTGAGCCTGCTAATGGACACTTAAGGCCAATTGTTCCCGCAGGCGACCAGGGACACTACCACTGCCTGGAGGCAGCCTCCTGGCAGCAACCAATGGGGCCAAAGCTCCAGGCATGCATAGGGGTCCTCCCCACTCCCCACCGCTTGCCTGGGTTCAGCAGCAGTCATAGGTCAGCCTATGGAGGGGCCCCTCTGCTGCAGTGGTGATCTGGCTGTAAAGGCCTTTTTTAATTTTAAATTTTAAAAAGTTGGAGAGAGGGTATCTCCATTTTTGGAGTGCCCTCTCCTTCATTTACCTGCTAAGGCATCTTGCTGCTGCTTTCAAGTTGGAGGGCTTCCTTTTAGCCCTCTAGCTCAGCCTACCTGTTATCCTTAACTGGACAGCAAGCCTGCCCTCTGACCAATAATTGGCCAATTTGGGGAAAATCACAGATGAGTGACTGTTACCCACACAGTGCAGGGTTTCGACATCGATTTGAGTCTGATGGCCGGGTCCTGAATCCCGCAGGAAAATCTTGCTCTTAGTTTTGATGCCTGCTGTGGCTCAGCTGATAGTACTCCTGCTTCTGAGTTAGAATGTTGCGAGTTCAAGCCCAACTTCAGAGATTTGAGTACAAAAATCTTGGCTTGCAGTACTGGGGAAGTGCCTCACTATCAGAGATGCTGTCTCTTGGATAAAATGTTATACTGAGACCCCATCTCCTCTCTCAGTTGGACATAAAAAATACACCATGGCACTATTTTATAGAAGAGCAGGGAAGTTATCCCCAGTGTTCTGGCCAACATTTATTTCAATCAACATCACAAAAATAGATTATCTGATCATTACCACATAACTGTTTGTAGGAGCTTCCTGTCTGCATATTGGCTGCAGCATTACCTACATTACAACAGTGAATACACTTCAAAAGTACTTCAGTGGCTATAAAGCACTTTGAGATGTTCTGAGGTCATGAAAGGCATTATATAAATGCAAGTCTGTCTGTCTGACTTCACCATGTGCAACATCACTAGAGATCGACTGGTTATATATTAAAGGTTTTGAGACTCTCTGCTAGTTATGCTTAATTGCTGTACCATAGCTGTCAGTCATACTAATCCTATTATAGCTACCTGTTAGCTTTAACTTGTAAGGTACACATACTTACCATTCATTGCACTTATCTTTCAGTCCTCCCAAAGCTAGGGAACATTCATGTGCTGCAGGCCACCCACTTTACTTATCCTCTGTGATTCTGGCCTGTTACCGTGGATGGATATTTTCCCATGCCCGTAAGCTAAAAACTGGGTGAAGGACCTCGCCAAAGCATTCTCCCCAAGGTTAATTAAACACTGTCACATTCACTTGGCAACCTTCATGATTGTCCATTTGATTACTGCTGAACAGTGTTTGAACACACACACGAACACACACGCTGGTAATGGAAGTGATCTGCAATGGCAAAACCACTAGAACTGGTTCAGTGAGATGACAAGTTGCAAAAATTAAGAGCAGACTAGCATAGTCAACAATCAACAGTGTGATTTTCTATCCCCAAGCAATGTGCTAAAAATAGCTACATTTCTAAAGAGATGAGACAATCTTGGAACTGTACATTATATGTGCAAGATCATTTTGACAAGTTTTTTGTTAACTGCATTATAAATCAGATGCCAGCACTCAACAGAAATGGAATTCATATGACTGCCCTTGATATCAAGGCAGCATTTGACCGAGTATGGCATCAAGGAGCCCTAGCAAAACTGAAGTCAATGGGAATCAGGGGAAAACTGAAGTCATACCTAGCGCAAAGGAAGATGGTTGTGGTTGTTGGAGGTCAATCATCTGAGCTCCAGGACACCACTACAGGAGTTCATTAGGGTTGTGTCCTAGGCTCAACCATCTTCAGCTGCTTCATCAATGACCTTCCTTCAATCATCAGGTCAGAAGTGGGGATATTCGCTGATGATTGCACAATGTTCAGCACCATTCACAACTCCTCAGATACTGAAGCAGTCCATGTGGAAATGCAGCAAGACCTGGACAATATCCAGGCTTGGGCTGATAAGTGACATGTAACATTCGCGCTACACAAATGCCAGGCAATGACCATCTCCTACAAGACAGAATCTAACCATCTCCCCTTGACATTCAATGGCAGTACCATCACTGAATCCCCAACTACCAACATTCTAGGAGTTACCATTGACCAGAAACTGAACTGAAGTAGCCATATAAATACTGTGGCTACAAGTACAGGTCAGAGGCTAAGAATCCTGCGGTGAGTAATTCACCTCCTGACTCCCCAAAGCCTGTTCACCATCTACAAGGCACAAGTCAGGAGTGTGATGGAATACTCTCCACTTGCCTGGATGGGTGCAGCTCCAACAACACTCAAGAAGCTCGACACCATCCAGGACAAAGCAGCCCACTTGATTGGCACCCCATCCACAAACATTCACTCTCTCCACCACCGACGCACAGTGGCAGCAGTGTGTACCATCTTCAAGATGCACTGCAGCAACGCACCAAGGCTCCTTAAACAGCACCTTCCAAACCCACGACCTCTACCAACTAGAAGGACAAGGGCAGCAAATGCATGGGAACACCACCACCTGCAAGTTCCCCTCCAAGCCACACATCATCTTGACTTGGAACTATATCACCGTTCCTCCACTGTTACTAGGTCAAAATCCTGGAACTCCCTTCCTAACAGCACTGTGGGTGTACCTACCCCAAATGAACTGCAGCAGTTCAAGAAGGCAGCTCACCACCACTTCTCAAGGGCAATTAGGGATGGGCAACAAATACTGGCCTAGCCAGCGATGCCCACATCCCATGAATGAATAATTTTTAAAAAATGACTAGCAAAAGTATGGTTTAGCACAAAGATTGTATTTTTAATATAACAAATACAAAATGAATTGGCATTTACTTATTGTTTATGTCCAGCATATATTCCCTCCTGAACATTATCCTCACAAGAGCCACCAAAAGGGCAAATATGGCACATATTAATTTATGGAAGCTATATGGTTCAATATTGATCTAATGCTTTTTAAACTTCAAGGTATGACTGAAATGCTTTGTTACTGTTTTATTTTCAATAAAATTGCAAAGTCACCATTGGGCCAAAGTAAACATTAGCTTGCTAACAATCTATTTGAATGCCCAGTACAAATCCACATTTAACAGGCTAAAGTTTTAATGCACATTAAATATATTTAACTGGAAATATATTTCAAAATATAGGACTTGGAACAGTTAGGAAGTGATCAATGAAATACATCATATATTATATGTTTTAAAATGATAATAAGAAAAAGAAACAAAGAAAATAATTAAGGCTGTTCAGATAGAAAGTCTAAATATCAAATAGGCACAATGGTATAGTTACGGGTAGTGCCTGTTTTGTCTTCAAACATAATGTAATTATTCAATTTTAGTTGCAAAGCAAGATAAAACTGAAGTTGAGTACATGGATGAAATGATCATGACACTGAAACAGAAAATTTGGACCTCTTTGCTTTGGAACTTGTATCATTATAAGTTCATTGAGCTCATATTTTGCAAATAAGGCAATTAATTATCATTTGCTAACCAATAAATATCGTTGATATGGTGAGAAGGCAGGCAGGTGACACTCATCTCTAGGAAAAGGATTGACTTGTTCTGTCTAATGCACTTTCTGCCTCCAAAATTTCTTATGTTCACACTAAGATATTCTGGTTAGAGTTCCATTATTCTCTTAGCAATTGCTATTTCTAACTACATATGTGCATTTTGCATATGAAGATCCATCAGATGTTACCTTAGAGGTGTCCCTGTTCTCATTCAGGTTATTTACAGCAAACTGAAATACACTGGTCTTGGTAAAATATATCTTACTATATTAGTCCTGTACACTGAATAAATGTGGATATATAATAATTCGGTAGAGGGAGTGAATATTTGGATAAAACTTCAACATAATCCAGTAATACTTAAATATGTTACTCAACAAAAGGAAAATGGTGTTTGGATATACATGATGATCCAAAGAGGGGATTGCTTTTTCAGTATCCATAGAGAATTCTAACAATGTACTGCAACAGACTTCAGCAGTACCATGACAATTCTTTTAAAAATAACATATATATTCCATCACATATGTGAATCACCTTATTTCATAATTCTACACATGAATAGCAGGGGTAAAAATGTGCAGAATTCTGAATAATCACATTTTCAAAATGGAAAATTATGCCTTTCCTAACATGCGATCCTTGACCTTGATGATGAAAACATGTACAAATATGAAAAACCCCTAATAAAATCAACAGTTATATCAATGTGATATAAACAACCAGTTTTATGTAAAAATAATTTAGCTTTTAGAATGAAAAAAGAAAGCCACAGACAATTTTTGAAATAGACAATATACTTGTGATTTCAGAGACTTTATGGGAGTAGCGATACCTTCTCTGGAACAGTTCTGGCCACAAGCTGTCTGATAAACATAGAACATCTCTCGAGCTTGCTTCCCACCTTGAAGGGGGGCAGACAGGGGCACAAAGAGGAAGGAAAGGAGAAAAAAATGACAGGAAAGAAAGGATTGAAGAAACAAAAAGGACAATGATGGGAAACATTAGTTAGAAAAAGAGTTCAAGAAAGTTTAGGATGCAATTATAGCATTTCAACTTGACATATACCATAAACTTAGCATTCATCTAAGTATACCATAACATGTCAAATCCTATCTACTACTATCCTTCATATTTCTCAAAAGTCACTTCTCACTGTATATATGTTGCACAAAATATAAACTGCACTGAGGGTTTTAAGTAAAATCTATCTATAATTTATGAATTTAATCATTACCACAATGAGCTATTGCATCTCTGCAATGTTTTCAAAAATGATCATTTTGATGTTTCACAACTTTTTTTTTACAATTTCCTCCTTTTCTCCTTCTTTCTCACCTGAAGGCACTGAATCTTGCTGGAATATAGTTCTATAGGCATTGGCAGATCTCTAGATAGTCCATTCGTCATCTCTAAGTTTAGACAGTGAGTGCTAGCAGGCTATTTAATTTATTTTCCAGCAGTAATCACTGAATAGTTACCAGTTGTAGGAATGCTGGCAATTTGCACCCCACCCCTGCAGTTTATCGGCAGTGAGTCTAATGGCACTACCCTAGCTGCTGCCTCAGCTGAGCTTAACTAACTCAGGACTAACCAAAAATCAAGTCTAGGGCATTCTGGTCTGTTTGGTTTAGTACTACATCAGACTGTGCCTCTACTCATTAGACCATCAAGGAAGATCACAATGTTTTAAGTTTATGATGTATTTTTCACTGTCCACATTTTTATGTAACCCAATTACATTCTTAAAAAATTCAGGGAAGCACTCCACCATTCAGACTATGAACTGTCAAACAAATAGTGCTCAATAAAAGAAGGAATACAGCTCCACTAATCAGCATTATTAATGTTAGAGCTCTTGAAGTTGCAATTCTACTACAGAAATTGTTGCATTTTATTCGAGACTTAAGTTAAAACACATTGCACTCTAAAATAGATGAGCAAAACAGACCAAAAGCATTTCTACCTGATTACAGCCTGGCCACAGTCATGGTCATGGTCAGTACCTAATGGTCAGTAACAAGCTTATTTTGGCTCACAAACATGCCTGACAATCCAGCTGATGTGGAGTGATAGGGGTTCACCTGGATTACAGGTACACTGATGTAATTCTAACAGAAATAACTTAAAACAGAAATATCCTGTTCAGGGATTAAAATACAATATACCATTACTTAAAATAATACATATATAAAACCAATCACACCAGTCTTCTAACTGGCATGTCTTCCTGTCTTCAGTTTTGTAAACCAGTGACCAAAAAGAAAGCTAAAAACTTTGGCAAAATACATTATATAGACTACATGCGTGCCAGCCATGTCTTAAATCAATGAAGAACAGTATCTGTAGGTGATGAGTTCTGTCAAAAGGTTTTTATATGTGATACTGCACAACGCCATTATTCTACTTTTGAAAAAGTAAATAAAAGGGCTTTATGAAACTGAAAGTACAACTCAAACGATAATAAATAACTGGGCTCAACATGATGCAACCAGCTGTGTTCTTAATTAAAGAAAGAAATTACTTAATGCAGGAATAAATTGAACAAGTCAAATCAATAGACAAATTCCATTGACTCACATAATAAGTTCAATTTCAAATGTGATCTCCCTCATTACAATGACAAGGATCTTCCCAAAAACTGACACAGTGGACTGACTATGGATAACTCTATGGATAACTGGGCAAAGCTGTGGATGAATACCTGAAATCCGGCCTGTTTAAATAGTAATGAACCACATGCTTAGATTATTCATAGTGTGTGATGTTGATAGAAAAATAGCATAATATTAGTTTTACCAGTACTGTGACATAATGCAATAGAACACGCTTCAGTTTAGGGAAAAGATCTTCTGAAAATTCAAATGAACACCATTAGGTAGCTTATTAAATGATTTCCTCACATCGAACAATAAATATGACATTTTAAGTTGAGTCTTTGGAACACAAACAGAAAGGGATATAAGGTCACATATCGAGCCTGAAATCCAGACAAAAAAAGAGCAAAATAGTGCGTGCAGAAAGTTGGTAATTCTAGCAAAATTCACCGTAAAGAGCAAACCATTGTGCATTTAAAGGGAGAAAAATATAAAGATTTAACCTCTTTCCATGCCAAACATATATGCTACATATACCAGGCTACTCACCAACAATGATCTGAGTGTCACAAGGAGTTACTAGACTATGGAATAAAAATGCCATAAGTCATAGATAAACTAATGTAATGCTTTTTAAGTGACTTTTTAAATTGTTGTTTATTGCATAGCAGATTTAATCGTCTTGATATATAATTCGGGGTGTGTTTTTGTATTGCTCAGCCACACATATTTCTGCCTTCACTTCTCAGATCATTTACATAGTGCAGCTTAACTCTTATACTATTCAGTAACACATTTTTGTTCAATCTGATTCATTATGGATAACCTACAGCATGGAATAGGATTGTTAGCAATTACATAACTTTTAGTCAAAGATAAGGCATGCAAAACAATATGAATCTTTTAAGTATGGTTAGTTCTATGAAAATAATGATATATCTTATTGAAAAGTTTAGAAAAATCAAATTTAAGTAACAGAGACCTTAAAGACTCAAAGTCAAGTTCAAATTTCATCTTTGTCTAATGATATCTTGCAAAGAAAGGGATATCCTGTGGTCTTTATTTTCATTTTCCTTTATAACACCACTACACTTTTACCAATCATCACAAATTACAGATTTCAGATTTCAAATAAAAGATTCATGCTTCAAAACTTTTCAAGAGAATTTAGCACTCAAAGGATTAAAGTGGATATAAAAGCTATTGTTTGTAAATTATCTCATTCTTCCATGCATTTCAAAGTGACAAATGGGGATTTCCAGAACACTGACATGAGAACTTACCCACTATATCAAACCAAAGAGGTATGTTACTTGGTTGAACCATGACCACACCCACAATTTCATTCACTCTGTCGTTTTCCATCACTGTGAAGTTGTAAAACGGTTCATCAAAACTGAGGGGAATGGACGATGGTTCTGGTTTCTTAATCCACTCAATGTGCAAACGTGTAGTGGAAGACTTCTGTGGTCTTCCATTGTCCACTGCCTTAATCTGAGCATCAAAGATTAATGCAATAAAGACAGAATACAAACACAAGTAAATATTGCATTAGTAAATGAATCCCATTGTTTTAAAAGACAACACCAACTTTGTCTGCAATGCATGTACAAAACAATTAAGACTTCGAATATTAAGGTTAAAACTTATTAAACTCAATTTCAAACCCTAAAATGAATTTCAGAAGACATCACAAGCCAAAACAGCAAAGCAGAAGTTTATAAAATGCCACAAGAGTTAATAATATTCAACTCAACACTTGTATTGGGTTAAAAACAAGAAATGCTGGAACCACTCAGCAGGTCTGGCAGCATCTGTGGAAAGAGAAGCAGAGTTAACGTTTCCGGTCAGTGACCCTTCCAACGAAGGGTCACTGACCCGAAACGTTAACTCTGCTTCTCTTTCCACAGATGCTGCCAGACCTGCTGAGTGGTTCCAGCATTTCTTGTTTTTATTTCAGATTTCCAGCATCCGCAGTATTTTGCTTTTATATTACTTGTATTGGGTTGTTCTGCAGTCTACTGTTTATAATATTTATAATTTTGTAGTTGACATGCTAAGCATATTAGAGATAATGCAATACAAATGAAAGGCCAATAAGGTTGACAGGGGCAGAAAAATTGAAGATTTAAGGTATCATGTATTTAATTTTGCTCTAATTCTTCTGTTGTACCACTGATCATTGAAGTCAATAGGGATTACCGGGAAGACTCCCCACTGGCTGGAATCATAGCTAGCACAAAGGCAGATGGTTATGGTTATTGGAGGCCAATCATCTCAGCCCCAGGACTTTCCTGTAGGAGTTCCTCAGGGCAGTGTCCTAGGCACAACTATCGTCAGCTGCTTCATCAATGATCTCCCTTTCATCATAAGTTCAGAAGTGGGGATGTTTGCGAATGATTGCAGTGTTCAGCTGCATTCGCAGCTTCTCAGATAATGAAGTAGTCTGTGCCATGCAGCAAGACCTGGACGACTTTCAGACTTGGGCTGATAAGTGCAGGCAACATTTGAGCCACACAAGAGGCGGGTAATGACCATCTCCAACAAGAGTGGCTGCAGTGTGCACCATCTACAAGATGCACTGCAGCAAATCTCAAAGTTTTCTTCAACAGCACCTCCCAAATCCATAGCCTCGACAACCTAAAAGGAAAAGGACAGCAGGTGCATGGGAACACCAACATGTGAAGTTCCCCTCCAAGTTACACACCATCCTGACTTAGAAATATATCACCATAGTTTCATCGCCACAGGGAATAAATCCTGGAACTCCCTCCCTAACAGCACTGTGGAAGGACCTTCACCACACGGACTGCTTCGTCTCAAGAAGGTGACTCACCAGTACCTTCTCAAGAGCAATTAGAGATGGGCAATAAATGCTGACCTTGCCAGTGACACCCATATCCCAGAAATGAAGAAAAGAATCTGCCCGTAAATGCCCAGCACTCAAAATCGTAGAATGATACAGCATTTATCCAATTCTCTTTTGAATGTTACTATGGCATCTGCTTCCATCACTTTTTCAGGTTGTGCATTCCCAAACAAAGCAACTCACAGTGTTAAAAAATTGTTTCCTCATATCACCTCTGGTGCTTTTGTCAATTACCGTAAAGCTGTGCCCTCTAGTTACCAATCCTTCTGCCACTTGAAACAGTTTCTCCTTATTTACTCTGTCAAAACCATTCATGATTTTGAATAACTCCTCTTTACTGTCTCTGCTCCAAGGAGAATGACCTCAACTTCTCTAGTCTCTCCAAGTAACTGAGGTACCTCATCCCTGGTGTCATTCTAGTAAATCTCTTTTACATCCTCTCTAAGCTTTGGCATCCTTCCTAAAGTTTGATGCCTAGGAACAATACTGCATCAGAGGCCTAACCAGGGTTTAGCATAAATTTCTTGCTCTATTCCTCCATTAATAAAGTCATGGATCCCATATGCTTTTTTAACAGACGTCTCAACTTGATCCTGCCACATTCAAAGATTTGCATACATACACCTCCACATCTCTCTGCTCCTGCACCCACTTTTAAATTGTATCATTTAGTTCATATTGCCTCCCCTCATTCTTCTGAGTAAAATATATCACTTCACACTTCTCGGCATTAAATTTCATCGACCACCTGTTTGCTGATTTTACCAGTCTGTCTATGTCCTTCTGAAGTCTGTTACTATCTGCCTCATTGTTTATCACATTTCCAAGTTTTGTTTCATCTGAAAACTTTGAAATTATGGTCAGTATAACACGTCCAGGTCATTAATATATATCAAAAATAGCGACTCCTGTATACATCACTCCAGTCAGTAAAGCCACCGTAGACCACTACTCTCAGCTTTCTGTCCCTTGCCAATTTTGTAAGAATGCTGCCATTTAATCCCACGGGCTTTAACTTTGCTAGCAGGTCTATTATGTGGCACTTTTTCAAATGCCTTTTGAAAGACCGTATACATTTTGACCATACTAACATCATCAACCATCTTCGTTACTTCATCAAAGAACTCGATCAAGTTAGTTAACCACAATTTGCCTTTAACAAATCCATGCTGATGTTCGTTTATTAACCTATACTTTTCCAAGTGCCAATTAATTTTGTCCCACGTTATTATCTCCAGAAGTTTCCCCATCACTGACGTTAGGCTGACTGGTCTTTAATTATTGGGTTTATCCCTTGCTCCCTTTTTAAACAGGCGTGTAATATATGCAATCCTCCAGTCTTCTGGCGCTGCCCCATATCTAAGGAGGTTTGGAAAACTGTGGCTAGAGCCTCCAGCTCCTACTTCCTACAGAGCGTGAAGGTGGGAATTGGGTTCAGGTGGTAAGTTCTGGTAAGTTTTTCTCAAGTTGCAATTTAGATTAAGAGTCAGGCTCCGACAGAGAACATTCAAACTTAAGGTTAGTTAAATAGCCTGGTTAAACAGACAGCAGCCTGGCAGTGGCAGTTACCTGTCCATCAGCTGAAAATAGTTGGTTCAATAGGTGTTAATCACTGTAGCAGGAAGCTAAGCTAGCTAGTGACTGATCAGAGTTTCTATATAAAGTCAGGTTTTTCAAACCACATGGAGTAAGAGGTGCACAGAGAAGAGACTTTGCCTGAGTGAGGCACTGACAGAGTGTGAAGGTGGGAATTTGGTTCACGTGGGAATTCAGTGCAGAGGGGAAAGAGGTGCTCCTTTTTCAGCCTCCAGTAGCTGCAGAAGACACAAGTTACTTCCCAGAAATTGAGGGTAACCTAGAGACAGTGGCACGAGTTTGAAGAGCTAGTGGGTTGAGTCTGTGGGTTCACAGCATTCCAAAGAAAATTGATGTGTGACATAACATCAAAGAAGGTAAGTGATTGGGTGGCAAACATTTTCTCTTTTCCTCTTATATAAACTAGGGAATTATAAATGGGGTTAGTATAACATTAATTGAAACAATAAGAATAATAATCATCTGAAACTCAGGTAATTTATTAGTACGGCTTTATTGGTAGTAGTAAGGTTTACTAGCAGTAGTAAAGCTTATTCGTGATCGTGGTTTATTAATTATAAATTAACTAAGAAAAATAAATCAATAAACAATAATAAAAGATGGCAGGGCAGGTGATGTGCCTGCAGAATGTGGGAGTTCCTGGACGCCAGTGTGATCCAGAGCAAACGCCTCTGCAGTAAGTGTCTGTGGGCTTGAGGAACTTCGGCTCAAACATTGAGCTGGAGGCCGAGCTGCAGACAGTGCGATGCATCAGGGAGGAGGAAAGTTACCTGGACACATTGTTCATAGAGGCGGTCACATCCCTTAAGTTAGGTCGAACTGAGTTGGTCAATGGTCAGGGACAAGGGGGTGTCAGGTAGGTATGGGGAATCAGCATGTAGTAATGGAGGCTCCTCAGGCCTTGACTTTGTCCATCAGGTACGATGTGCTTGCTACCTGTGTGGATAAGGAGAATGAGTGCAAGATGGATGAGCGAACTGACCATGGCACTGTGGTGAATGATGCCATTCAAGTGGGAGGAGCCAAGGGTAATGTGGTAGTGATAGGAGAGTATAGTCAGGGGGATAGACATTAAACTCCACAAAGCTTGTTATGGAAGGATAATGCTGGAGCCTATCTTTACTCAGTTTTACATTTATTTTACAAAGTAAAAGGATGACAAACATGTAGCTCCTCACTCAAACCCTCCACTAGTCTCAGTGAGTGTCTGCTTATAAGTGCTCAAGTAAGACCCCAATTAACACCCTCCACTTGCATATAATCAAACACTGAAACACAATTAACAGATTAACAATAGATACTGTTTTCTGCAGCTGCAATCGGGAGCTCCAAAGTTTAGTTTAGAGATACAGCACTGAAACAGGCCCTTCGGCCCACCGAGTCTGTGCCGACTATCAACCACCCATTTATACTAATCCTACCCTAATTCCATATTCCTACCACATCCCCACCTGTCCCTATATTTCCCTACCACCGACCTATCCTAGGGGCAATTTATAATGGCCAATTAACCTATCAACCTGCAAGTCTTTGGCATGTGGGAGGAAACCGGAGCACCCGGAGAAAACCCACGCAGACACAGGGAAAACTTGCAAACTCCACACAGGCAGTACCCAGAATTGAACCCGGGTCGCTGGAGCTGTGAGGCTGCGGTGCTAACCACAAAGGCTGTGTTGCCTGCCTGGTGCCAGGGTTAAGGACTCATGGCTGGAGAGGAACTTGGAATGGAAGGGGGAGAATCCAGTTGTTGTGATCCACTTGGGAACCAATGACATAGGTAGAACCAGGAATGATGTTCTGCTAAGAGAATTTGAGGAGTTAGGGTTCAAATTAAAATGCAGAACATCAAAGGTAATTATCTCTGGATTCTTACCTGAGCTGCGCGCCAATTGGTATGGGGTCAAACGGAATAGAGAATGGCCCAAAGAGTGGTGTGGGAAGAAGGGGTTTCAATTCATGGGGCAGTGGCAGCAGCACTTAGGGAAGAATCAGCTATTCTGTTGGGATGAGCTCCACTTAAACTGGGCTGGGACCACTGTCCTAGCGAAACGCATAACGAGGGTTGTGGACAGGGCTTTAAACTAATGGAGGGAAGAGTGGGAATGCAGTGCAGGATGGGTTCAGGTGAAGGGGGATTTAGCAATCCAAAGATTGGGGCATTGGAACAGCATTGTGCGTATAGACAAACAGAATGGGACAGGAAGGGACAGAGAGTTTAACAAAAATTGTACACCAGTAAATAGGGTCATTGCAGGGAATAGAAGTAAATAAAATGATATTAAAGGTTCTTTATCTAAATGCACAAAGCACCTGCAATAAGATACATGAAGTAATGGCACAAATAGAGGTAAATGATTTAGATCTAATCGCCATTACAGAGACACGGTTACAAGGTGATCAAGGATGGGAAATAAATATTTTAGGGTACACAATATTTCAGAAAGACAGACAGAATGGCAAGAGAGGAGGGAAAGCCCTGATAGTAAAGGATGACAGAAGGATATTAGTGAGAAAGGATCTGGCCTCAGAAGATCATGAAGTAGAATCAGTATGGGTGAAAATTAGAATAGCAAGAATCAATAAACACTCGTGGGAATAGTTTATAGGCCCCCCGATAGTAGTTATGCTATTGGGCATAGCATTAAACAAGAAATTACTGGAGCTTGTAACAAAGGTAATATAATAATACATAATAATAGAATAATTGTGAGGGACTTTAACCTTCATATAGACTGGGACAATGAAATTGGCAAGAGTGGTCCAGAAGATGAGTTTGTAGAATACTTTTGTGATGGTTTCTTGGAGCAATACATTGTGAAACTGACTCCTGTCTTCACATTGAGGCACTCTACATCATGTTGTGTGGCACTACCACCAAGCTAAATGGGATAGACTTCAAACAGATCTCGGAGCTCAAAACTGGGCATCCATGAGGTGCTGTCAGCCATCAGCAGCAGCAGCAGAATTGTACTCAACCACATACTGGAACCTCATGGCATACACCGGCACATTCCCCACTCTACCATTATCACCAAGCCAGGGGATCAACCCTGGTTCAATGAAGAGTGCAGAAGGGCATGCCAGGAGCAGCACTATGCATACCTCGAAATGAGGTGTCAACCAGGTGAAGTTACAACCCAGGACTACTTGCATGCCAAATAGCGAAAGCAGCATGTGATAGACAGAGCTAAGCAATCCCACAACCAACGGATCAGAACTAAGCTTTGCGGTCCTGCCACATCCAGACGTGAATGGTGGTGGACAATTAAACAATTAACACAAGGAGGAGGCTCCACAAATATCCCCATCTTCAATGATGAGTGTAGCCCAGCACATCCATCCAAAAGATAAGGCTGAAGCATTTGCAACAATCTTCAACCAGAAGTGCCGAGTGGATGATCCATCTTGGCCTCCTCCTGAAGTCCTCAACAGCACAGATGCCAGTCTTCAGCCAATTCTACTCACTCCACGTGATATCAAGAAACGACTGAAGGCACTAGATACTGCAAAGGCTATGGGCCCTGACAACATTTCGACAATAGTACTGAAGACATGTGCTCCAGAACTTGCCGCACCCCATGCCAAGCTATTCCAGTACAGCTACTGCACTGGCATCTACCCAGAAATGTGGAAAATTTCCCAGGTATGTCTTGTACACAAAAAGCAGGACAAGTTCAACCCGGCCAATTACCACCCCATCAGTCTACTCTCAATCATCAGTAAAGTGATGGAAGGTGTCGTCAACAGTGCTATCAAGCGGCATTTGCTTAGCAATAATCTGCTCGGTGATTCTCAGTTTGGGTTCTGCCAGGGCCATTCAGCTCCTGAACTCATTACAGCCTTGGCTCAAACATGGACAAAAGAGCTGAACTCAAGAGGTGAGGTGAAAAATGACTGCCTTGGACATCAAAGCAGTATTTGACCCAGTATGGCATCAAGGAACCCTAGCAAAACTGGAGTCAATGGGAATCAGGGGCAAAACACTCCGCTGGTTGGAGTCATACCCTGCACAAAGGAAGATGGTTGTGATTGTTGGAGGTCAATCATCTGAGCTCCAGGACATCACTGCAGGAGTTCTTCAGGGTAGTGTCCTAGGCCCAACCATCTTCAGCTGTTTCATCAATGACCTTCCTTCAATCATAAGGTCAGAAGTGGGGATGTTCGCTGATGATTGTACAATGTTGCATACGATACGCGACTCCTCAGATACTGAAGCAGTCCGTGTGGAAATGCAGCAAGGCATGGACAATAGCCAGGCTTGGGCTAATAAGTGGCAAGTAACATTCGTGCCACACAAGTGCCAGGCAATGACTAGCTCAAACAAGAGAGAATCTAACCATCTCCTTTGACCTTCAATGGCATTATGATTGCTGAATCTCCCACTATCAACAACCTGAGGGCTACCACTGACCAGAAACTGAACTGGAGTAGCCGTATAAATACAGTGGCTACAAGAGCAGGTCAGAGGCTAGGAATCCTGCAGCGAGTAACTCACCTTCTGACACCCCAAAGGCTGTCCACCATCTACAAAGCACAAGTCAGATGTGTGATGGAATTCTCTCCACTTGCCTGGATGGGTGCAGCTTCAACAACACTCAAGAAGCTCAACACCATCTAGGACAAAGCAACCCGCTTGATTGGCACCCCATCCAAAACATTCACTCTCTCCACCACCAATGCAAAGTGGCAGCAGTGTGTACCATCTACAAGATGCACTGCAGCAAGGCACCAAGGTTCCTTAGCCAGCACCTTCCAAACCCGCGACCTCTACCACCTAGAAGGACAAGGGCAGCAGATGCATGGGAACACCACCACCTGCAAGGTCCCCTCCAAGCCACACACCATCCTGACTTGGAACTATATCATCATTCCTTCACTGTCGCTGGGTCAAAATCCTGGAACTCCCTTTCTAATAGTACTGTGGGTGTACCTATCCTACATGGACCGCAACAGTTCAAGAAGGCAGCTCACCACCACCTTCTCAAGGGCAATTAGGGACGGGCAATAAATGCCCACATCCCATGAATGAAATTTAAAAAAGCTACTGTTACGACCGAGGCGGGAGGAGTGCACTGTCTTTTCTGGTTACACTTCTCCACAGGTCACAACATATATTTAAATATTTACCCAGTTACCAATACAGCTAATCATGTACTCTATTTTTTATCCAGAATAAATATACCAACCAGGTATCTTTAATAAACAGCAAAATTATCAGTTAAACAAGACTTAATCTGTCATGCAGCAAAGCATTAACACACAGATTGAAATATGAAAGTTCCCTTTTTAAAATTCTCTAATTACGCTCTCACACACAGTGGAAAAAAATGCAGAAATTCTCTCTGCAGAGGTCTGTTACAAAAAAAAAGACAACAATGACTACTTTGGTCAAATAGTTGCTAATTCTTGATTGAGAAAAGAGAAGATATGAAAGGATATCAATTGTCCTTTTTTTGGTCTGGTGTCCGAGTATACGGAAATGGGTCACTGGGATCATTTCAGAAATAGACCATTCTGCAGATGTTGAGATGGCGCAGTGGTTAGCACTGCAGCCTCACAGCTCCGGCGACCCGGGTTCAATTCTGGGTACAGCCTGTGTGGAGTTTGCAAGTTCTCCCTGTGTCTGCGTGGGTTTCCTCCGGGTGCTCCGGTTTCCTCCCACAGGCCAAAAGACTTGCAGGTTGGTAGGTAAATTGGCCATTATAAATTGCCCCTAGTATAGGTAGGTGGTAGGGGAATATAGGGACAGATGGGGATGTGGTAGGAATATGGGATTAGTGTAGGATTAGTATAAATGGGTGGTTTGATGGTCGGCACAGACTCGATGGGCTGAAGAGCCTGTTTCAGTGCTGTATCTCTAAACTAAACTAAACTAGGCTTTCTAGCAGCAATTTGGCATCAGGGTTTTCCGCCAGCACACACTTGAATCTCAGGATTTCTTTTTCAGCTTCCCAGGAGAGATCGAGCACCAGGGATTTTAGCTCTCCCACACTGGATCTTTGCAAGATTTCTTCAGAGTTAGAGAAGGAGGTGATCTGGGTGGTTTCTTTTTTCCTTGGCAAGAAACCACCAACTGTCTTCAAGCATTTCACATCCCAACTACACTGAAAACAATGTCCAAACTCCAAACAGAGAGTCGACCTCCTGACCTCCATAAACCTTGACCTGTGGCTTGTGTGTAACCATTTTTTGCCAGGTCACCAGGGATTTGTTGTTTACTGAGCCCAAAGCACCTGATTTCCGCTCGGTGAACTTGGTAAAAAAAACACATCTATGGAATCTTTTCCGTTTTAACACAAGTTGTCAAAAAATAGAATATTAAAATGGAAGCACTTTCGTAACACTATTTTAGATCTAGCATTGTGTAATGTAGCAGGGTTAGTTATTTGTCATAGTAAAAGTTCCACTAAGAAATAGTAATCAAAATACCATTGAATTCCATGTTAAGTTTGAAAGTGACATGCTCCAATCACAAAAATCTTAAACAAAGCCAATTACATAGTATGAGGGGAGAACTGGCTAAGGTAAATAGACTGAAAGGTATGGTGGTAAATGAACAGGGGAAACATTTAAAGAAACAACTCAAAATGTTCGACAAAAATGCATTCTATTGAAAAGCACATTGGCGCAGTGGTTAGCACTGCAGCCTCACAGCTTCAGCGACCCGGGTTCAATTCTGGGTCCTGCCTGTGTGGAGTTTGCAAGTTCTCCCTGTGTCTGCGTGGGTTTTCTCCGGGTGCTCCGGTTTCCTCCCACAAGCCAAAAGACTTGCAGGTTGGTAGGTAAATTGGCCATTATAAATTGCCCCTAGTATAGGTAGGTGGTAGGGAAATATAGGGACAGGTGGGGATGTGGTAGGAATATGGGATTAGTGTAGGATTAGTATAAATGCGTAGCTGATGGTCGGCACAGACTCGGTGGGCCGAAGGGCCTGTTTCAGTGCTGTATCTCTAAACTAAACTAAAAACAAAAACTCAGCAAGAAAGACCAATCCAGGGCTCGTGCAGGAAATTAAGGATAGTATTAGATTAAAAGAAGAGGCTTACAATGTTGCAAAAAAATGGAAGAAATTCTAAGGATTGGGACTGCTTTAGAAACCAGCAAAGGGCCACCACAAGTTGATAAAAAGGGAAAAAATAGAATGAGAGTAAACTAGCCAGAAATATAAAAACAGATTGAAAGAGCTCTTACAAGTATATAAAAAGGAAAAGAGTAGCTAAAGTAAACATTGGTCCCTTAGAAGCAGAGACAGGAGAAATTATCATGGGGAATGAGGAAATGGCAGATGTATTGAACAAATATTTTTTTTGAAGATGCAAATTTCATCCCAGAAATAGATGGTAACCTAGGGGCTAAAAACAGTGAGGAAATTAAGGATATTAATATCAGCGAAGAAAAAGTATTGGAGAAACTAAAGGAACTAAATTCTGACAAATCCCTGGGCCCTGTTGGCCGACACCTTAGGGTTCTAAAATATAGCTGCAGAACTAGTGGAGGCACTAGCTATGATTTTCCAAAATTCCTTAGATTTGGGAACAGTCCCATCAGATTGGAAGTTGGCAAATGTTATACCGCTTTTCAAAAACGGAGGGAGAGAAAACAGTGAACTACAGGCCAGTTAGCCTAATATCAGTCATTGGGAAAATGCTGGAAACTATTATTTAAGGAAGTCTTAACAATGTACTCAGAAAACCATAGTATGATTAGAATAAGTCAACATGGTTTTACTGAAGGGAAATCCTGTTTGACAAATTTATTAGTGTTTTTTGAGGATGTAACTAGTAGGGTAGATAAAGGGGAACCAGTAAATGTAGTAAACCTGGATTTCCAAAAGGCATTTGATAAGGTGCCACACAAAAGGTTAATAGGCAAGATAAGGGCTCATGAAGTTAAGGGTAATATAGTAGCATTGATGGAGGATTGGTTAACGGACAGGAAGCAAAAAGTGGGCATAAACGAGAATTTTCAAGTTGACAAGCAATTAATATGGAGTGCTGCAAGGATCAGTGCTGGAGCCTCAGCTATGTACAATTTATATCAATGACTTAGATGAAGAGATAGAGAGTAATGCGTCTAAGTTTGCTGATGATACAAAGGTAGGTGGAAAGGTAAGCTGTGGGGAGGACACAGAGAGGCTGCAAAGAGATATAGACAGGTTAAGTGAGTGGGCAACAAGATGGCAGATGAAGTATAATGTAGGGAAGTGTGAAGTTCTTCACTTTGGTCACAAGCATAGAAAAGCAGAATATTTTTTAAAAGGCGTGAAACTTGTAGATGCTGCTATTCAAAAAGACTTGGGTGTGCAATACAAGGAACACAAAATGTTAGCATGCAGGTACAGGCAAATGGCATGTTGTCCTTCATTGCAAGAGGATTGAAATACAGGAATAAGGAGGTATTGCTGCAATTGTACAGGGTTTTGGTGAGACCACATCTGGAGTACTGTGTGCAGTTTTGGTCTCCACATTTAAGAAAGGATATGCTTGCATTAGAGGCAGTACAGTGAAGGTTCACTAAATTGGTCCCTGGGATGAGGGGGTTGTCCTATGATGAGGCTCAGTGAATTGGGCCTATATTCTCTGGAGTTTAGAAGAATGAGAGGCGATTTTATTGAAGCATACACAATTCTAAAGAGACTGGATAGGGTAGACACTGAGAAATTGTTTCTGCTGGTCAGGAAATCTAAAACACGAGGGCACAGTCTCAGGATAAGGGGCCAATCATTTAAGACTGAGATGAGGAGAAATTACTTCACTCAAAGGGTTGTGAATCTTTGTAATTCTCTACCCCAGAGGGTTGTGGATGCTCCATCGTTGAATACATTTAAGGCTGGGATAGACAGATCTTTGGCCTCTCAGGGAATCTAGGGATATGGGGAGCAGGCAGGAAAGTGGAGTTGAAGCCTAAGATCAGCCATGATCGTATTGAATATTGGAGCAGGCTCAACTGGCCTATTTCCTGCTCCTATTTCTTGTGTTCTTGTGACCTAGGATGTATCCCATTTGAACTGGGTAACTTTTCCACTTTGAGAACAGCCTACCTTTTTAAGTATCTCCTTTTTATGTATTTTTATGCTATCCAATATCACTAATGCCTCCTCCTTTACTGTCAAAAAATGGAGTTTGGCTGCAGCAGGTACTGCAAAAAAGGAGAACCAACATTCCTTCCTTTGCTTCATTTTCACAGGATACATGTTTAAAATATAGATAATTCTCCAATGCTAATGTGGAATACAGCTTTTTACCTCCCAGTTAGGAAATATGTTCAGTGAAATAGTAGGTCACACTGCCTTAGAATCTGGAAAAGTGTTTACTATTTTTTGCCATCATTTAACTTAAATTAGGTGCATTACAGACAGCTCAAAGTCTCCAGATGAAACATACCTGAATCCACTTTATTATCACACAAGTGCACAGTGATGCAAATACATTTGGGGGATACAGGGCCAGATTTTGTGCAGGAGGCAGGGCTCCTGGCGTGGGGCAGAAAAGGCAAAAGAACCCTGCCTCTGCATTTAAGCAGTACCCCCGCAGCGATCCTCCAGTGTTTCTCAATTAAAGATTCATGAACAGGGATCCCCGTCCCTTTAAAGATGGAGATCCTGCCTCCATGAGCTGTTGGCCACTGCCGGTACTACAGAGGCCTTGGACTCAGGCCCAGCGCTGGAACCCCGGACAAAAAATAGGTGAGGCGGGGTCGCTGGGGCCAGTCCGAAAGGCCCCAGAGAGGGGGGTGGGGGTGGTTGCCTTAAAGTCCAAGGGAAGGGGGCCCCAGGGGGTAAAATTCCCGGTGGTGGTCCTCCATGGGCCACAAGTTACCCACTGAGGAGGGCCCCCCAATCCAGCAGTGAGGACGCCTCGTGCTGCAGGGCGTCCTCCCCACACGGAGACTCCCCACCCCCCCCCCCCCCCCCCCACCGCTGCTGGTAAGATCTCAGCGGCAGCTGGACCAGGGCCTTAACTGGCCATTAATAGGCCACTTATAGGCCTCAATTGGCCTCTGGGCGGGAAGGCTGTCATCAGCCTATCCTGTTCCCGGAAAGATTGCTTGATGAGGGAGAGGCAACGTGCCCTCCACCCCACTGCCCCCAGCCACAAGTCACAATACTCTGTGCCCCTGCCTCGGGGGACCCCATAAATCTTGGTCATAGTCCCTCTACAACAGTCACTCCTAAGGGTATGTACAGAAATCTTTAATAACTGATTTAACCCAATCTCAGAGCCACATTGTGATTATTTTCCATTATCGAGCACATAAGGCAAAACAACTGATAAATTAATACCTATTTTGGGTGATGCAGTACACATTTTGATATTTTTTCATGGAAAGGACTTGGATATGATTAATGTTAAAGCATCAATGTTAGTTTAAAAAGTTTGCCAAGGTTAGAAATCCTGCAGCCAATGGGACAGAGAGGAGATTAATATGTTAATGTGTTAGGCTTTGGTACTATTATCCATATGATCAGGAGCAGTAGGGGATCTCTGTCGTTGGCCTTCTATAATGTTCCAAAGAAGTTCAACTCAACCTCAAGGAACAGCACTTAATTTTTTACTGTGCACTTTTCAGCCTTGCGGCTTTAATATTGAGTTTAACAACTTTAGTTGTAAATTGGGACTATATTCTCTGGAGTTTAGAAGAAGTTGAGATGATCTTATTGAAACATACAAAATTCTGAAGGGGCTGGATAGGGTAATTACTGAGAGATTGTTTCTGCTGGTCAGGAAATCTAAAACACGGGAGCACAGTCTCAGGATAAGGGGCCGATCATTCAGGACTGAGATGGGGAGAAATTACTTCACTCAAAGGGTTGTGAATCTTTGTAATTTTCTACCCCAGAGGGTTGTGGATGCTCCATCATTGAATACAATTAAGGCTGGGATAGATAGATAGATTTTTATATAGATAGATAAATATTAAAGTAGTTTGTACAATGAACAATTCTATGCTAACTTGTAATAGACTATAACTGGATATGAAACTCTTTTAAAAGGTCCAGCTCCTAGTAAAGGATCAGTCCCTCTTAGGCAGTAGCGGATATTCAGTCATTGCAGGGAATCTAGGGATATGAGGAACGGGCAGGAAAATGGAACTGAAGCCCAAGATCAGCCATGATTGTATTGAATGGCGCAAAAGGTTCGATGGCCATATGGTCTACTTCTGCTCCTATTTCTTGTGTTCTTGTGTTCTCTAAATCTTATCCAGCACTCTTATTTTCTCTTGGGCAGCCAGTGTTGGTCATGGAGGATGGCACCAGTGCCACTGGGAGTAGAGGAGATGTGGCCTCGAGCTGAGGGTGGGAGGTGCCCTATTAGTACACGGCTATCAGGATGGTCCGCACCCTTGGTGTGTACTTCTTTTCTTCCACCAAATTCTCTGGCCGCAGGAGCCTTGCCCCTTTTGCCAACTTTTCCATGTTGCCTTCCTTCTCTGCTATTTTTCTTTAACTATTTACATCTCCTTCAGATCCCTGTATTGTTTCTATAGTTGTCTCATTATCAACCCATTTGCCTTGCACCATCAAAACTTGTTATTTAATCACCCTACCCTTCACTCTCTCACAGCCCTTTTTCAGTAAGTCTTTCCCTGCCCCCTTTTCCCTGTCTTTGTAGGGCTTCAAAGCTGTTCATCTCTAACCAATTCTGTCAAATGTTCATCGGCCTGAAATGCTAACTCTGTTTCTCTCTCCACAGATGCTGCCTGACCGGTTGAACAATGTCCATTCTAATTTTTTTTTTCTTGTGTGTGGCCTGCTCCTTTAATTTTATATGCAAGACCATGCACAAATGGTATCTTACCTTGCGAGTGGCCTGCGCGGTACCTTCTGAGTTGCTGCATGGCCATGCACACATGCAGCTTATAGGGAAGATTTCTACTGAGCATTTGCAGCATTTTCTGTTTTTATTTCAGATTTCCAGCATTTGTAGTATTTTGATTTTGTGACAATAGGTTAATTGTTAGCTCATCTCATGTGCTGGAAGCAAAGATTCAGCCAGTTGCAGTTCAAAGTGTCCAAAAGACATCACATCCAGTTCAAATCTCAAGGGCGTTTCTTTTATTATAACCTCCAGGATAGACTATTGTATAATTAGATATTGGGTAGCAAGGTCATACTTCACTACTGCTGTACCTGAGAGCATATCTAAGGTCAGCTCCAAACCTGCAACAAGGAGGTTAAAGGTTTTAAGGAATACCGACATCTACTGAGTAAAATAAGAAATAAAGTCTTACGGTTAAGATGTCGTAGTTTCCAGCTGAAAACTGCTTCCTGGAGGAAACCATTCCAGTTTTGGGATCAATAAAAAATTTCCCATCATCATTTCCATCAACGATGCTGTAGGAAATTTCTGCATTGGGGCCTTTGTCCTTGTCGAATGCAAATGTTCTATAAATGGGTTCACTCCGTTTCTTGCGATCCCGTTCTGGAAGTTTAATTTGATATACCTTCTGAGGAAACAGGGGCTTATTATCATTCTCATCCAACACATGAACCACCACCCACACAGTCGAGTATTTTGGAGAAGAGCTGCCATCTGTCACCATCACCTGTAGGACATTAATAAAACAGTATTAACAGTCAAGATGCTGTTCTTTCTATCTCCCCTACCAATTATACATTTCAGCATGACTGAATTTCAAGCGGCTCTTCATCTTGATGTCATATTTTTGAAAACAATTTTCTCCTTTTCTCCTGTTCTTTACCTTGACAGCTAATTATTTTCTTCATTTGAATTATAAAAATGAAATTATGTAGTCTATGGAAATTAACAAACTGAAACCATCATGGGAACATTCTAACTCAGTACAAGGTAGAATTAGCTAATTAAATACAGATGTTTTCGCATGTAGAAGTTGAATGTCACATTTCAGAATCTTTGATTTATTTACATAGAGCATTTTTTGGTATAAGTCATGCATTTTAAAACAATAAACATGCACAATTTTACAGGAAATCAGATGCTACAAGTATTGAAGATGTGCATTAAAGTTCAGCAAGCCAGTGTGTGGAATGTTGTAGTTCACCATTTACTTCAAACTGAGACCATGATGATCAGTTGCCTTCATCCAGGCTCATTAAGCCAGGATGGTCCTTATTTATTTGCAGAATAACAGGATTTGTTTTATTGAAACTAATATTCCAAAGGGAGGAGGTGAGGAACAGAGAGAGTGAGTTTTACTGCCAGGTCAGTTAGTGAATCACTGAACAGGGAAAAAACCAGAGTAACAGCCCTTGCACTTGCTCTGAACACTAATAGAAAAGGACAAAAGGATACATGAGTAGTCAGATCGTAAACTAGATCTGAGAAGGAAGCCTAGCCTAACAAAGCCTGGACACTCATTCATTGCAAGCCCAGAGCTAGTCAAGATCAGTAGACTGATCAGGAAAAATTAAGTGAGCCCACTAAAAGTGACAGTGTAGCACCTTTCTTATTATTTTTCTGATCATTGAGGAGGGTCTTGTAGTTAGTTGAATCAATGCGAGATCTGATTACCTATGTTACATTGTACATTCGCTTGATATCTGTAAAATAAACAAATTGTACTTGACCTCATCTCATTAAGTCTTTCAATCTGCAGTTGGAAAAGACTGAAGAAGTGGAAATGAGGGCATGTTGAAAGACATGGGGCCGAGTTTTGTTTTGAAGACGCCAGTACCGCTGTCCGGACTAGAAGCAGATTCATGTTATGTCAGGGCCACGAGTGGCTGGCCGCATGTAATCCAGTGGCGGCTGGCCAATTAAAGGCAATGAAGCGCGGGGGTCGACCAATTACGTAGTCGGTGGACAGTGGTGGGGGAGGAGCGGGGGCAGAGAGGCCGACATCAGCTGATTCCGCAGCAGGTGCTGGTGCCATTTTTAAAGGGCTGCCAGCCCTGCATTCAATGTTGCTCTGCAGTGATAAGATTTGCAGAGTAATAATAGGCTGCAGAGAGATGGCAGACAGTCGACCCCAGGTAGCCGCACACTTTAGTGATGTCTCCCTCCAGGTGCTCTTACAAGCTACCAGGAAAAGGCGGGAGACTCTCTTTCCTAGGTACGGGAGGAGGAGAGCTGGCTGCAGATTGCAGAGGGGGACAGCAGCCATGGGGTCACACCAAGGATCTGGGTTCAGTGCTGCAAGCGGCTCAATGACCTCATCCAGGCAGCAAAAGTGAATACCTCTTAAAGACATTACCTCTTGGCCCTGCATCTGGCAAAGCAGGAAGGTGTGTCGGGTGGAGAGGGGGATGCCCACTCAGACGTGGGCAAAGAGTTAAGGGAGGCATCTGTATGCCCTCATCCATAACCAATGGACAAAAAAGAGCATATGTCTGGGGCTTGTTCTTGCAGGGAGACCAACAGCATTCATTCTTGTGTCTGCAAGAGAAGATGGCACACAATCGGACAGAGCAGGCCAGGGCCAGCAGTGGGCTGCTGATTCTCCAAGCCCTGGCCCCGATGGAGGAAGAGGCCATGAAGGTGGCTGGACTGCAAGATGGAAGAAGCGTTGTGGATGGAAAGACAGGGGCACCTTCCCAAGACACTGAGTAAGGTCATCAAGGGGCACAAGGGTGCATCTGCAGCTATGGAGCCATGCTGCTCATCAAGCATCCGGTGCCTACAGGGATCTCCAATGTAGGGGTGTGTGCTATTTTGGGAACGGAAGCCCGAGACCTTTCAATGTCTCTGTTCTCTTGTGCAGTTCACGCATAACATCCATGAAGAGCCTTTGAGACTGTGGGAAAGCCTGCCACCTCTGAGGGGAAGGACGGAACCTCAAAATGTTCAGCCTCACCTCATGCCCCTGCACCATCCACCAGCACAGATAATTTCACATTGGTGGGTATGGTCTCAGTTAGATTTGGGCACACAACCTGGTGAGCACAGCACACACACGCCCGAGCAGCTGACGGAGGCTGTGACAGCCCAGGCTTCTGACAGTTGGAGGGCTGTGGGAGGCCAGGCCCATGCTGAGCCTCAGGCTCATGATGTGCCTCTGGTATTGCCAGCTTCACAGGAAATGTTGCAGTTACAGCGAGAGATCAGGCAACTTCTGGCAGAGATGCCAGAGGCTATGTGTGCCCAAGCGCAGACGATGGAGGAGTCCATCCAGGCCTTGAGTGCTGCCTCTGACTGGTGGATGAGAGGTGTCCTCCATTGAGAGATTGGTGACTCTGATGGAGAGCCACATCTAGCAGAGCACTCAGTGTTTGCAGGACATTCATGCAGACCTGCATACCCTCGTCTTGAACGTGGACACAAGGCAGCAGTGGCAAGAAGAGAGGGGATGAGGCATCTGGAGTCACCACCCGGTCCTCTACCCTCTCAGGTCAGCAGAGAGGCACAAGTTTGCCTTATAAGGGAGGAGGAGTGGCTGCCTCCTGCAGCTGGGGGCTCCTCTTAGGGTGCTCCTGGTGCAGTCAGCATTTCCTCTACTCTTCTGCCAGTGACGCTGGGGCCTCCATCTTCCCTAATGACAGAGTGTGCTAATGCTTCTGTGTAGGAGGACCCCAAAATGCTGGGGCCCACCAGGCCTCAGGCAACCAGAGGATGACCGCCAAGGCCATCCCTAGCCAAAAGGCAGGAAGGTCAGCAGCCTGCCTCCACTTCAGCTGACAGCGCAGGTGGAGCACCTCATAGGAGTTCACACAAAAGAATGAAGAGTACCCAGAATCATGGGTTTTCACGAGTGAGTGGGTATTGTAGATGGAAAACGTAGCATTTGCTGTCATGGCCATTACAGAATTTCTTTCCAACAAATAAGATCTCCTTCCTCTCCTGTAAAGCATTTGGCACTTCGTATCAACCCAGCCTCTGTGAGGAGGTTCGAGGAGATCATGCTGCGAGGGATCCAGTCTGGAGCCTTGCCAGCTCAGCGCTGTGCAACTTATTAATCAGCATTTGCTCCCGGAAGGAAAGAAGACAACAATAGGGCTGCAAAAAGATACGTTTTTATTGGTCAACATACAACTGGCTGTAAAGATCAAAGGAAACGTTGTCACGGTCCTGCATTTTATTTTCTCTCCTCGGGAAATATTCAATGCACCTTTAAGACTGTAAAAGATCAGTACTTCTTTAATGCAGCAAGCTTCGGAGTCAGTGAGCCAAAGTACATTCTGGTTGCCAGGCAACAACCATACACAGTGTTATGACTGACGGCTCTAGTCAAAGCCCCAATCAAAATATACAATTCTGATTGCAGTGGGAGCAACACACTGTCAAATCAGTCCTGCCCCTCCAAGGCCTAACATATCACTTTAAATTTTCCAAATTCAAGAAAACCACAGCCAAATTGACCATCTACTAACCCCCAAATGAGGCTAACCAAACCAGGTGTCTTTAGATCAACAAATTAACTGTTTAATTAGCAAAACTAAATTCTTAAACACTACTAAGATATAAACAACATTTAAAATAGAAAACATTTGTGTCCTTGCAGATTTACGCTCCTGCCAAAGTGGAATCTTCCAATCTGAAACACCCAAGGTTGCTTGGAGTCCTCACAGCCGTCCGATGGGTAAAAAAAGGTTCTTCAACAGTAGGACAGTCAGTGGTCTAGTTCAGCAGCCAAAATGCCCCTCTTTCTTTTCCAATGATGAACACCAATCAACAATTTGTTTTTTTTTGAAAGAATTGATCTTGCTTGACTTTTCAGAATTCTGAGAGTATAATAAATAGGTTTTAAATAAACTGAGGGAGAGCTCTCTTTTCCTTCAGTATATGCTGGCAGACAGTCTGTGTGTTTGTGTCAAAAGCCAGTTTTTAGCTAATTTCAAAAAGTTAACTGCAACATTGTATATCTCGATTCTTAGTCTCTGAGTGGCTGTATCCAAGGGTAACCAGAATGCACATTTGAAGCTGGCTGGTTCTTCCAATTTGTATGGTTGTATCCAATGGCAACCAAAAGGCATCTTCTTAGTAATTCCTGAGGCTTGCTAATTCTTAAAGCAGTACTGATCCCTTTACAACCTTAAAGGCACACCACAGATTGTTTAAAAAAGTAGGATCATAACAAGAGAGAGAGAACACAGCTTCAGTGTATCCATTTTGCCTTTGAAGCCAGCTGTAAAAAAAGAACTGGTTGACAGTTGACAGTTGACAGACTGTTCCAGCACATGAAGTAAATAAGAGAGCTCTCTAAGTCAATTTAAACCCTGTGTGGTTTCTCTCTCAAAATTCAAAAAAGCTTTGAGCCAAATTAATTCCTTAAAGGAATAAATATAAAAAGCTTCTATACTTTCACAACAAATTATTGATCTGCTGGGTTCATCGCTGGATAAAAGAGTTTAATACTACAACTGCTGAACTGAACTGCTGAATTCCTATCTTTGGAAGGATCTTCTGATTCATCGGACCTTGGAAGACGGCAAGTGAACTTTGACTGTGTTGCATTAGAAGACTATTCATCAGGAAGCGTAATCTGCAAAGATGTTATTGTTTTTTCCATTTTCGGGCAGCTCATTTAAAACCAAACAATTGTATGCAAATGTGGGAGTTAGATATTTAAATAAGAAGTTAGAAGGTCTTTAGATATTGGTTTATCTTAATAGTTTTAAGATTTTCATTTTTTTAAATAAATAGTTAATTTGTTGATATCTAAAGGTGCCTGGTTTGGTTTGCCTCATTCAGGGGTTACTAGATTGTTTCAATTCTGCTGCTTTCTTTGATTTGGAAATCTTAAAGAAATATGATGCGACCTGTGGAGCGACAGGACTGAATTGACAGTGCATTGCTCCCACCATGATCAGAATCATATATTTTGATTGGGGGCTTTGCCTGGAGCGGTCGTAACAACATGAATGTATAAGGGCATCGCGAGCCTCCCTTTCACATATCTCATGGCATCTCTCCTGTTTTCCCTAGGGTCCTTCATCTGGCGATGCTTGGCCAGCTTCACCTCTGCATCCTCATCGTCCAAGGAGACAGCACGCTCCTCACATTCCTCATTGTTCAATGTCTACCCAGGTTGTGGAGTGCACAGCAGACCACCACGATATGTTAGACCCTCACCGGGGCATACTGAAGAGTTCCACTGGACTGATCTAGACACCTGAATCTCATCCGCAGCAGTCCACTAGCCTGTTCTATGGTTGCTGATGTTGTCCCATGGCATGTGCTGTACTTCTCCTCTGCATCTATGTATGGTCTCCTCACAGGTATCAGTAGAGGAGTTCAGCAGCCATGGGGTCACACCAAGGACCTGAATTCAGTGCTGCAAGTCACTCAATTACCTCATCCAGGCAGCAAAAGTGAGTACCTCTTAAAGCCTTCAGCTCTTGGGTCTCCGATGTGACAAAGTAGGAGGGTGCCTTGGGTGGAGAGGGGGTACCCATCCAGAGGTGGGAAAAGGGTCAGGGAATGCAGACAAACAGCCTGAGGCATGGCGCAATGGCTTTGAACGGAGGCTGCTTGTTGTTGGAGACCCTTACAAGGTCCCTGGAAAGGGGCTGGATGCAGGAGGCACTGCCCCCATCCTTCACTTCTGGACAAACACCAGCCTATGTCTTGGGATTGTTGTCACTGGGGGACACACAGCTTCCATACCTCTGTCTGCAGGAGAAGATTGGGAAGGTTTCCCTGTCTCTACGACTACAAAGCTTCTTCAATCCCACAGCTCAGCCAGCTCCATGGCCTCCTCCTCCATCAGTCTCAGGACATGGAGAATCAGTAGCCCGCAACTGGTCTCGGCCTGGTCTCTGTAAATGTGTGCAATCTTCTCCAGCGGACAGAGGGAGGGAAGCTGTTGGTCCCCCAGTGACATTCACTGACGGGGTACACAAATGCCTCCTGCCTGTGTCCCCTTTTCAGGGACCTCGCGAGATTGCACTATGACAGGTGGCTTCCTTTCTAGGCCACTTTTCCATGCCAATGTCAGTCATCTTGCAGCCCCTGACCCTTTGCCCATATCTGGGTGGGTTAATCCCGCTCCTTCCAACGCACCCTCCTGCTTCACCAGGTGCAAGGCCCAAGACGATGAAGGGATTAAAAGGTACTCACTTTCACAGCCTTAGTCAGGTGGTTGAGCTGCTTGAGGCACTGAATGCATGTGCGTGGCATGACCCCACAGCTTCTGGCCTCCTCTGCAATCTGGAGCCAGGTCTGCTTGGTTTGGCTCCCAGGTGTCCGTCCCTCGGGAACATGATGCCCCTCCTCTCCCTTGCAGCCTGCAAAAGCACCTGGAGGGAGGCATCAGGGAAGCTTGGGGCCGCCCAGGATTTCCTCTCAGCCATGTCTTTAGTTTCTCCAATCACCTCTTACACTCCCAGGCCTTCACAATGCAGGGCAGGCAGCCCTTTAAAAATGGTGTCAGCACCTGCCGAGGCGTCACCTGATGCCATAATCCCTGCCTCTGGGCCTGACACTGACCATGGCAATTGGTCGTACGTCATGGCTCATTAGGCTTAATTGGCCGTCTGCCGCTGAATCGCGTGTGGCCGTTAGCTCCTGCCCCCAACATGCCTCGTGCCCGTTTCCAGTCCTGACATCTCAAAAATGAAATTCGGCCCAGTTTATCTACTTCTGCCCCAGATCAATTCAAAATTCTTGCACTTTGGAACCTCAAACCATAAAGAAGCATCATAAGCACTCTTAACATTGAGCTTAGTAGCTCTGAGTACAGTTATAAGACATTTTCATATAATCAGCTTAACATTAAGGAGAAGCGCCTTGGGAATATTCAAGTGAAAAACACAAGTACTAGCCTCTGCTCCATTTCTTAAAGTCTTTAGGGGTTTCAGCCAGCAGTCCAGATCTGTCAGAGGCAGGGTGATGATTTATAACTGAGTTTGATGAGTGTCCTTTGCTCTAATATGATGTTTGGTTAACTCCTAACAGACTGAAGATCTATTGTGCCAATGGATGATTTTTACATCATTGATGACTATATATGGTTTAATTTACTAGACAAAACATTGCAGACATTTTTTTCATTCATTCTTGGGATGCGGGTGTTGCAGGCAAGGCCATCATTCATTGCTCATCCCTAATTGCCATTGAGAAGGTGGTGGTGAGCCACCTTCTTGATCCCACTGCAGTCCATGTGGTGTACGTACACCTATTGTGCTTCTGTAGCAGTCTGATAGAATTGGGTGGCTATTCCATTTCAGAGAGCAACAAAGAGTCAACGATATTGCTGTTGATCTGGAATCACAAGTAACCCAGACTTGAAAAGGATGGCAGATTTCCTCCTCTGAAGCAAATTAGTGAACCAGATGGGTTTTTACAACAGTTCAGTATTTTCATGATCGTTATTCATGAGACTAGCACTTTATTCTGGATTTATTAATTAATTGAATTTAAATTCCCCCAGCTGCCATGGTGGGATTTGATCTCATATCGCTGTAGCAATATTACAGAGTTCTGAATTACTAGTCGCGTAATATTACCACTATGCTACCATCCCCATAGATGACTATATATTTAATAACTGAATATAAAATGATATATTAAAAACACACATAATTGAATCCTTTGATGCAACATATTTTGATAATTAGAAGACTTGTTAACTGCAATATCCTTTGTGCTATTTTTGGTAACACACAACATACTGTTTTACAATAATTGAAATTAGTGTATGACACAATCAGTCTCTCGGTGACATGGAGCAATGTCATTAACAGTTGTGAAATTAGATTTAAATTAGATCCTTGAATGATCTTTGGCCTAAGTAATAATATGTTGATTATATACTGTTACTGCAATTTGAATATCCATCTCTATCTTTCTTAGAGCTATTAGCCCTGGAATACTGGTATGAACAACTTAGATGAATCCGGGCTGAATTTTGTATTTTATTGCTGCAGTGAATGATGCTCACTGTTTGCAATTTCTCCATTCTTCAAAAATAAATTGCCATTCCATGTTTAAAATAATAGCCATAAAACCAATATCCTCAGAATGACTCTGAATTATATATTTTTTATGTTAAAAGGTTATGCCGCACAAACCAGAAAAGCAAAGAACCAAACTATTGTGGTTGGTTGGTGTAATGAATCATTGTGCTCTGAAATATTACATAAGAAAGTTTTACAAACTTACTGTAAAACAGACCCGCACATTGCTGGTTATTGTTATACATCTTGCATAGCTGTTACCTGTAATATTCATCATGTTGTGTGGCACTACCACCATGCTAAATGGGATAGATTCCGAACAGATCTGAGAGCTCAAAACTGGGCACAATGAGGTGCTGTGTGCCATCAGCAGCAGCAGAATTGTATTCCACCACAATCTGTAACCTCATGACCCAGCATATCCCCCACTCTACTGTTATCATCAAGCCAGGGGATCAACCTTGGTTCAATAAAGGAGAGCATGCCAGGAGTAGCACCAGGCAGATCTAAAAATGAGGTGTCAACCCAGTGAAGTTACAACACAGGACTATTTGCATGCCAAACAGCGGAAGCAGCATGCAATAGACAAAGCTAAGTGATCCCACAACCAACGGATCAGATCAAAGCTCTGCAGCCCTACCACATCCAGCCGTGAATGGTGGTGGACAATTAAACAACTAACAGGAGGAAGAGGCCCCACAAATATCCCCATCCTCAATGATGGAGGAGCCCAGCACATCAGTGCAAAAGATAAGGCTGAAGCAATCGCAACCATCTTCAGCCAGAAGTGCCGAGTTGATGATCCATCTTGGCCTCCTCCTGACCTCCCCAGCATCACAGATGGCAGTCTTCAGCCAATCTGATTTACTTCACGTAATATCAAGAAACAGCTAAAGGTACCAGATACTGCAAAGGCTATGGGTCCTGATAACATCCTGGCTGTAGTACTGAAGACTTGTGCTGCAGACTTAGTTGCACCCTGAGCCAAGATGTTCCAGTACAGCTACAACACTGGCATCTAACCGACAATGTGGAAAATTGCCCAGGTATGTCCTATCCTAAAAGCAGGTCAAATCCAATCCAACCAATTACCGTCCGGTCAGTCTACTCTCGATCATCAGCAAAGTGATGGAAAATATCATCTGCAGTGCTATAAGCAGCATTTAAACAGCAATAACATGCTCACCGATGCTCAGTTTGGGTACTGCCAAGGCCGCACGGCCCATGGACAAAAGAGCTGAATTCATCAGGTGAGGTGAGAGTAATTGCCCTAGACATCAAAGGAGCATTTCACAAAGTGTGGCATCAAGGAGCCCTAGCCAAACTGAAGTCAATGGGAATCAAGGGGAAAACTCTCCGCTGGTTGCAGTCATATCTCGCACAATGGAAGATAGTTGTGGTTTTTGGAGATTAATAATCTCAGCTCCAGGACATTGCTGCAGGAGTTCCTCAGGGAAGTATCCCAGGCCCAACCATCTTCAGCTGCTGCATCAATGACTTCCCCTCCATCATAAGGTCAGAAGTAGGGATGTTCGCTGATGATTGTACTATATCAAGTAACATTCACAACTCCTCAGATGCTGAAGCAGTCCGTGTCCACACGCAGCAAGACCTGGACAACATTCAGGCTTGGGCTGATAAGTGGCAAGTAACATTCATGCCACACAAGTGCCAGGCAATGACGATATCCAATAAGAGAGAATTTAACCCTCTCCCGTTGACATTCAACAGCATTACCATTGCTCAGTTCCCTACGATCAACATCCTGGGGGTTACCATTGACCAGAAACTGAACTGGACTAGCCAGGTAAATACTGTGGCTACAAGAGCAGGTCAGAGGCTGGGAATTCTGCAGCGAGTAGCTCACCTCCTGTCTCTCCAAGCCTGTCCACCATCAATAAGGCACAAGTCAGGAGTGTGATGGATTTCCACTTGCCTGGATGAGTGCAGCTCCAACCCTAATCAGGAAGCTCAACACCATCCAGGACAAAGCATCCCACTTGATCGGCACCCCATCCACAATCTTAAACATTCACTCTCTTCACCACCAACGTACAGTGGCAGCAGAGTGTACCATCTACAAGAACCACCACACCTCCGTCAACTGCAACTTCCAAACCCATGACCTCTTCCACCTAGAAGAACAAGGACAGCAGACACATGGGAACACCACCACCTGCAAGATCCCCTTCAAGTCACATACCATCCTGACTTGGAACTATATCGCCGTTCCTTCACTGTTGCTGGACCAATATCCTGGAACAAGCTTCCGAACAGCACTGTGGGTGTACCTACCCCACATGGACTGCAGCAGTTCAAGAAGGCAGCTCACCACCACCTTCTCAAGGATAATTAGGGATGGCAACAAATACTGGTCTTGCCAGCGACGCCCACATGCCATGAATAAATTTTTAAAGATTGGCAAATTCTTCAGTTCATGATGTCACATTTTTAAAAATGCATTTCCTAAAGAAACTAGAAAATACTCCAGTTTACAAAATTGCATTTCATTTACAATTGTAATACTGTATATGCTAAGGTGGTGAAACTAAGAGAAGCAAATCCATGCCTAAAATTTGAGCTGATACAAACTGGAGCAGTACAGCACACCTACAGTATAAACTGAAGTCTACTAAATTTAAGCTCAGATCAGGGTTATATTCTTTGGATGGAAGGAGGAATGGGCAGTGGATTAACACCTCTGGGTGACTGGTTGGTCAGTTTTACATATTTTTCCCCTCTATACTCGGGCAAGAGTTTAAAGTAGGACTGGGGAGATAAAAGTATTGTATTAAATTTATAGCTTTACTAGTTAAACTACTTAATATAACTATAAATAGTTGTGGAGTGACATTTCAAAACTTGAAACCCTAATTAATTAATTTAAATATAATGGAGATGGTAGGGCAGGTGATGTGTTGCAGCTATAGCCTGTGGCAGCTTGTGGACACCAGTGTGATCTACAGCAACCACATCTGCAACAAGTGTCTGCAGCTCAAGGAACTTCAGCTCAGAGTTATGAGATGGAGTCCGAGCTTCGGACACAGCGATGCATCAGGGAGGGAGGCAGTCACACTCCTTAGGTTAAGTACTTCAGATCTGGTCTGTGGTCAGGAACAGGATTATGTGACTATGAGTGAGACAGGTATGGGGATCCAGAAGGTAACAATAGAGAAGCCTCAACCTTTGACTCAGAGAGAGGTTCTGCTAAGAGCAGCTAGAGGATAAATTAAAGAGCAGCTAGAGGATTACTAGGGCTGAATAACTAGGGCTGTAGAGAGTGCTTTAAACCAAATAATGGAGGGGAGTGTTCAAGTGGGGGGAAATTTAGAAAGGTTAAGAGAAAGGACAAGGCAATACTGCAGGGTAGCAATATGAGTAATGTTAACCAGAGTGTGACTGGAAAGAACAGAGCGTACATACATAAGAGTGCACCAGCAAATAGGGCCACAGTAAGGAAAATGGTAAGAAGACAGAATTAAAAGCTTTTTATCTGAATGCACACATCATTTGTAATAAGATAGGTGAATTGATGGCACAAATAGGAATAAATGGATATGATCTGATTGCTATTACACAGACTTGGTTGCAAGGTGACCAAGGCTGGGAATTAAATATTCAAGGGTATTTGACATATCAAAAGCATAGGAAGAAAGGAAGAGGAGGTGGGGTAGCTCTGTTAGTAAAGGATGAGATCAGTACAGTAGTGAGAAATGACGACTTGGAAGATTGAGATGTAGAATCAGTTTGGGTGGAGATAAGAAATAGCAAGGGAAAGAAGTCATTGGTGGAAGTAGTTTATAGGCCCCCTAACAGTAGCTATACTGTGGGACAGTGTATAAATCAAAAAATAATGGGGTTTTGTAAGAAAGGTACTGCAATAATCATCGGTGATTTTAATCTTCATACAGATTGGACAAATCAAATTGGCAAAGGTAGCCTTGAGGACAAGTTCATAAAGTATATTTGTGATAGCTTCTTACAACAATATATTGGGCAACCAACCAGGGAACAGGCTATTTCAGGTTTGGTAGCATGTAATGAAACAGGATTAATTAATGATCTCATAGTAAGAGATCCTCTCAGGAAGAGTGATCATAAAATAATAGAATTTCACATTCAGTTTGAAGGTGAGACACTTGGGTCTGAAAGTAGCGTCCTAAACGTAAAGAAAGGAAATTACAAAGGTATGGAGACAGAGTTGGCGAAAGTGGACTGGGAAAATAGTTTAAAGGTAAGATGGTAGATAAGCAGTGGCAGGTGTTTAAAGGGTTATTTCATAACTTTCAATAAAGATATTTTCCATTGAGAAAGAAAGGGCTGAGTTTTATTCTGGTGACAGCGGTCAGGTCGACAGCCCAGAAAGAGGGTGGAGACCCTGCCTCAGACCTCCAACAGACCCCTTTTGCATTTCCAAGGCAGGAAGGTAATTAACTGCCCATCATTGGGGACACCATCACATTAAGGGACGAGCTCCTGCCTTCAGAGCTGCTGGCCAATTGGAAGGCCAGCAGCTCTGTAGTACTAGGATCACCACTGGGAGCGGTGGCCACTGCCAGTACTGCAGGAGGTCCTGCAGTACCAAAGACGTTGGAGAGCCCGGGAAAGGTAAGTGGGGTCGGGATCACTGGAGCCATTCAGGCAGGCCCCAGTGACAGTGGGGTGGGCAGGGGTTGTGGGGGGTGTCTTCCATGGGAGCGTCAATCACTGTCGGGGGGTCAAACCCCCACCTGAATGAATTTTCGAGCTTGACATGATGCTGAGCTCTTCTTTTGTTGCCTCTGTGCCCACATCTTCGGCCAGGAGTCGTCCTCCCACTCAGAGGACCCTTTTACTCATCTCCAATATTCTGGACCCACCCCTATGGCCTATTACCCTCCTTTGATCTTTTCACTGAGAACTGCCGGCGTGACATCGGCCGTCAAAATTTCTCTGCTCCTTTCACTCGTTCTAACCTATCTCCCTTTGAACTTGCAGCACTCTGTTTTCTCAGGCCAAACTCTAATGTTGTCATTGAACCTGCTGACAAGGATGGTCCCGTTGTTGTCTGGTGTACCAACCTCTACCTAGTAGAGGAAAATGCCAACTCTCTGACATTTCCTCCTACCTCCTCCTGGACAATGAGCCCACTACTGAACATCAAGCCATTGTTTCCAGAACTGTCACTGACCTCATCTCGTCTGGAGGTCTTTCCTCCACGGCCTCCAATCTCATAGTTCCCCAACCCTGTACAGCCCGTTTCTACCTCCTTCCTGAAATCCACAAACAAGACTGCCCTGGCATACCCATATTTTCAGCTTTTTCCTGTCCCATTGAACTGATTTCTTCTTAACTTGACTTTTTGTTTAACTACCTTTGTCCAGTCTCTTCCCACCTATATCCGATGCCCTCTGCCACTTTAACAGTTTCCGGCCCTCACCGTCTCCCTTTCACCATGGACATCCAATCCCTCTACACCTCCAACCCCACCAGGATGATTTGAGAGCTCTCCGCTTCTTCCTAGAACGGAAGCCCAACCTGTCCACATCCACCACCACCACTCTCCTCCGCCTGGCTGAACTTGTTCTCACATTGAACAACTTCTCCTTCAACTCCACTCACTTCCTCCAAATAAAAGATGCTGCTGTGGGTACCTACATGAATTTTAGTTATGCCTGCTTTTTTGTGGGATATGTGGAACATTCCTTGTTCTAGTCCTCTTCGGACCCCCTCCCCCAACTCTTTTTCTTGTATGTTGATAACTGTATCAGTGCCATTTGCTGCTCTCGCCCTGAAATAGAAAATTTTATTGACTTTGTTTCCAATTTCCACCCTTCTCTCAACTTCACGTGGTCGATGTCCAACTATTTCCTTCCCTTCCTCAACTTCTCTGCCACAATATCTGGGGATAGGCTGTTAACTAATATTCACTATAAGCCCACGGACTCCCACAGTTATCTGGACTACATTTCCTCACATCCCACATCCTGCAAGGACTCGATTCCATTCTCCCAGTTTCTCCATCTCCGTCGCATCTGTTTGGACGATGCAACCTTCCATACTAGCATTTCTAATATGTCTTCCTTTTTCCTCAACCAAGGATTCTCCCCCACTGTGGTTGACAGGGCCCTCAACCATGTCCGATCTATTTCACACACTTCTACTCTCACTGCTTCCCCTCCCTCCCAGAACCATTATAGGGTTCCCCTTATCCTCACCTTCCACCTGAGCAGTCTCTATATTCAATGATCATCCTCTGCCATTTCTGCCACCCCTCGCATGATGCCTCACCAAACACATCTTCCCCTTCCCTTTCAGCATTCCAAAGGGACCATTCCCTCCGTGACACCCTGGTCCACTCCTCCATCACCCCTGACATATCCCCCCTTCCCATGGCACCTTCCCATGCAATTGTAGGAGGTATAATATCTGCCCTTTTACCTCCTCTCTCCTCACTATCCAAGGCCCTAAATATTCCTTGCAGGTGAAGCAATGATTTACTTGTACTTCTTTCAATTCAGTATACTGTAGTCGCTGCTCACAATGCGGTCACCTCTACATCAGGGAGACCAAACACAGACTGGGGGAGCACTTTGCAGAACAGCTCCGCTCAGTCTGCAAGCATGACCCTGAGATTCTGGTTGCTTGCCATTTTAATTCACCACCCTGCTCCCATGCAGACATTTCTGTCCTTGTCCCGCTGCAGTGTTCCAGTGAACCTCAACGCAAGCTCGAAGAAAGCATCTCATCTTCCGAGTAGGCACTCTACATCTTTCTAGACTCAACATTGAGTTCAACAATTTCATAGCATGACTGCATTTTTTAATTTAATTTTATTTTTTAACCATGTGCCTGTCGTAAACTTGCTTTTCAGGTTTTTGCTTTTGGACCGAGCTTTTCATTATTCTGCCATTAACACTCTCTCTGGACTAATGCTTTAATTTTTAATACAACTATTAGCACTCCCTTTGCCTTTGTTCTGTGACATCTTTGCCATTTAATCTCTCCTGCCCTCTACCCTATTACATATCTTCCCTTTAGTTCTTCTTTCCCCCTCCCCTTTTCACTTCCTCAAAGCTATTACATTTCTAACCTTCGCCAGTTTTGATAAAAGGTTACAGACCTGAAACGTTAACACTGTTTCTCTCTCCACAGATGCTGCCTGACCTGCTGAGTATTTCCAGCACTTTCTGTTTTCATTTCTATTTTCCAGCATCTGCAGTATTTTGCTTTTATTTATCAGATCAGCTATTGCCTTATTGAATGGCGGAACAGGCTCGAAGGGCTGAATGGCCAACTGCAGCTCTTATTTCGTTATGCTCTGGCACATAGGTTCAGTTTCTCCACTGCCTGTTAGCTGCAAAGTTACTAAATGAAATGAGTTTGTGAACTCTCGACACAGTTCCAGGGATTAAATCCCAGCAACGGGGAGAAGAGGCCCTTAAGTGCTGGTTAATAGACTGCTTAAGGGTCTCAATTGGCCTCTGGGCAGGAAGGCCGTCATTGGTCTATCCCGCCCCCGGGAAAATCATTTGCTGATGGGCCAGCAACAGGGGCTGCTCTCCCGCCACCCGTTGCGATGCTTTGGTCCCCCCCACCTCTGACCCCACCTCAGGGGGCCCATAAAATCCAGCCCTCTGTTTGTAGAGGTGCAATCATCAACTATTTAAATGGAGGGAATCATGTTAGCACTATTGGAAAATCCATTCAATTATTAGTCTCTAACTTTATAAAAATAAAAATTGCAAAGACAATTCCATTTAAATAAAATGCTCATTAGATATCGTGGCAATTAGTTATTAAAGTTATATTGCATTTCAATTCAAAATCCAGTTCTCATGATCGGGATAATTTCACAAATTCAAAAACTTAACTGTATTTCTCACTATTAATTTACAAAGAACATCAGGAAATGGATTACTGTCACCTAGAAATTTATTACTCTTCAACTGGAACCTAATGGTGCTGCTATGCTGCCAATTTGGAACAAAATTGGCATTGGTATCAACAGAAACTCAGAACTAAACAGCAAAAATGTCACCACAGTAAAGCATTCTCTCTGAAATTAGTATAGTTCCTATGTGTCCAATCAGACCCTAGGCATACAGTGGGCTAGCTGAAGAATCCAATACAATGAGCACGTAACCATTCAATCTACTTTACCAGTCCAAACCCTCCCACTTGTGCTGTTCTTTTATTTGTTTGTTCATGGGATGTGGGTGTCGCTGGTTAGGCCAGCATTTATTGCCCATCCCTAATTGCCCTTGAGAAGATGGTGGTGAGCTGCCTTCTTGAACCACTGCAGTCTATGTAGGGTAGGTACACCCACAGTGCTGTTAGGAAGGGAGTTCCAGTATTTTGACCCGACAGTGAAGGAACGGCGATATAATTCCAAGTCAGGATGGTGTATGGCTTGGAGGGGAACTTGCAGGTGGTGGTGTTCCCATGCATCTACTGCCCTTGTCCTTCCAGCTGTTGAAGGAGGCATGGTGAGTTGCTGCAGTGCATCTTGTATATGGTACACACTGCTGCCACTATGAGTCGATAGTGGAGGGAGTGAATGTTGAAGATTGTAAATGGGGTGCCAATGAAGTGGGCTATTTTTTTCCTGGATGATTTCCAGCTTCCTGAGTGTTGTTGGAGCAGCACCCACTCCTGACTTGTGCCTTGTAGATGGTGGACAGGCATTGGGGAGACAGGAGGTGAATCACTTGCCACCGAATTCCCAGTCCCTGAGCTGCACTTGTAGCCACAGCATTTATGCGGCTGATCCAGTTCAGTTTCTGGTCAATGGTAACCCCCAGAATGTTGATAGTGGGGGATTCAGCAATCGTAATGCCATGGAACATCAAGGGGAGATAGAAACATAGAAAATAGGAGCAGGAATAGGCCATTCGGCCCTTTGAGCCTGCACCATCATTTAATACGATCATGGCTGATCGTCCAAACTCAGTACCCTGTTCCCGCTTTCTCCCCATATACCTTGATTCCTTTAGCCCCAAGAACTATAACAGAAACAAGATGGCTAGATTCTCTCTTGTTTGAGATGATCACTGCCTGGCACTTGGGTGGCACGAATGCTACTTGCCACTTATCAGCCCAAGCGTGGATGTTGTCCAGTTCTTGCTGCATCTGGACACAGGCTACTTCAGTATCAGAGAGGTTGCGAATGGTGCTGAACATTGCGCAATCATCAGCAAACATCCCCACTTCCGACCTTATAATGGAGGGAAGGGCATTGATGAAACAGCAGAAGATTGTTGGGCCTAGGACACTACCCTGAGGAATTCCTGCAATGATGTCCTGGCACTGAGATGATTGACCGTCAACATCCACAACCATCTTCCTTTGTGCGAGGTATGACTCCAACCAGTGGAGAATTTTCCCCCGATTACCATTGACTCCAGTTTTGCTGGGGCTCCTTGATGCCACACTCGGTCAAATACTGCCTTGATATCAAGAGCAGTCACTCTCACCCCACCTCTGGAGTTCAGCTCTTTTGTCCATTTTGGACCAAGGCTGTAATGAGATCAGGAGCTGAGTGGCCCTGGCGGAACCCAAACTGAGCGCCAGCGAGCAGATTATTTCTAAGCAAGTGCCACTTGATAGCACTGTCAACGATCCCTTCCATCACTTTACTGATGATCAAGAGTAGACTGACGAGGTGGTAACTGGCCAGGTTGGATTTGACCTGCTTTTTGTGTACAGGACAGACCTGGGCAATTTTCCACATTGCCGGGTAGATTCTAGTGTTGTAACTGTACTGGAACAGCTTGGCTTGGGGTGCGGATAGTTCTGGAACACAGGTCTTCAGTACTATGGCCAGAATGTTGTCAGGGCCCATAGCCTTTGCAGTATCCAGTGCCTTCTGCCGTTTCTTGATATCACATGGAGTGAATCGATTGGCATCTGTGACGCTGGTGACTTCAGGAGGAGGCTGAGATGGTTCACCAACTCGGCACTTCTGGCTGAAGATTGTTGCAAATGCTTCAGCCTTGTCTTTTTCACTGATGTGCTGGACTCCCCCATCGTTGAGGATGGGGATATTTGTGGAGCTGCCTCCTCCTGTTAGTTGTTTAATTGTCCACCACCATTCATGACTGGATGTGGCAGGACTGCAGAGCTTAGATCTGACCCACTGGTTGTGGGATCGCTTAGCTCTGTCTATCACATGCTGCTTCCACTGTTTGGCATGCAAGTAGTCCTGTGTTGTAGCTTCACCAGGCTGACACCTCATTTTGGGTTATGCCTGGAGCTGCTCCTGCCATGCCCTCCTGCACTCTTCATTGAAACAGGGTTAATCCCCTGCTTGATGGTAATGGTAGAGTGGGGTGTTATGCCGGGCCATGAAGCTACAGATTGTGGTTGAATACAATTTTGCTGCTGCCCCACAGCATCTCATTGATGCCCAGTTTTGAGCAGCTAGATCTGTTCAATATCTATCCCAATTAGCCCGGTGATAGTGCCACACAACACGATGTTGCGTATCCTCAATGTGAAGATGTGCGTAGTTGCTCCTACAATACTGTCATAGACTGATGCATCTACAGCAGGTAGATTGGAGAGGATGAGGTCAAGTAGGTTTTTCCCTCACGATGTGCCACAGACCCAGACTAGCAGTTATGTCCTTTAGGGCTCAGTCAGTAGTGGTGTCACCGAGCCAATCTTGGTGATGGACATTGAAGTCCCCCACCCAGAGTACATTCTGTGCCCTTGCTACTCTCAGTGCTTCTTCCAATTGGTGTTCAACATGGAGGAGTATTGGTTCATCAGCCGAGGGTTGGGGGTCAGTTTCCTTGCCCATGTTTGACCTGATGCCATGAAGTCCGGAGTCAATGTTGAGGTCTCCCAGGGCAACTCCCTCTCGGCTGTATACCAGTGTGCCACCACCTCTGGTGGGTCTGTCCTGTCAATGGTACAGTACATAACCAGGGATGGTGATGTCTGCGACATTGTAAGGTACGATTCCTTGAGTATGACTATGTCAAGCTGTTGCTTGACTAGCCTTTGGGGCAGCTCTCCTAATTTTCTCACAAGCCCCCAGATGTTCATAAGAAGGACTTTGCAGGGGCGACAGAGCTGGGTTTGCCATTGTCATTTCCAATGCCTTGGTTGATGCCGGGTGGTCCGACCAGTTTCATGCCTTTTCTTAGACTTTGTAGCGCTTTGGTACAACTGAATGGTTTGCTAGGCCATTTCAGAATCAACCACATGGTTGTGATTATAGAGTCACATGTAGGCCAGACCACGTAAGGACAGCAGATTTCCTTCCCTCAAGGACATTAGTGAACCAGATGGGTTTTTACAACAATCGCCAATGATTTCATTATCACCATTAGACTAGATTTTAATTCCAGATTTATTAACGGAACTCAAATTTCACCATCTTCCATGGTGGGATTCAAGCCTCAGAGCATCAGCCTGGGGTCTGAGTCACTAGTCTAGAGACATTACTACGACGCCACCAGTGTCAATATGAAAGGCACAATTCAACATAGTTATCAGACTCCTTCCCCATCTTGAGTGGCGCGAAACAGGGCTGTGTTCTCACACCTAGACTGTTTGGGATCTTCTTCTCCCGGCTGCTCAAATCTTTAGAAGAAGGAATTTTCCTCCACACAAGATCAGATGGCAGGTTGTTCAACCTTGTCGTCTTAGAGCGAAGACCAAAGTACGGAAAGTCCTCATCAGGAAACTCCTCTTAGCTGACGATGCTGCATTAACATCCCAAACAGAAGAGTGTCTGCAGAGACTCATCGACAGGATTGCGGCTGCCTGCAACGAACATCATGGGACAGGACGTCAGAAATGCTCCATCCATCAATATCGGCGACCACGCTCTGGAAGTGGTTCAAGAGTTCACCTACCTAGGCTCAACTATCACCAGTTACCTGTCCCTCAATGCAAAAATCAACAAGCGCATGAGAAAGGCGTCCGCTGCTATGTCCAGACTGGCCAAGAGAGTGTGGGAAAATGGCGCACTGACACGGAACACAAAAGTCCGAGTATATCAAGCCTGTGTCCTCAGTACCTTGCTCTACGGCAGCGAGGCCTGGACAACGTATGTCAGCCAAGAGTGACGTCTCATTTCATTCCATCTTCGTTGCCTCCGGAGAATCCTTGGCATCAGGTGGCAGGACCATATCTCCAAGGCAGAGGTCCTCGAGACGGCCAACATCCCCAGCATATACACCCTACTGAGCCAGCGGCGCTTGAGATAGCTTGGCCATGTGAGCCACATGGAAGATGGCAGGATCCCCAAGGACACGTTGTACAGCGAGCTTGTCACTGGTATCAGACCCACCGGCCATCCATGTCTCCGCTTTAAAGACGTCTGCAAACGCGACATGGAGTCCTGTGACATTGACCACAAGTCGTGGGAGTCAGTTGCCAGGGATCGCCTGAGCTGACAGACAGCCATAAAGGCGGGGCTAAAGAGTGGCGAGTCAAAGAGACTGAGTTTTTGGCAGGAAAAAAGACAGAAACGCAAGGAGAGAGTCAACTGTGTAACAGCCCCGACAACCAATTTTATCTGCAGCACCTGTGGAAGAGTCTGTCACTGTAGAATTGGCCTTTATAGCCACTCCAGGCGCTGCTTCACAAACCACTGACCCCTCCAGGCGCTTACCCATTGTCTCTCGAGACAAGGAGGCCAAAGAAGAAGAGAAGAAGACCAGCTCCCCTGGTACACGTCAGTGTGTCTGTTAAAATAAGTAGGCTACACACACAGATCTGATGAAAGGTCATCAACTTGAAATATGCTCTCACTCCACAGATGCTGCATGGTCTGCAGAGTGGTACCAGCATTTTCTGCTTCTTGGTCAAAAAAAAATACAAACGGGAAAATTAGAAAAAGCTGTGATATTTATCAGTAGTGAAAAAATTAATTTAGCCTTAAAAGTAATATTTTTAATGTGTTATATGATTGAAGAAAAACATGCCTGCAGGACTAAAATAACCAGTCAGCACAACAATTTGCTGTGGAAAACTGCTGTTATCATGATCAGTTTTGAAGCACTGTCATGCTGTGTTGTTTACAGTTCCTGCCAGAAATTGTTTAATATGATCTTGAGAAATTGCTGCTCTGAATTTGTTAACTGCTAATCTTTTTTCAATTGTGCATAGCAGTGCTAATAATCAAGTTAACAGATTATGATGAGCTCCATGTATTTATGACTGAAACAGCAAAAGTCCTTCAGTATTTGTGCAGTTAAGTGAACAGTCATTATAACCATAATAAGCCATTATAACCCCACCACAAAGTTATCATTATCCACTGAATACGGGGCAGGCATAACATTTCCCATCTGTAAAGTTGTTATGAGAGAGAAATTGGGTCATTATCTATAGAATGATTGCAATGCTGAAAGAAATAAATGCAACAAAAAGGATTAAGCCTCAAGATTTGAAGCATGACCATTGAAATGAAATCAATGGGACAGGCCTGAGAGTAAATGGCATTGAACAGCTTATCCAGAGTAACAATTTCAGCCGTGGAAGAATGCTTTTATGTCTTAAAGACCACTTTGGTTGTTCTAGCTCTTAAGGGCAGTAACATGGTTAAAGACTAACTGAAAGTGCTTAAAATTCACATGAAAGAGAATGGAATAACTGCAAAAAAATGGCATGATACAAGCTTATATTACAGTCTAAATTCAACTATCTGCCCTTTAATAAGTATACCAAATGTCCTGAAATATAGAAATACCCTCATCCAATTTAGAATTTAGTATGATAGGAGAACAGATGAAGTCCTTAAGCAAAGAAATTGTCATGTCTTTTTAAACATATGTGCCAGTTCTAACCGAGCACCAGATACCAGCCCTGTGCCATAACGGGCAGGCACAGCTGATATTGGGTCCCCAGGATGATTTACACGAGACCCGTGAGCTGTAAGTACCTGTTGGCCGACCACAGGCACCTCACCAACGAAGAGGATTTCAAATTCAGGCCACTGCCCTTAGGTGGCTCTTGGGATATGAGGGCAAGCATTTGGAGGAAAGGTGCGAATGGGAGAAAGGGGGAGGGGAAGTGATTGGGAAGGCAGGGGTAATGATAGGCAGACATAAGATAGAGAACATAAGAAACAGGAGCAGGAGTAGGTCATTCACTCCCTCGAGCCTGCTGTGCCATTCAATAAGATCATAGCTGATCTGAATATGGCATTAACTCCACTTTTCTACTTGCCCCCGATAACCCTTGACTCTCTTATAGATCAAAAATCTGTCTAACTCAGCCTTGAATATATTCAATGACCCAGCCTTCACTGCTCTCTGGGGGAGAGAATTCCAAAGATTAATGATTCTTTGAAAGAAGAAATTCCTCCTCATCTCCTTGTCTTAAATTGCAGACCCCTTATTTTGAAACTGTGCCCCATAGTTCTAGATTCTCCCATGAGGGGAAACATCCTCTCAGTATCCACCCTGTCAAGCCTCCTTAGAATCATATGTGCTTCAATAAGATCACCACAGCTTTCTGTAATCGCTCTCCATTTCAATAATATTCAGCTTTTCTATTCTTCCTGCCAAAGTGGACAACCTCACATCTTCCCACATTATACTCTCGAGAAAACTTCTGCTCACTCATCTAACCTATCTATATCCCTTTGCAGACTTTTTGTCTCCTCCTCACAACTTACTTTCCAACCTATCTTTGTATCAGCAAATTTGGCGACAATACACTCGGTCCCTTCATCCAAGTCATTAATATAGATTGTAAATAGTTGAGGGTCCAACACTGATCTCTGTGGCACTCCACTGATTACAGTTTGTCAAGTTGAAAATGAGCCATTTATCCCGACTCTCTGTTTCTTGTTAGTTAGCCAATCCTCTATACATGCTAGTATATTACCCCCAACACCATGAGCTATTATCTTGTTCAGTAAACTTTTATGTGGCACCTTATCGAATGCCTTTTGGAAATCCAAATACACTACATCTACTAGTTCCCCTTGTCATGCAGAGAAGGAGCCATGATGAAATAAACACTAAAATGGAAGAATTATGAATTTAAAAAGTCAACCGTTAAATAAAATCGCAAGAACGTGGACACTTTTCCGCAGTCAAAAAGGAGTAGCGGCCATGTGACCCCTCCCATACTGGAAATTCACAAACCCATCTGCAAAGATAAGGCTTGTTAACCTTGTCTGAAATAGCTCTGGGGAGAACCCCTTTGAAATTGAAAGGAGCTACTGCATATCAATGACTCTGATCGACATGAATGGATTAACAGAAGATGCTGGAGACAGTCTGGGTTCATAGCCTAACAAAAATGAATAAGGTTGTGAAGCACCAACATCATAGCAGAATAATTCCCATTCAAACATCAAACGATGACCATGGTTACCATATCTTGGCCCTTTGTGTGGTCACAACAGGGGATAGAGCCATGCATCTCCGAACAGAAAATATTGAAAGATCTTTACTTGAAAAGGTAGCTCTCTGGGGAGAGGGAGGGGGGGTGGGGAGATCAAGCCAACATCACAGAAAGTCTGTGAGAAGGATCCAGCAGGCAAGAGAAAAGCCCTGCTAACCAAGAACAACCACCACAGCAGAGACATCACAAAGTGACTTTGAGACTAACCATCTGTGAAGGTAACACACTACACACCACCAGCTTTTGGCTGTACTACAACCATGAGCGTTCTACAATACATCTGCAAGTTCAAGACTGTGAATAATCAGGCCTGCAACTTTAAACAAAGACTTTTCCACCCAAGAATTCTCAATATTCTTCTGTAAAGCACAAACATTTATCTCACTTGGGACTTTAAACTACCTTTTACATTTTTCTCTCTATCTATTCTTGTGTATGTATGTGTGGGTGAATGTGTGGGCGAGTGAGGTTGCGATAATTTCGGGATTTGTCTAAAAATAAATAATTATTTTTTTTACCTGTGAGAAAACCTGTCATTTCTCTGTTTATTTGACCCTAAAGACATTCAGGGATAAAGTATAATTTTAACAAAAGACGATTGCGGCCAGTTGGCAGCGAACAGTGGTAACCACCCACACCTGTTACCACCTGTCTGTAGCAGCCTTTATCCACCCTGTTTGTTGCATCCTCAAAGAACTCTAATAGATTTGTCAAACGCGATTTCCCTTTCATAAAATCATGTTGACTCTGCCCAATTGCATTCTGATTTTCTGCTACTATTTCCTTAATAATGGATTCCAGCGTTTTCCCAAAGACAGATGTTCGGCTAAGTGTCCTAGGTTTCCTGCTTTCTGTTTCCCTCCTTTATTGATAAGAGATATTACATTTGCAGTTTTCCAATCGCTGGGACATTTCCAGAATCTATGGATTTTTCTTTTAAGACCCTAGATGCAGGCCATCAGGTTCAGGGAACCTGTCAGCCTTTAGTCCCTTTAGCTTTCATGGTACTTTTTATCTCATGATAGTGATTGTTTTACGTTTCTCCCTCCCTTTTGCCTCTTGCTTTTCTGGGGATCCTTTTTGTGTCTTCTACTGTGAAGACAGATACAAAATACGTTCAAGGTCTTTGCCATGTCTGTGTTTTCCATTAGTAATTCCCCAGTCGCATCCTCCAGGGGACCAATATTTACTCTAGCTACTCTCTTCCTTCTTTTTACTTGTAGAAGATCTTACTGTCTGTTTTATATTTCTTGCTAGTTTTACTCTTATATTCTAATTTTTTCCTCTTTTTTATCATCCTTTACTAAAATTTTCTTAATCTTCTGGCCTCAAAATCTTCTCTTTCAATTTGATACCATCTTTAATTTCCTTAGTTAACTTGGATGGTGCATCCTTCTTGTAGCGTCTTTCTTTCTCAATGGTCTATATCTTTGTTGAGAATTATGAAGTATCTCCTTAAATGTCTGCCACTGCAGTGAGTTCACTGTACCTATCCAATGGCTACTTTGGGAGGCCTGATCAATTTACATGGTCAAGCCTCATTTCTATACCATTGGTGTGTTGTTCTCGCATTTCAACCAGTTTGCTGAATGGAGAAGGATGAAAATTTAGCAGCACCAGCATGGAGCTCAGTTGATACAGATAAGTGATGGGGCCGGGCGGAATGGGGATATGGATAGAGAGCAGCCAGCAGAGAAGTCCCACCCAGGGCTCAACCATAAGTCAGCGGGAGCATGTATTGAGGGGTCAATTATTGAAGGGCTAGGAGGAGCATTAGAGCTCTGAGAAAAATAGATATATTACTGTTCTCACAATTATCCATAATGTACCTAACATAATTTCCAAAGTGTAAAAGATCTATTTTATTTCCAATGGGAATGCATCTTCTTTGCACATTTAATTTCAAAAACAACATAAAATATCTTCCTGTTTATTGAGAAAAAGGAAGTATGAAGACACAAATGTGCATCAACAGCAGAAAATAAAAAAAGGTGCTTAATTGTGCTAAATAAGCTGGGTATATCTTTTCAGTGAAGCATGGATCAGAGTCTTGGACTCTTCGAACTTAGTGTATTACATGTAAAAACTGGCTTCTTAGGCAACGTTGTATATGTTTAAGGATTCACAGCATAACACCAAGCGTGCTGTTCCCACCTTATTTTTTAACTGTTCCTAAACACTGGGATGGAAATAAAAGTCTTGTCTAAAAAAAAGCCTAATTCTGCCCTTGCAGTTGTTTATTATTCACTCCAGTCTGCACACATTGGGTGACTAGACCAAATATTTACTTAATTGTGTGAAGTGCTTTGAGATATTTCGATATGATAAAGTGCCATATCATATTGCATAATAAACAAAATAAAACACGTCTATTAAGGATAGGATTGAATCTATTGAATTAGTCAAAAACATTCTGAGAGAGTATTAACAATCATTTAAATAAGTCACCTGTACTGGTGCAATATCATTTGAATAAAAATTGTTAAATATTGAAAGCCAGATAACAGAGAAGCTACAAAAGCATTTATGTACTGGCACAAACTAATTTCCTGGAAACTAGCTCATCAGAGTTTGTATTTATTAAAAATCAAAACCACACACACAATTTACATAACTCAACAATGACTATATTATTGTGCTTCATAAAAATGGAAATCTAAATTGCAGAGGTATTCTCATGGTTTCTATAAAGCTGCTGTCCATTTCTGAACAGACTTGAGCCTCTGTGAACTGAGCTGCTTGCTGTAAGAATTCAAAGAGATAATATCTACGAGGAATGAGCTCTAAATCAAGTTGACACCAGAATTAATACGAATTGGACTGATTCAGATAAATTGAGAAAAGTCCTGACTGACTCATTGAGCAGAATTTTCCCAGCTAGGTGCAGGCAGGTTTTGGTGCATGTGGGGTGGGAATGTCCTGGAAAATGATGCTGGGTCAGGATCCCAAAGTCATCTCGCCCTCTTCGGGCTTTCCCCAGGGCAGGTTAGGAGTCATGTAGGTAACCCCCGTGAATCTGGCAGGAAAGCAATTGAGGTGATTAAAATGGCAATTAAGAGCATTTTTAGCCATGAATTCATTCTTTCACAGTAACGCACGGTTTTCACACTGTGTCTGCACCTCACCAGGGTCACCGAGGAGAATGTACAGTGGGAAGATCTTCAGAGAAGCTGAACTGCTGTGAAGGCTTTGATCAGTTACACTGAAGAGCTCCAGCAATGGCCATTGAGTGACTGCTGTTCAAAGCAATTCTTCTCTCAGTGCTCAGGTTGGCAGGTGATTGCCAGTTTGTTGAAAGATGCTTCATCTGTCCAGCACTTCACTTACCTTCACCTGCACTTACCTGCTGCCAGCCTTCATCACAACATAAGAACAATTTATGGAATTAATAAGAACATAAGAAATAGGAGCAGGAGTAGGTCATTCACTCCTTCGAGCCTGCTCCATCATTCAATAAGATCATGGTTGATCTGATTGTGGCATTAACTCCATTTTCCTGCATGCTCCCGATAACTCTTGACTCTCTTATAGATCAAAAATCTGTCTAACTCAATATATTCAATGACCCAGCTTCCACTGCTCTCTGGGGAAGAGAATTCCAATGATTAACAACCCTCAGAGAGAAGAAATTCCTCACCTCTGTCTTAATTGGGAGACCCCTTATTTTGAAACTGTGCCCCCTAGTTCTAGATCCTCCCATGAAGGGAAACATTCTCTCAGCATCTACCCTGGCAAGCCTCCTCAGAATCTTATATGTTTCAATAAGATCACCTCTCATTCTTCGAAACTCCAATCAGTATCGGCCAAGCCTGCTCAAGCTTTCCTCATAAGACAACCCCTTCATTCCAAGAATAAGTTGAGTGGACTTTCTCTGAACTACTTCAAATGCAAGTATATCCTTCCTTAAGTAAGGAGACTAAAACTGTATGCAGTTCTCTAGGTGCCGTCTCACCAATGCTCTGTACAACTGTACCAAGACTTCCCAACTTTTATACTCCATCCCCCTTACAATAAATGCCAACATTCCATTTGCCTTCCTAATTACTTGCTGTACCTGCATGCTAACTTTTTGTGATTCATGTACAAGAACATCCAGATCCCTCTGTACCGCAGCACTCTCCAGTCTCTCTCCATGTAAATAATATTCAGCTTTTCCATACTGCCTGCCAAAGTGGACAACCTCACATTTTCCCACATTATACTCCATCTGCCAAATTTTTGCCCATTCACTTAACTTACCTCTATCTCTTTGCAGACACTTTGTGCCCTCCTCACAACTTGCTTTCCTACCTATCTTTGTACCATCAGCAAATTTTGCTACACTCGGTCCCTTCATCCAAGTCATTAATATAGATCGTAAATAGTTAAGGCTCCAGCAATGATCCCTGGGGCACTCTACTAGTTACAGTTTGTCAACTTGAAAATGAGCCATTTGTCCCGACTCTTTGTTTCCTATAAGTTAGCCAATACTGTATCCATGTTAATATATTAGCCACAACACCATGAGCTCTTATCTTGTGTAGTAACTTTTTATGAAGTACCTTACTGAATGCCTTTTGGAAACTCAAATACACTACATCTACTGGCTCTCCATTATCTACCCTTCTATCTACATCCTCAAAGAACTCTAATAGATTTGACAAACATGACCTCCCTTTCATAAAACCATGTTGACGTTGCCTGATTTTCTAAATGTCCTGTTACTACTTCCTTAATAATGGATTTTCAATGGCAGATGTTAAGCTAACAGGCCTATTGTTTCCTGCTGTCTGTTACCCCCTTTCTTGAATAGACATATTATATTTGCAGCTTTCCAATCTGCTGGGACCATTCCAGAATCTAGTGCATTTTGGAAGATTACAACCAATGCTTTTACTGGGCTGAATTTTGAAAGCTCGCCGCCGAGCATCAAAAAAGGCGTTGCACACGCGTGACTTGTGCGCTACCGCGATATTTTGCACGGCAGCACATTTACCTGGAGGGGGCAGACGTCCACCCCCGATGACGTAGAGCGAACGGGCACTCCGTCCCAGGCCACACGTCTGGCGCGGCGCCATTTTTAAAAGGCTTCAGGCCCTTCAGTTTCAATTTCATGTTTAAAGGCACAGGTTTCTTTAAAAAATTTAATTTGTTTACACCTGCAATCCCCTCCCCGACCCCCCAATGAATAAAAAATTAATTATTTTTTCTCTCCCCCCCCAAAAAAGTAAATTCCTGCGAGCTTTCTGTACTTTGACCTTCAACCCCTTCCCACCATCACCTCAACTAACAGCGTGCGCTTTTGCCATTCCCCCCACCCCCACCCCACCGCCCTGAAAACTGCACCCCTCCCACCAGTCTCCTGCCTTGCCGAACGGCAATCCAAAGGCACGGGAATTGCGGCCACCAGCTGGAATATCGGCGTTGGACAGCCGTTGTGGAAAGGTAAGCCATTATACCTTTATTAACATTTATTTAAATATGTTAATGTATTTTTTTAACTGAGCAGCGGGGGGCCGCCCCGAGGCCTTGCCGCCGGTGGTAAAATGAGGTGGGGCCTTCCTGGCATTGAGGCCTGTGACGGGCCTCTCCCAGAAGTATTTTCCAGGCCCCCCCACCACAACTCCCGATATCAGGGGCTTGTAAAATTCAGCCTCCTATCTCTGCTGCCATTTCTTTTAGGACCCTAGGATGCAGGACATCAGGTCCAGGGGACTTGTCAGCCTTTAGTCCCATGGGTTTTCTAGTGCTTTTTCCTCTAGAGATAGTGATTGTTTTAAGTTCATCCACTCCTTTTGCCTCTTTGATTTTCTGCTGTTCTTGGGATGCTTTTTGTGTCTTCTATCAGTAAGACAGATACAAAATACTTGTTCAAAGTCTCTGCCATGTCCTTGCTGCCATAATTAATTCCCCGGTCTCATCCTCTAAGCGGCCAATACTTACTTTAGATATTCTCTTTTTTTTATATTGTAGAAACTTTTACTGTCTGTTCTTACATTTCTTGCTAGTTTACTCTCATACTCTAATTTCTTCCTCTTTATTTTGTTCTGGTCATCCTCTGCTGGTTTCTAAAATTTTCCCAATCTTCTGGCATACCAATATTCTTTGCAACATTGTACACCATATAAATAGCCATATAAATACTGTGGCTACAAGAGCAGGTCAGAGGCTAGGATCCTGCAGTGAGTAACTCACCTCCTGACTCACCAAAGCCTGTCCACCATCTACAAGGCACAAGTCAGGAGTGTGATGGAATATTCTCCACTTGCCTGGATGGGTGCAGCTCCAACAACACTCCCTTCATCACCGACGCACAGTGGCAGCAGTGTGTACCATCTACAAGATGCACTGCAGCAACGCACCAAGGATCCTTACTGATCACCTTCCAAACCCGCGACCTCTACCAACTACAAGACCAAGGGCAGCAAATGCATGGGAACACCACCATCTGATTTGGAACTATATTGCCATTCCTTCACTGTTGCTGGGTCAAAATCCTGGAACTCCCTTCCTAACAGCACTGTGGGTGTACCTACCCCACATGGACTGCAGTGGTTCAAGAAGGCAGCTCACCACCACCTTCTCAAAGGCAATTACTGATGGGCAATAAATGCTGGCCTGGCCAGCGACGCCCACATCCCATGAATGAAAAAAAAACACCTTTTCTTTCAATTTGATACCAGCCTTAACTTCCTGATTTAGTCATGGATGGTGCATCCTTCTCATAGAGTCTTTCTTTCTTAATGGAATATATCTTTGTTGAAAGCTATGAAATATCTCTTTAAATGTCTGCCACTTCTTCTCCACTATCTTACCTTTTAACTTATTTTCCCAGTCCACTTTAGCCAAGTCTGTCTTCATGCCCTTGTATTTGCCATTATTTAAGTTTATGACACTAGTTTCAGACCAAACTTCTCACCCTCAAAGTGAATGTGAAATTCTATCATGTTATGATCACTCTTGCCGAGAGAATCCTTTACTGTTAGGTTATTTATTAATCCTGTTTCATTACACATTACCAGGTCCAAAATAGCCTGCTCCTGAGTTGGTTCCAGAAAGTATTGTTCTAAGAAACTATCCCAAATATACTCTATGGCTACCTTTGCCAATTTGATTAGTTCAATCATTATGAAGATTAAAATCGCCCATGATTATTGCAGTACTTTTCCTACAAGCCCCCACTATTTATTGATTTATATTCTTTCCTACAGTGTAGCTACTCCCACCAGTGACTTCTTTCCTTTGCTATTTCTTATCACCACCCAGACTGATTCTACATCATGATCTTTTGAGCCAAGATCATTTCTCACTACTGTACTGATCTCATCCTTTATTAACAAAGCTACCCCACCTCCTTTTCCTTTCTTATTATCCTTCTGAAATTTGAAATACCCTTGAATATTTATTTCTCAGCCCTGCTCACCTTGCAACCACATCTCTGTTCTGGCTATCATCTCATACTCATTTATTTCTATTTGTGCTATCAATTCATCCATCTTATTACGAATGCTGGGTGCATTTAGAAAAACAGCTTTCAATTCTGTCTTTTTTTCATGTTTCCCTACTTTGACCTTATTTTCTGGCACACTTTTATGTTTGCATGCTCTGTTCCACCTTCCTCTTCTGTTGAAGGGCAAGAGCAGAAAACACACCACCATTAACTGCTTCAGCAGCAGCAGGAGCTACACCAGCAGCAGCAGCAGCTGCTGTCTCCTCAACTGCATGCCCCTCCACAGGGAAGATAGGATGAATGCAGTGATCCAGCTGGAAGGAGGCAAGGCACCTAATAGATGGTCTACAGGCAGAGGATCAGCTTTCTCGACATGTCTGAGAATTCGTGCCTCGGGTGGTTCAGGATATCATGGCAGGTCGCTGCTGACATCTGCAGCCTCCTGAACAAGACTTCCTTCCCAGTGGAGCAGGTAGGCACGCCATTCTAGTGGCAACCCCCACTCCCCGGGCGTTTGCGTCTCACCAAGGTTGTGTGCTCTCCTCTCCTGCAAGGAGAGAAAGGAAAGAGGTGTTAATGCTTGTAATAGTTCATCATCTGTGGAGGGTGACTGTGAGTCTTGGATGTGAGAGGGCAAGAGGCTGAGGGTGAGTGTTAGTGATTAGATTAGATTAGAGATGCAGCACTGAAACAGGCCCTTCGGCCCACCGAGTCTGTGCCGAACATCAACCACCCATTTATACTAATCCTACACTAATCCCATATTCCTACCAAACATCCCCACCTGTCCCTATATTTCCCTACCACCTACCTATACTAGTGACAATTTATAATGGCCAATTTACCTATCAACCTGCAAGTCTTTTGGCTTGTGGGAGGAAACCGGAGCACCCGGAGAAAACCCACGCAGACACAGGGAGAACTTGCAAACTCCACACAGGCAGTACCCGGAATCGAACCCGGGTCCCTGGAGCTGTGAGGCTGCGGTGCTAACCACTGCGCCATTGTGCCGCCCTTAAGTGTTGGCTGTTCAGATGGAGATGTGAGCTGCCTGCAGAGAAAGGAATGAGTGGAGCTGCAAGGCGTGTTGTCCTGAGGAGTGCTGTACAGGAGAATGCTGGGCAAATCAGAGTGTGGGGCTTGACACCTGAAAATGTTATGACCCACACTTGTCTTGTCCTCCTGAGGTCCTGGATCCTCTTGGTGCACAGTCTCCAGGTTAGAGGTACCCCACTTCTGCTGCTGACTTTCTCAGCCACTTCCATCAACACCTGCTTGGTTGGAGAGGCTGTCCTCTTCCTCCCATCCTTGGGAAAGATCACTTCAGTGCAGCCCCTCATATCCCACAGCAGGACCTCCAGGTAAGAGTGAGACACATGGGGGACTGCCTTCCCAGGTCTCCTTTACATTTCTATGGTTACTGCAGCCTCAAAAATCTAAGTGTTGGTGAGCTCTTGTAATCCTTGTGGTGGTCCCTTTAATTAAAAATCCTTCCTTTAACAGAATGGATGCTTCATCACACCCGCCCTCTGTACTTGGTCAGGGAACCCATGGGCGGATGCTAATGCTGTTGCTCTGGGAATGAGCCTCAGAAAAATTTGCCCTTTAGGAAATCAGGTCCCTGACCCAAACATGGTCCTGCCGTTCTGGCAGGGACTATGTTCATAAGATTCCGCCCATTGTTCAAATAAGAACAACTGCGCAGCAACAGTTTGCAAGTTTATTTCCGCCATTGTTTATATATTAAATGCCATATTGACAGTAACACATCACAAACACTAGCATGCATTGAGGTGCTTTTGCATTAGGAGCTCCAAGGTAGTTCACAGATCATTTTTACTTGTGAATTGTTGTAAATTAAGAATCAAAATGTTTTAGAATATCATTTCTATCAGCAATTTTTGTTGTTTTCAGTATACGTTCATAAGAATATAAAGGCTAGCAATTTCCTTGGAGCTGCTCCCAGTGAGTCAGCAAACCCTGGAAATGGGGATTATGCTGCCCTTCTGGTGAAGTTACAGCGCAACAGCCGAACCAGCTTTCAGGAAATTGCCAGCCAAGAGTTTTAGGAACAGAAAAAGACCATTAAGTTCAGAAAAGTTCATTGCTTTTACACAGATCAATTCCAACTACCCACTTTCTCACCATTTGCTAGATTAACTGCCACCACGCTGACAATCTACAAATTTAATTTACTCCTTTTTTAGGTCGCTGTTGGATAACTCAAGGTGTCGTTCAGAATTTAAACTTTTCAGAATCATAATAAAAAAAAAATTATCAAAATAAAGTGTCAAAGGCCATCCATCCATCAATTCTGTTTGATAATCTTAGAAGGTATATTTTGCCATGGGTGCATATCCTTTGGGAACTGGATTAAGACTATTAATTTCTAATGTATGAGGAAATGGAAACCTGTCATATTGGTACAGTCTTTTTAGACTGAAGCTGAGGCAGAATGATGAGGCACAGTAGAGGCAAAATTACTCTGTCTCTAAACATATTTATACATGACATGGGAGTACCTGATGCCAATGTTAGGTGCCTCAAGTGGAAAATGTTCCATGGCATAGCATTAAAACGAGCACAATATTGTGAACACAAAATTGACAAAAACAGTTTTTAAAAATGTTAATTAACAATCAGTGTCTTCCTAAGTATTCCACTCTGAGATGGTGAACTGTGAGACCTCAGATAAATTACATCATATTGGTACAATTGTAGGAAGGGACTGTGCGGCAAGATTATTGTATCTTTCACCTACAAGTAGCGGAGTGATTGTTGCCCAGGATATTAGGCTAAAGCTATGTCTTTCTAGCTGATGTACTGATCCTAACTGAATGAGTTAGGTCAGTCTCAGTCCAGTTCAAAATGCAATTCATAACAAAAAAAAAACCTTTATAACCTACTATAAATTGGCAATTGCAATAAGAGAAATCATGATACTGGATGTCCAAAATTTAAGATGTTTGTCATTGCACCATTCACTGTTCTAACTGTAAAGCATTCTGCATCTCATCACCCACTGTTGTACTTTTCTCTTACAAACTACTGGCTTTTAAAATCCAAGCTTGATTTATCTTGTCCTCTCTATTCTGAATATACTCTCTCATTTGAGATGGCTCACTTGTTGTCATTTTAAAAATCTTTGAAATCATATAATCTAAAATGTCCTAAACATTGATAGTTCCAGTGCTACCCAGTACTATGGGCCTCCATGTCATTTACGTTTATCAACAAAATCCTGACCCAGCACCAACACATCTCATCTCTGTGAACAGAATAATATATCATTTTTAAGTATCAAAATCTGACTGCACATTTTAAATACTTTTTCTAGCTTTATGTTTCTTTTTTCTTCTACTGCAAGAGGCGTACTGTCATTTTATGGAACAGTTGCCTCCTCCATCCAGATATAGATCCTGGCACATTTAATTACACTAAACTCGTTCATCTTGCAAAGTTTTCAAGGATGATCAAGGGCAGCTTTGCAGAAATACACGACACTATATCACCAACCTTTCACACATTATCTACAGGTGAATTTTTATTGCAGGGGCAAGAAGCAGAAGTCAGGACCATTGCCGGGTCATCAACCAGTCCCCCGGAAAAACAGTAATTGGGCCGGAGTTTCAGGGGGGCTCTCTCTTATTTGGCATGGAGACAGGTTTGGCGGCCAATTAGCGGCCACGGGGGCAGGAACAAAGGTGGTACTCAAGTGTGGGGCCAATTTAAACACACCATGGCAGCCATTACTGTGGCTACCGTTTCACTCCTGTTACTGCAGACTGGAAGAACAGAGGAAATTGGAATTCAAGAATGTCTCAGGACAGCCAGACGCCTGGAACCTGGGGCAGGGCAGCCCTTTGATTCTCAGATGTGGATCTGGAGGTCCTACTGGAGGCCATGATGAAGAGGAAGGAGATCTTCTTCCTGGTAGGTGGCAGGTGCAGGCCACCTACCAAGACAAAGCAGGCATGGATGGACATTGCTGTCAGAGTCAGCAGAGGAAGTGTGGTCTGAAGAAGTTAGATACAGTGTAGGAAGCGGTTCAACGACCTGATATGCTCTGGCAAGGTGAGTGCTACCCCTAACCCTCAGGACAGGCCTCTGGGCATTCACTCCCCAGCAGACAAATCAGCTGAGGAGCCTCAGGGCACATGCTGCTCCTGAATATGGAAGGGATGTGTGCCCGGGGAACTTACTCCTCAGAATGGCTCAGAGCCATAGTGCTGCTGAAGACCTTCCAGCACTGATACATGCAGCGTCTAATTAATAGGACCAGATGTCATTGGCCATAGAGGACAGCAGTGCCTTATCATGCTCCCTTTGTCCTCGCAGGAGAAACAGGCACATAATGCCCAAGAGAGAGCCCAGACAGGTGGAGGGGTTCCCTACCTTCAAGTCATCACACCCATGGAGCAGGGAGTGATGGAAATGGCCAGGATTGCTGACCATAAGGACATCGGCCATGGAGAGATGGACACTCATGGTGGAGATGGTGATTAAGGAGGGCAATGCACTTTTTAAGTGGGTGCTGTGCACTCCAAACTGTCTGACAGCATGCCAACCACTGAGTTGCACTGGAAAACCTCAGCACTGCAGAGGCTTCTGCTCTCAAAGGCTTGCTCTCATGATCTCTCCTTGTGTCCCCCACAGGTGAAGATGTTGAATTAACAAAATCTTCTCCCTCTCCAACACCAGGCCGAACAGCTATGAAGAAGCACTGTCACGCCTTACAAGCGCATCTACCAGCGTGGATACATTCAACTCGGTGGGTTCTCACATGCTATTAGGTATGGTGGCAATGGGTGAAAAATATGGCAATGGTATGCAGCAAGAGGTGCCAAAGGCAGAGGCAGCCATGGACAGTTCCTCTTGGAGGAAGGAGGACAGACACAGCTCTGCTCCAGTGGTTACAGATGCAAGGCCTTAGGAGTCACTGGAAAGGAGGCTGTACCTAGACCAGCACCAGCAGATGTGCTTCCACATGTTGGAGTTCCCTGAGGCAGTGCAGAGAATGGAGGAATCCATCCAGTTTATGTGTGCCACCATGTCTCAGGGCTTTGAATGCATGAGCTCCTCCATTGAGTGAGTGGCCAACCTCATGTAGAGTCTTATGTGGCAGCACTTGAAGTGCATGCAAGCACTGCAAACTGAAGTACACATGATGCATGCCACACAATGTTGCCTGGACTGGTCAATGGAGCTAGTGGCGTGGAGATATTTGGAGGGGATGCCAGTTGCGCCCTCGCTAATGCTCCAGCTATTTGGAGTGCCAGCCAAGGGCTGAGGACGTCACCGAGGAGGATGAGCATGATGGCGCACCATCATCATCTTTGGCCTCCTTTGCCCCTCTGTGAGGAAGCATCAGTGGAACAGGGCCCAGTGATGGATGCTGCTCCTGTAATGGTTCAGGTGCAGCAGTCTCTGGAGATGTCCCCACGAGCACCTTCACACAAGGATGACCGCCACATGTAATTCAGCCGCAAGCTGAGAGAAGTGAGCAGCTTGCCTCAACCCTTCCAAGGCCACAAAGGAGCATCGCGTAGAAGTGGCCGAGCGTGGAGGCCACCGCATTGCGCAGAACACTGATTGGTTCACTGGGGTATCTTCTTTTTCTAAGTATGCACTGTTTTCTTTTATGTACACCATGTAAATAATGACACTTGAAGCCAGAATTGTGAGCCTCCTTACATTAATGGTGGGACAAGAGGTATGAGGTGGTGAAGGAGAGCAAGGGTTCCTTAACAGTGATGGTGAAACTTCCGTGCAGATGTGCATCCTTCATCGACAGTAAGAGTTTACATGTTCCAGGCTGTGTTTTCAATGGAAGTGTTAGCACAGGCACCTCAGAGTGAGTTCCATACCATGCTATTCATGGTAGGTCAGAGGGTCTCAGTCTAAATGAGCCTAAATCAAATGATCCCTGACATTCATGGCATCCTGACTAGACTTTCAAGCCCCCACACTGGGCCCAGCCACTCCCTGTGCAGCCGGAGGACCTGTGATCTGCTTCCAGGTCTCCACCGTGCTGTTCTGAAACTGGCCTCCATGAGGAGCACACCAATTGCTGAAGGACTATAAGTTCTCCCTGTAAAACACTACCTCTATTCTCTTCTGAGCAACAGTTTGGCTGAAACCAAGTACTCTTAGAAATTCCAGACAAAAGCCTGAATCCTTTCACTCCATGGTAAAATCAGCTGGAGCTCATACACGTTGTGGTACGAATGCTGAAGTAATTTTTAGCGTAGGTAACATGATTCAAATGTCAGGCATATTTTGAAAGCAGACCAGGAGTTCAGAGTTAATGCTGTTACCCAAACATACAATCAAGTTTTACTCTTGTTTGGGGATTCAATGAAAGCTGAACATTATGTTCATGTGAAGTATTTGTGAAATCTATCAAGATTTGGGCATTAATGCTTGAACATTTATTTTAGCTTTTAACATCAAATAGTTTGAGGATATTAGAACATTAGAACATTACAGCGCAGTACCGGCCCTTCGGCCCTCGATGTTGCGCCGACCTGTGAAACCATCTGACCTACACTATTCCATTTTCATCCATATGTCTATCCAATGACCACTTAAATGCCCTTAAAGTTGGCGAGTCTACTACTGTTGCAGGCAGGGCGTTCCACTCCCCTACTACTCTCTGAGTAAAGAAACTACCTCTGACATCTGTCCTATATCTATCACCCCTTAACTTAAAGCTATGTCCCCTCGTGTTTGCCATCACCATTCGAGGAAAAAGACTCTCACTATCCACCCTATCTAACCCTCTGATTATCTTATATGTCTCTATTAAGTCACCTCTCCTCCTTCTCTCTAGCGAAAACAACCTCATGTCCCTCAGCCTTTCCTCATAAGACCTTCCCTCCATACCAGGCAACATCCTAGTAAATCTCCTCTGCACCCTTTCCAAAGCTTCCACATCCTTCCTATAATGCGGTGACCAGAACTGCACGCAATACTCCAGGTTCGGCCGCACCAGAGTTTTGTACAGCTGCAGCATGACCTCATGGCTCCGAAACTCGATCCCCCTACTAATAAAAGCTAACACACCATATGCCTTCTTAACAGCCCTATTAACCTGGGTGGCAACTTTCAGGGATTTATGTACCTGGACACCAAGATCTCTCTGCTCATCTACACTACCAAGAATCTTCCCATTAGCCCAGTACTCTGCATTCCTGTTACTCCTTCCAAAGTGAATCACCTCACACTTTTCCGCATTAAACTCCATTTGCCATCTCTCAGCCCAGCTCTGCAGCCTATCGATGTCCCTCTGTAACCTATAACATCCTTCGGCACTATCCACAACTCCACCGACCTTCGTGTCATCCGCAAATTTACTAACCCACCCTTCTACACCCTCATCCAGGTCATTTATAAAAATGACAAACAGCAGTGGCCCCAAAACAGATCCTTGCTGTACACCACTAGTAACTAAACTCCAGGATGAACATTTGCCATCAACCACCACCCTCTGTCTTCTTTCAGCTAGCCAATTTCTGATCCAAAGCACTAAATCACCTTCAATCCCATACTTCCGTATTTTCTGCAATAGCCTACCGTGGGGAACCTTATCAAACGCCTTACTGAAATCCATATACACCACATCCACGGCTTTACCCTCATCCACCTGTTTGGTCACCTTCTCGAAAAACTCAATAAGGTTTGTGAGGCACGAGCTACCCTTCACAAAACCGTGCTGACTATCGCAAATGAACTTATTCTTTTCAAGATGATTATAAATCCTGTCTCTTATAACCTTTTCCAACATTTTACCCACAACCGAAGTAAGGCTCACAGATCTATAATTACCAAGGCTGTCTCTACTCCCCTTCTTGAACAAGGGGACAACATTTGCTATCCTCCAGTCTTCCAGCACTATTCATGTCGACAATGACGACATAAAGATCAAGGACAAAGGCTCTGCAATCTCCTCCCTAGCTTCCCAGAGAATCCTAGGATAAATCCCATCTGGCCCAGGGGATTTATCTATTTTCACACTTTCCAAAATTGCCAACACCTTCTCCTTGTGAATCTCAATCCCATCTAGCCTAGTAGTCTGTATCTCAGTATTCTCCTCGACAACATTTTCTTTCTCTACTGTAAATAAAGACGAAAAATATTCATTTAACGCTTCCCCTATCTCCTCTGATTCCACACACAACTTCCCACTACTATCCTTGATTGGCCCTAATCTAACTCTAGTCATTCTTTTATTCCTGATATACCTATAAAAAGCCTTAGGGTTTTCCTTTATCCTATCCGCCAATGACTTCTCGTGTCCTCTCCTCGCTCTTCTTAGCCCTCCCTTTAGATCCTTCCTGGCTAGCTTGTAACTCTCAAGCGCCCTAACTGAGCCTTCACGTCTCATCCTAACATAAGCCCTCTTCTTCCTCTTGACAAGCGCTTCAACTTCTTTAGTAAACCACGGCTCCCTCGCTCGACAACTTCCTCCCTGCCTGACAGGTACATACTTATCAAGGACACGCATTAGCTGCTCCTTGAATAAGCTCTACATTTCGATTGTGCCCATCCCCTGCAGTTTCCTTCCCCATCCTACGCATCCTAAATCTTGCCTAATTGCATCATAATTTCCTTTCCCCCAGCTATAATTCTTTCCCTGCGGTATATACCTGTCCCTGCCCATCGCTAAGGTAACCCTAACCGAATTGTGATCACTATCACCAAAGTGCTCACCTACATCTAAATCTAACACCTGGCCGGGTTCATTACCCAGTACCAAATCCAATGTGGCATCGCCCCTGGTTGGCCTGTCTACATACTGTGTCAGAAAACCCTCCTGCACACACTGGACAAAAACTGACCCATCTAAAGTACTCGAACTATAGTATTTCCCGTCAATATTTGGAAAGTTAAAGTCCCCCATAACAACTACCCTGTTACTCTCGCTCCTGTCGAGAATCATCTTCGCTATCCTTTCCTCTTCATCTCTGGAACTATTCGGAGGTCTATAGAAAACTCCCAACAGGGCGACCTCTCCTCTCCTGTTTCTAACCTCGGCCCATACTACCTCACCAGACGAGTCCTCAAACGTCCTTTCTGCCGCTGTAATACTCTCCTTGATTAACAATGCCACACCCCCCCCCTCTTTTACCCTCTTCTCTGTTCTTACTGAAACATCTAAATCCCGGAACCTGCAACATCTATTCCTGCCCCTGCTCTACCCATGTCTCCGAAATGGCCACAACATCAGGATCCCAGGTACCAACCCATGCTGCAAGCTCACCCACCTTATTCCGGATGCTCCTGGCGTTGAAGTAGACACACTTTAAACCAAGTTCTTGCTTGCCAGTGCCCTCTTGCGTCCTTGTAACCTTATCCCTGACCTCACTACTCTCAACATCCTGTACACTGGAACTACAATTTAGGTTCCCATTCCCCTGCTGAATTAGTTTAAACCCCCCCGAAGAGCACTAGCAAACCTCCCCCCCAGGATATTGGTACCCCTCTGGTTCAGTTGAAGACCATCCTGTTTGTAGAGGTCCCACCTACCCCAGAAAGAGCCCCAATTATCCAGGAAACCAAAACCCTCCCTCCTACACCATCCCTGCAGCCACGTGTTCAACTCCTCTCTCTCCCTATTCCTCGCTTCGCTATCACGTGGCACGGGCAACAACCCAGAGATAACAACTCTGTTTGTTCTCGCTCTAAGCTTCCACCCTAGCTCCCTGAATTTCTGCCTTAAATCCCCATCTCTCTTCCTACCTATGTCGTTGGTGCCTATGTGGACCACGACTTGGGGCTGCTCCCTCTCCCCCTTAAGGATCCCAAAAACACGATCCGAGACATCACGAACCCTGGCACCTGGGAGGCAACACACCAACCGTGAGTCTCTCTCGTTCCCACAGAACCTCCTATCTGTTCCCCTAACTATGGAGTCCCCAATGACTAATGCTCTGCTCCTCTTCCCCCTTCCCTTCTGAGCAACAGGGAAAGACTCTGTGCCAGAGACCTGTACCCCATTGCTTACCCCTGGTAAGTCATCCCCCGCAACAGTATCCAAAACAGTATACCTGTTGTTGAGGGAAACGGCCACAGGGGATCCCTGCACTGCCTGCTGGTTCCCTCTCCTTCCCCTGACGGTAACCCATCTACCTACTTCTTTTACCTGAGGTGTGACTACCTCCCCATAACTCCTCTCAATAACCCCCTCCGCCTCCCGAATGATCCGAAGTTCATCCAGCTCCAGCTCCAGTTCCTTAACGCGGTTCCCGAGGAGCTGGAGTTGGGTGCACTTCCCGCAGATGCAGTCAGCAGGGACACTCTTGGCGACCCTTACCTCCCACATTCTGCAGGAGGAACATTCAACTGCCTTAACCTCCATTCCCACTATTCTAAATTCCCAACAAATCTACTGAAAAACCAAAAAAAAAGTTAAAACTTGTTAGCTTAGCAATCGGACGGACAGAACTTTTTTTTTGGTGAGAGGAGGAAGATGGGTGGGAGACACTACCCGAGTAGTGTTTCGGGTAAAGCAACCGCCCAAATATGTAACCTCACTTACCCAGCAGTCCCCTGGTCCGCCGAAACAAAAGGTAATTAACTTTAACCTTAAACTGAAACTGACCTCCCAGCTGTTCGCTCGCTCGCACTTTCAGCTCCCTAAAAAGCCGCTGCAACAAAGGTCCATATCCTATGGACCAGAATTTGCTGAAAAAGTAACAGTGTGAAGGACGCACATCATTATCAATCTGCAAGTTATCCAGTAACTTCTGACAAGGAGGAGGTATCCCGTGAATTGTAAATCACCACAATTCGTTGAACAGTCTGCTGATAGTTTTGTGAAAACAGCATCTTGCGCTTAACCACCCCATGAGTTTCATATGGCCAGATTTTGCTGGAGCAGTGCATTTTACAGAGTGCCCTGTTAGTTCGTCTAGTTTGTACATGCCCACATTTTTAAAATGTTTGCTCACAAAGTTGCTGGGAAAACTGATAACAGTGTGACAAGGACAGCAGAGCATCTGGGGCCTAGGTGGAGAACAGGATGAACAGTATATCTCCTTAACCAATAGATCTAAGGTTTGAGAAATAAACAGAGGAACAATGGACATGGAGGGTGAATGTGAGTGGGTGAATTTAAAAATCAAATAAGGTACAAAAAGATAAATAAAAAGAGAAAAAATAAAAGGTTGGATTAAGAGGAAGAGAGAAAAAAAGGAAAATAGGAAAAAAGAAATTTTAAAATGTAAAACTTTAAAATGTCACATTTTAAAGTCTCCTAAAATAATTCACAAACTGAAGGAATGAGAGTCCACACTTATAATTGTTTACTTTCTGGGCAAGAGCGGTTTATTGGTAGTCATTAACAATGATCACTTTGTTAAAAGGATACATACATGGTTAATTACTAGACTTCAAGAGTATGAAAAACTTGCAAGGGATATTAAAATTAATACAAAACACTTTTACAATTACATTAGGGAAAAGAGCAATGGGGACCCTTTGAAAACTGTTAACAGTGATGTTGATAATGAAATTAAGGAAATGGAAGTTATGCTGAATGTAATGAAAACCACACCTGCCAAGAATGAGGTATATTAATTTCGTCATATGGAACATTCATTTTAAACTCTTACTGGACTGAAAACATGGCTGCACCTGCATTTTAACAGATTGAAAGAATCCACAAAACCTTGCTGGGCAGGTTGTCCCAAAAAAAAGGGCTAGTCACAAGACTGGCCTGCTGGCCCAGGTTTGGTTTGAATTGTGTTCACAGAACAGGTTGAGATCAGACTGCAACTGAACTTGAAGGAAGACAGCATCTCCCTGTCTCGCACTTTCTCTCTCTCTCTCAGGAAAAGAAGAGACTGCAATTGGATTTCAAGAAGACAGAAAACCATCGAAACAAGTTTGAAAGTGTGCACTGAGCCCCAACGAGAGGGCAAAATCTATCTGCAACCAAAGACTTTACATCAAACTCAAAAGACAGTCAATGAACTCCAGCTATTGCTTCAAACCTTTCCCCTTGAATCTTTCGCCTTTACTGTCTGTATTTGTGTGTGTGTTCATCACATATGCATGCTAGCATGGTCACGTCACATATTTTTAGTAGTTTTAATCAAATTAGAGTTTTAAGGTTAATAAACTTATACCTTGTTTAAATCTAAGAAAACCTGTCTAGTTGATTTCTTTGTCATTACAAATGGAGAGCAGTGAACAAGGATTCACTCAGAAGAAGCTTAAAACACGGTGTTTTAAAAATTAAACCCTGTTACGGTCAAACCAGGAAAAGGCTGAGAGGGAACCCCTAGACCCCTTTCTCACGTGGTCGTAACAGAAATTTGAGGGCTTGCATCCGGATTCGACCCACAGACAAACGAGAAATTGAAAGTGGGAAATCAAAATGATCCCAATCAAAAAGAGAAAAGATTTCAATACAGGTTTTCTCGTGGTTGTGTGTGCTAGAATACTAACATGTCTGTGACTGAAGCCAGTAACTGTCCAAGCCAGGGTGAAGGAACTTGGGATAAGTTAAAATCACTGTCTATGGAAGAGTTGAGAAAAATGGCTGAGCAGTGTGGGATCACTGTACGTGGCAAGGCTAGAAAGTCTGAACTCCTAAGACTAGTGGCCAACCATTTTTCCCTCGAATTTGAAGACGCAGAAACAGGGTTAGAAATAGACTCTGAAAGGATATTGCTAGCAAAGATACAATTGGAACAGAGAAAACTTGAATTAGAAGACAGGGAAAGAGAAAGAGAAAGAGAGAGACAGGAGAAAGAAAAAGAGAGAGAGGAGTGAGAGAAAGTAAGACAGGCAAGGGAGAAAGCAAGACAGGAGAGAGAGAAAGACAGGAGAGAAAGAACCTTCTCGAAGAAACGTGAGGAAAGAGAAAAAGAGAAAGAGAGAGACAGGAGAAAGAAAGGGAGAGAGAGAAAGAGAAAGAACCTTCAGGAAGGAATGCAAGGAGAGAGAGCTGAGGCAGCTTGAGTTAACTTGGGGGTGACAGAGTAACCCCAGTAAAAGCATGGCCAATATGGAGGATTGTAATTCAGGGCTGGTACTGAATTGGTAAAATTTACCCAACTGATCCAAAATTCAATGAGGGAGACATGGAAGCATTTTTGGTATCTTTTGAAAAACTTGCAAGGCAGTTAAAGTGGCCAGCTGAGGCTTGGACTTTCCTGCTACAAAGCAGGTTAACAGGAAAAGCCCATAAGGTTTATTCCCTGTTGCCAGATGAGAGTTCAAAAAATTATGAACTGACAAAAAATGCTATCCTCGGGGTATATGAGCTAGTACTGGAAGCCTATCGCCAAAAGTTTAGAACCCTCAAGAAGCAAGTTGATCAAACTTACCTGGAGTTTGAGAGAAGTAAGCAGCTGGCTTTTGACCAGTGGCTGAGGCCTCTTAAAATGCAGCCCAGCTATGAATAGCTCAGAGAAATAATTTTGCTCGAAGAATTTAAAAACTCTCTCCCACTCTCCATAAAGACACATGTAGAGGAACAAAAAGTTAATCGAGCCAGGCAAGCCGCAGTCCTGGCTGATGAATTTGCTGTCATCTATAAGTTGGTTCCCCAGGGGAAAATGTTTCCTAGTCACCCCCACAAATCCGAAAAGGACAAAGGGTGGGAAGGTGATAGAAGCCCAAGCAGTCCTGGGAGAGAGAGAAAATCAGGAGACACAGGGGACCCTCCTCCAGCCACAAAAGAAGGTGCTGTCAGTAGGAGTAAGGCCCGGAGTTCTGTGTGCTTCCATTGTAATAAAGCAAGTCATCTAAGAGCTGACTGCTAGAAACTACAGGGAAAGCCTATAGGGTTAATCAGGGCTCACCCGCTCAGTGAAGGAGAAAGGACCCTGATGGAAAGCACAGCTGAGCAAGCTGTGGCTTAACTGCAGCAATAGTAAGATACAGGAAGCATACTACTGTAGGTGCAGGAAATTTTAATAGGATTCCTGAAGGTTATCAGGATTTGGTGTCTAAAGGGAGAGTAACCCCATACCCCTCGAGTGGGGCAAGCAAGACCATAGTAATTCTCAGGGACACAGGGGCCACTAGATCCCTTTTACTGGGAAAAGGCCAGACCTTTCCCCCAGATAGTGCAGAAAATACCAGAATGGTGGTGAATGGTATTAGAGGGCAGTGTACGCCTGTACCTTTACGTTGGGTGCACCTGGATCAGTGACTGTAGGCATTGACCCTGGTTTGCCTGTGGATGGAGTTGACCTGCTCCTAGGTAATGATCTGGCGGGGGCGAAGGTGGTAGCACTCCCAGTAATGAAAAAGCGACCACAGGAGGTCAGTGAGAGACAGGGTAGTGGCAGGAGACGGTCCCCTGCAGTTCCCCTGCTTGTGTAGTGAATTGGGCCATGATCAAACCAGCTCCCCCAGAGGAGACTGAATTGGCACTGCAGGCAGATGACCGTGAGGTCTGTCAGTCTGAGACTTTCTTTGGAAGGTTAGAAGACCCAGGGAATGAATTGAATGAACCTTCCCTAGCTGAGGCTCAGTGAGCCAACCCAGTATTGAGAGAGTTAGCACAGGCTGCCCAGTCTGAAATTGAAGCAGAGGGAGTCCCTGATTGCTCCTATTTAAAGAATGAGGTACTGACGAGGAAGTGGAGTTCTCCTCACAGACCTGACAGGAAAGAGGACAGTGGTTCACCATTTAGTAGTGCTGCGGAGGTACCGGAGAGAAATAGTAAGAATGGCCCATGAATTTACAGTGGCTGCACATGTCGGTATATGAAAAACCAAAGCCTGCATAAGACAGCAGTCTGACTGGCCAAAACTCCACAAAGATGTGGTGGAAGACTGTAGGAGTTGCTACATGTGCCAGGTGGTGAGGAAACCCCAACCTACAGTGAAATCTGCACCCTTGAGTCCTGTATCAGTATTTGGAGGACCCTCCAGCAGAGGGCTGGTGAACTGTAAGGGACCCCTGCCAAGAACAAAAGGGGACAGGCAGGCACAAAGCTGGAAAATGGTTAGCGAGGAAAGGGGAAAAAGGGACAAGAGGACAGGTTAAAGGAGATCCGAGAGCGTTCCCTACTGTCCAGTCAGACAACCCCAAAATATTTGAAAAATTATACCTCACATCTTCCTATATAAATACAGACACCAGAAGCACCCCACCAGAGTTGCTAGCAGCATTTTCAGAAACCTGCAGAGACAAAGAAAGTCCTTAAGAGGACAGAGAAACCGTGAGGGTGATGCCTCACTTAGTCGAAGTGCCGCAGGGGAGTGCAGTAGAATCTGGACATATACCTACAAGCAGGAGTGTCCCAGAGGACAAAGGAAAGATTAGCAAAGACTCCTTCCCACAGGCAGGAGAAAAGGGAACCAACCATCCCCTAAGTTGAAAAGCCCTTTCATGACTTATCAAAGCACTGAGAGTTCAGAATAGATCCACCCACTACTGACTCTCATGAGTGGAACTCCAACCTAGGGCTAATTAAATCTAACCCTTCCCCTGCAGACCTCAACAGGAACAAAGGCACTCTAGACAGTCATGGAAATGTGCAAACTGCAAACCTCCCCACAAATCACCTGTTTACTGGGATGCCATTCCCAAACCACTGCAGGCTGATAGTGAAGAAACTTCAAACCCCTTTGGGGCAACACATAGCTAGACCCACCTCAAAGGAAATGGAGCAGTTTAAAGCGGCGCTGCTACAAAGTAAAGACAGGCGGTAACAACTTTTAGGATTTCTGAACGAATGAGAATGAATGAGAGAAATGCATGTGTTTTCCTGTACTTACTCTTCTCTCCAGTCTTTTTTCAATGAAATGCTCTGCTAAAATTGCATTTCATTCTGCTAGATGTGGAGGTGTAATGAAAACCACACCTGCCAAGAATGAGGCATATTAATTTTGTCATATAAACATTAATTTTAAAAACTTACTGGACTGAAAACATGGCTGCACCTGCATACAGGACAGTGGCTGGAAACATTTGCATTCTAAGAGACAGTTGCCTGGAGAAGACAATGGAACTGCTTTCTGATTCAATTAACCCAAATGGATTTTGATCACCAGACAATGGATGTGTGAAAGTCAGCATTCCAGCCCACGACTGAGGATGTCTACTAAGATTGAAAGAATCCACAAAACCTCGCCGGGCAGGTTGTCCCGAAAAAAAGAGCTAGTCACATGACTGGCCTGCTGGCCCAGGTTTGGTCTAAATTGTGTTCACAGAACAAGTTGAGATCAGACTGCAACTGAACTTGAAGGAAGACAGCATCTCCCTGTCTCGCTCTCTCTCCCTCGCAGGAAAAGAAGAGACTGCAAATGGATTTCAAGAAGACAGAAAACCATAGAAACAAGTTTGAATGTGTGTACTGGGCCCTAACAAGACACCAAGATTTAACTGCAACCAAAGACTTTACATCAAACTCAAAAGACAGCAAATGAACTCCAGCTAATGCTTCAAACCTTTCCCCTTGATTCTCCCTTTCTTTCTCCATCTGCATGTGTGTTCATCGCGTATGCATGCTAGTGTGGTCATGTTGCGTACTTTTAGTAGTTTTACCCGAATTAGAGTTTCAAGGTTAATAAACTTAAACCTTTCTTGTTTAAATCTAAGAAAACCTGTCTGGTTGATTTCTTTGCCATTACAATTGGAGAGCAGTGAACAAGGATTCACTGAGGGGAAGCTAAAAGCACGTGTTTTAAAAATTAAACCCTGTTACGGTCAAACCAGGAAAAGGCTGAGAGGGAACCCCTTAGACCCCTTTCTCACCTGGTCATAACAGAATGGTCAGAACACTGAATAATTACTTCAGTACAGGAACAGGTCAGCATGCCAGACGTCCCAGGGAAACTATTATTGAGAGGGACTTCACAAAATTAATGTAAGCAGGATAACAGTGATGGAGAACTTAAAGGCACTAAAGAGTGACAAAACTCCAGGACCAGATGGTTTCCATCCAAGAAACAAAAAGAAGTGGGTTGGAACATTGCAGATGTCCGAACTAGGATCTTCCAAAGTTCTCTCAATTCGGGAACCATTCTTTTAGAATGGAAAATTGTGCATATCAATCAGCTATTTAAGAAAGGTGAGAGAAGGAAACCAGAGAATTATTAGCAAGTTAGCCTAATATCACTAGTCAGGAAATTGCTCGAGTCTATAATTAAGGATAAGGAACAAGGTGTATAAGTTACAAATATCATAACCAATTAACCCCATAATTAGTTCCAGCTCAATAGGCAGCCAAAAAGACTTTTTCGGGAGTTTGATTCTAATCATCTCATCTTCATCTTTGGCCTCCTTGTCTCCAGAGACAATGGGTAAGCGCCTGGAGGTGTGAAGCAGCGCCTGGAGTGGCTATAAAGGCCAATTCTAGAGTGGCAGACTCTTTCACAGGGGCTGCAGATAAAATTAGTTGACAGGGCTGTTACGCAGTTGGCTCTCTCCTTGCGCTTCTGACTTTTTTCCTGCCAACTGCTAAGTCTCTTTGACTCGCCACGCTTTAGCCCCGCCTTTATGGTTGCCCGCCAGCTCTGGCGATCGCTGGCAACTGACTCCCACGACTTGTGATCAATGTCCCAGGACTTCATATCGCATTTGCAGACGTCTTTAAAGCGGAGATAAGGAGGGCCGGTGGGTCTGATACCAGTGATGAGCTCACTGTACAATGTGTCCTTGGGGATCTTGCCATCTTCCATGCGGCTCACATGGCCAAGCCATGTTTCTAATAATTGATTCTAATAAAGTACAATAATAATATATGAAATGAAACCCGCCTCTTTTGCCCCAATTCCTGCTGAACTACTAACCACCCACCTTCCCTTGCTGTCCCCCATGCTAGCTGACATTGTAAATAGTTCCAGAAAATGCTGGAGATACTCAGCAGGTCAGGCATTATCTGCTGATGACCTTTCAACAGAACTGGAAGAAGTTGCAGATTTAACAGTTTTCAAGCAAGTAGAGAGGCAAAGAAAGGAGGAGGGGTAGAAAGGGAAGATCTGTGAGAGGATGGAGGGCAGGAATGATTAAAAGACATAAAGGATGATGGTGCAAGGCAAAACATATTGGGACAAGTAATGAAACAAAAGATTGGTCTAGAGGAGTTGTAAATAGTAGCAGCAAAACCATTACCAGCATCTGCTCTCCAGAAAATGGTAAAGTGCTTAATCAAAAGAAGAAGTCCTGTTCTCCAAGCTTCCACTGAGCTTCTTTGGAACAGTATAGGAGTCTGAGGACAGCGAGGCCAGAGTGGGAATGAGTTAGAAAATTAAAATGACAAGCAACAGGAAGGTCAGGCTTCATAGAGCTCTTCAGCAAAGCGATCATCCAATCTGTGTTTCGTCTCACCAGTGTACAGCAGACCAGAATTTGAATTAGAATTAGAATATTACAGCGCAGTACAGGCCCTTCGGCCCTCGATGTTGCGCCGACCTGTGAAACCATCTGACCTACACTATTCCATTTTCATCCATATGTCTATCCAATGACCACTTAAATGTCCTTAAAGTTGGCGAGTCTACTACTGTTGCAGGCAGGGCGTTCCACGCCCCTACTACTCTCTGCATAAAGAAACTACCTCTGACATCTGTCCTATATCTATCACCCCTCAACTTAAAGCTATGTCCCCTCGTGTTTGCCATCATCATCCGAGTAAAAAGACTCTCACTATCCACCCTATCTAACCCTCTGATTATCTTGTATGTCTCTATTAAGTCACCTCTCCTCCTCCTTCTCTCCAACGAAAACAACTCCCAAGTCCCTCAGCCTTTCCTCGTAAGACCTTCCCTCCATACCAGGCAACATCCCAGTAAATCTCCTCTGCACCCTTTCCAAAGCTTCCACATCCTTCCTATAATGCGGTGACCAGAACTGCACGCAATACTCAAGGTGCGGCCTCACCAGAGTTTTGTACAGCTGCATCATGACCTCATGGCTCCGAAACTCGATCCCCCTACTAATAAAAGCTAACACACCATATGCCTTCTTAACAGCCCTATTAACCTGGGTAGCAACTTTCAGGGATTTATGTACCTGGACACCAAGATCTCTCTGCTCATCTACACTACCAAGAATCTTCCCATTAGCCCAGTATTCTGCATTGCTGTTACTCCTTCCAAAGTGAATCACCTCATACTTCTCTGCATTAAACTCCATTTGCCATCTCTCAGCCCAGCTCTGCAGCCTTTCTATGTCCCTCTGTAACCTACAACACCCTTCGACACTATCCACAACTCCACCGACCTTCGTGTCATCCGCAAATTTACTAACCCACCCTTCTACACCCTCTTCCAGGTCATTTATAAAAATGACAAACAGCAGTGGCCCCAAAACAGAACCTTGCGGTAAACCACTAGTAACTAAACTCCAGGATGAACATTTGCCATCAACCACCACCCTCTGTCTTCTTTCAGCTAGCCAATTTCTGATCCAAAGCTCTAAATCACCTTCAACCCCATACTTCCGTATTTTCTGCAATAGCCTACCGTGGGGAACCTTATCAAACGCCTTACTGAAATCCATATACACCACATCCACGGCTTTACCCTCATCCACCTGTTTGGTCACCTTCTCGAAAAACTCAATAAGGTTTGTGAGGCACGACCTACCTTTCACAAAACCGTGCTGACTATCGCAAATGAACTTATTCTTTTCAAGATGATTATAAATCCTGTCTCTTATAACCTTTTCCAACATTTTACCCACAACCGAAGTAAGGCTCACAGGTCTATAATTACCAGGGCTGTCTCTACTCCCCTTCTTGAACAAGGGGACAACATTTGCTATCCTCCAGTCTTCCGGAACTATTCCTGTCGACAATGACGACACAAAGATCAACATCAACGGCTCTGCAATCTCCTCCCTGGCTTCCCAGAGAATCTTAGGATAAATCCCATCTGGCCCAGGGGACTTATCTATTTTCACACTTTCCAAAATTGCTAACACCTCCTCCTTGTGAATCTCAATCCCATCTAGCCTAGTAGGCTGTATCTCAGTAATCTCCTCGACAACATTTTCTTTCTCTACTGTAAATACTGACGAAAAATATTCATTTAACGCTTCCCCTATCTCCTCTGATTCCACACACAACTTCCCACTACTATCCTTGATTGGCCCTATTCTAACTCTAGTCATTCTTTTATTCCTGATATACCGATAGAAAGCCTTAGGGTTTTCTTTGATCCTATCCGCCAATGACTTCTCGTGTCCTCTCCTTGCTCTTCTTAGCCCTCCCTTTAGATCCTTCCTGGCTAGCTTGTAACTTTCAAGCGCCCTAACTGAGCCTTCACGTCTCATCCTAACATAAGCCGCCTTCTTCCTCTTGACAAGCGCTTCAACTTCTTTAGTAAACCATGGCTCCCTCGCTCGACAACTTCCTCCCTGCCTGACAGGTACATACTTATCAAGGACACGCATTAGCTGCTCCTTGAATAAGCTCCACATTTCGTTTGTGCCCATCCCCTGCAGTTTCCTTTCCCATCCTACACATCCTAAATCTTGCCTAATCGCGTCATAATTTCCTTTCCCCCAGCTATAATTCTTTCCCTGCGGTATATACCTGTCCCTGCCCATCGCTAAGGTAACCCTAACCGAATTGTGATCACTATCGCCAAAGTGCTCACCTACATCTAAATCGAACACCTGGCCGGGTTCATTACCCAGTACCAAATCCAATGTGGCATCGCCCCTGGTTGGCCTGTCAACATACTGTGTCAGAAAACCCTCCTGCACACACTGGACAAAAACAGACCCATCTAAAGTACTTGAACTATAGTATTTCCCGTCAATATTTGGAAAGTTAAAGTCCCGCATAACCACTACCCTGTTACTCTCGCTCCTGTCGAGAATCATCTTCACTATCCTTTCCTCTACATCTCTGGAACTATTCGGAGGTCTATAGAAAACTCCCAACAGGGTGACCTCTCCTCTCCTGTTTCTAACCTCGGCCCATACTACCTCACCAGACGAGTCCTCAAAAGTCCTTTCTGCCACTGTAATACTTTCCTTGATTAACAATGCCACACCCCCCCCCTCTTTTACCCTCTTCTCTGTTCTTACTGAAACATCTAAATCCCGGAACCTGCAACATCCATTCCTGCCCCTGCTCTACCCATGTCTCCGAAATGGCCACAACATCAGGATCCCAGGTACCAACCCATGCTGCAAGCTCACCCACCTTATTCCGGATGCTCCTGGCGTTGAAGTAGACATACTTTAAACCAAGTTCTTGCTTGCCAGTGCCCTCTTGCGTCCCTGTAACCTTATCCCCTACCTCACTACTCTCAACAGCCTGTCCACTGGAACTACAATTTAGGTTCCCATTCCCCATTTGCCATGCATATTTTTAGCTACTATGTCAGTTAGACATTTACTACATTTTTCTGTTCCAGTTTTCTTCCCTTTACCATCCTGCAGGTATTGTCCACATGCCAGGGTTTGGTGCTATAGGTGCTGAGTACTTTTAGTACCTCAACCATTGGAATTTTTTATTTGTGAGCTTTAATGACAAATTTATGGCAGGCTACTTGACCATAGGCAACATTAGAGCCAAGCCTGCTACTGTCCTCACAGACCTTTCAAGTGTGTACTTCCAGCAGCAGTTGCTGCAAAATCATCAGGAGCAGGAGCCCTAAACAACATTTCCCAACCCCAGAGGCTAAGACTAACAACCCCACTTCACTCCAGCCGATATCAGGCAACCCCAAAACAGATGAAAGTCAATTCTGGGACTTTCACTGGGTTAATATGAGCATGTTTTGATCACACTGCAAGGAACTATGAAAACCATGAAAAATAAACACAGTTGTGCAGATACCCAATATGCCTTTTGCTAATTGCTTCTGCAAGAAATGCATGCAGTTTATTTACATACATGCAAGCACAATAACTGATGATACCAATTCTTTTACAAAAAGGCCCTGAGAAAAATAAGAGCCTCACTAATGTCAGTAAGCCTTAGTCAACCATTGATGAACTAATTGATTAAGATTCAAGACATCAGGCTGAATTTTCGTTTTGGGGTCAGGACTATTTCTGGATCCTAATCCTGCTCCATGCTGGCACATGACTGCTGACACAATTTTCAATGAGATGGCCAATTAGTGGCCAGATGGCATGTTTGCCACCCTTAACACATTGAGGAGGCAGGGGCTGGACACAACGGACTGGATTTAAGGGGCTAACGGCAGCCATTATTGTGGAATCATAAGAACATAAGAACTAGGAGCAGGAGTAGGCAATTCAGCCCCTCAAGCCTGCTTCGCCATTCAATACGATCATGGCTGAACTCAGCTCGGCCTCAATTCCACTTTCCTGCCCATTCTCCATAACCCTTCAACCCATTACTAATTAAAAATCTGTCTATCTCCTCCTTAAATTTACTTAATGTCCCGGCATCCACCGCACTCTGGGGTAGTGAATGCCACAGACTCGCGACCCTTTGAGAGAAGTAACTTCTCCTCATCTCTGTTTTAAATCTGCTACCCCTTATCCTAAAGCTATGACCTCTCCTTCTAGATTGCCCCACAAGAGGAAAAATCCTCTCTACGTCTACTTTGTCAATCCCCTTAATCATCTTATCTACCTCAATTTGATCTCCACGCATTCTTCTAAACTCTACAGAGTAAAGGCCTAAACTACTCAATCTCTCTTCATAAGACAAACCCCTCATCTCTGGAATCAATCTAGTGAACCTCCTCTGAACAGCCTCCAATGCAACTACAGCCCTCCTCAGGTAAGGGGACCAAAACTGTACACAATACTCCAGGTGCAGTCTCACTAATGCCTTGTACAGTTGCAGCAACACTTCCCTACTTTTATACTCTATTCCTTTAGCAATAAAGGCCAAAATTCCATTTGCCTTCCTTATTACCTGCTGTAACTGCATATTAGTTTTCTGTGATTCATGCACCAGGACACCCAGATCCTTCTGCACCGAAGTACTGTGAAGTTTCTCTCCATTTAGATAATAATTTACCTTTCTATTCTTCCGACCAAAATGGATAACTTCACACTTATCCCCGTTAAACTCCATCTGCCAAATTTTGGCCCATTCACCTAACCTATCCACATGTAAATTTCTTATTTCTTTATTGCAACTTACTATCCCACCTATTTTAGTGTCATCTGCAAATTTAGCTATAGTACTTTCTATCCCTGCAAGCAGGTCATTAATATAGATTGTAAATAGCCGCGGGTCAGGGCACGGGGACTGGTAAAATTCTGCGGGGAGAGGCCCGCCTCGACTCGCGCTGTCGAGAAGGGCCCGCCGCATATTACCAGTGGCTGTGGCAGGGCCTCAATGCGGCACCCCCTCCACCGCCACCGCATGGTGGCAGCACCACAATTAGCATATGGTAAACGGTACTTACCTTTTCTGATTATACAACCCGCCGCCCCTCCACTGACACTTCTGGATTTTTTGCTGAATGGGCAGCCGTCACGTGCCATCCCGTTCACGATCTGAAAAGCCGTCCTCAGAGGCAGAAATTGTCGCCAACAAAGGTAAGTTCTGTTATTCAGGGGTCTCACTCTACATTACGGAAGGGAAGAGGGAGGGAGGATATTCAGAGGTCTAACTCTGCATTCTCAAAGGGAGGAGGAAGTTGGGATATTCAGGGGTCAAACTTTGCATTCTTAAAGGAAGGGGTCTTTGATTACTGGAGGGAAAACTCTGCTGGCATTAAGGGAGGTATCATGTACCATCCCTCCGTTAACAGTGTATGCTCTGTGTTTGTGAGGGAGCAATGGGTAAAGGCACGCTCGGGTCTGAAAAAAAAACCCGACCCGAACCCGACACATGTAGTCGGGTTTGGTTGGGTAGCCAGGCTTTAATGCAGAGTGCGGAGTCCGGACTGCATGTTTCCCGCCTTGATGTCCTGAATGTTCATTTAAAGATTACTTCCCGGAGCAAGACAACACTATCCACGTCCAGGCCGACCCGACCCGAGCCCGAATGCCGGACCCGGAAGTGAAACCCGACCCAATCCGAACCCGATACGTCGTCAGGTCTGGTCGGGTTTGGGTCGGGAGCCACGCTTTCGCCGGCATACAGGTCCCGACGCCTCTTTCAAGATCGCTGGGAGCCTCGGAAAGCTGGCACGTCACTCAGGTACTCGAAATTGCAGCCTCACCTGCCTCCGGTCCTGCCTCCTCAGCCAAACGAAAATTTAGCCCATCAGTTCATCAATCCCCCATGCTGTCTGGTAATATTACTAACAGTTTTTCACTGTTGCATCACAAACGAACACACCTTCAAGCTTCCTGCTGCTCAAGTTGAATTGCTCCCAAATTATTATTTATTGCACTGCCAATGGAAACCCACTCCATTGTATTGTGGAAAATTACTGCATTTCACAATGTACTGTTCATAAATCAGAATTTTTTAAATTACAGTAGGGTTTGTGAATTTTTCATATATGGGTACAAACTGCATATTAAGGATTATTGCACTGTAAAACCATAATTACTAGATGTTCACTCTGTAATTCTGCAATCATTCACAGCATACGAACATCAAAAGAAAATGCAGAAACGCTGTATTCAAAATTAGATTCATTATCCTTCATTCGTACTCTCATTGAGGAGCTTTCTACTTTAAGTAGCAGACTGTTCATCATAATTTATTGAAATACACTCGTACTTTGATGAGAAAAAGGCAGGGTTTGCTGCATGAAGAATCCCTGCGGTGAGATGAAGTGTATGCAACACCAATAAGAAGAAATTACTGGGACATTCCTTTCATTTCTCAGAATTTGAAACATAGCTTGTAGCATTTTTATGCTGTTGTTGCTGCTGCTCAATCTATTCACAACATTTTTTTAAAGGAACTTATGCAGAATGGTGGTTATGTAAAGATGAAGCTTTCTGCATTGCTCAAAGGTCTCCTGAAAATGCAGATCCTTTTATCACTGAATGGGTTGCTCAGTGACTGTTTATTAGTACTTGGTCCTCGTAAACACCAATGCTGCCTTTTGTTGACAGTTTAATACTGACCCTGGACTCAGATTCTATGTCAGCAAATCTTCCAGTGTTGGACTAGTTATACTAGCCAGTTCCACTGGTTGTGTGTCATGTCCTATTAAATGAAACCTGTTAAGTTTTTGTTAGGTACTAAAATGTTTACATTTCCTGGGTCAGAATTCAGTGAAAGATGCCTCCACTAGATCATTAGCTCGGCAAATGACTAGATCTGTTAAACCTGTTAAAAGGAAATATAGTTGTGCAATGTAGAAAGACAACCTATCCCTGCTAATTTCAGCTTTCCATCTTTTGAATGTTAATTTGGTACAAATTTTGAGGTGTACAGTTAACCAAAGCACTTCTTATAATCATAGTGCTCAAGATGTCAGCCTTGACTCAGCTGTAGCACAGTTGCCTGAGTCAGAACGTTGTGTGTTTAAGTCCCACACCAGAGACTTAAACACATCATCCAGACTGATACTTCAGCGCAGTACTCAGAGAGTGCTCCATTGTCAGAAGTGTTTCTTTCAAATTGACGTTAAACTAAAATATGATTTCATTTTATGCCCTCTCAGGTGGACATAAAATATGCATGGCACTATTCAAAGGAGAGTTCTCCATAGTGTCCTTGCAAATATTTATCCCTCAACCATCACTAATATAGATTATCTGGTTATTTCTGTTTGTGGAATCTTGCTATGTGCAAATTGGTTACCTACTGTAGGAAATTCAAAAAGTACTTAATTGGCTGTAAAGATCTTTGGTACATCTTGAGGTTGTGAAAGGCACTATATAAACAAAGTAATTACACTAATTCCATCACTCCTACTTTGGTTTTGTACTGTACATAGTCATGTCTCAGCTGAAATTAGGACCAATTGCAGATTGGGCGGTCAAGCTCTTGTGTCCAACGTGGATGCTAATTAAGGATAAACAGTTCAATAAATAAAGTGGGGTAGAGCTAATGCTTTGGGTGCAGTTGGTGATACGGGCACAAATTCTGTCCAAAATTGATCTTGATTTGGTAACTGTTTTTTCCTCCAGTTTCTGCTCAAACTCATTTGTATATTGCTTAATGCAAAATCTGCTATGAACCACGAATGATTTTTTACAAGCTTACTTCAATAAATATTAAGAGTGGAACTTGGTGCAGTTTGATTAATATTGCTGTAAATAGGTTACAGAAAAAAATAAGCATTATATTGAGTGTCTAGTCCACCAGCTATGAGTAATTGATTTTAAATAATTGAAAATCACTTAAAAAACTATACAGAATCACTTGCTAGTTACATTGGTTATACTGTAGTCAGTTTCTAAGTACATTTTTAAAAAAATCAAAAACTATCAAAACATGTCCTTGCACTTAATTAAAAAAAAGCAAAATTTTAAGACACTCCTCGAAAGCCTGCAAATGAGAGCAATCAGTGGAAACCCACAATGTGATTAATTTGATCTGGGGGGTGTGGTCAGTTTTTTTGGATATGTTTGGGTTCCAGCATGATGTTTATAAATTAGTGCAAAAGATCACAGAAACTCAATTTCTTCTGAAAGTAATTTGGACTTAAAATTCCTCCATCCTTTGCACTAATTTCCAGAAATTTGTGCTGAAAATAATGAGCGCAACTGAGTGGAAACTCCAGACCAGTATATATAACAAAGGATGCCACTAAAGACTAGACTCACCTCGAGGACATGCTCTGACTGCTGTTCTCGATCCAGTTTTCTTGATGTAGTCATGATCAGACCTGTAAAAAATTGAATTTGCTTTAGAACAGTGTTCATTTAGTCATCTGGCAGACAGATTACCAGTGGGCTAAACTCCTCTGATGTGGCAATGCCTAGGGATCGGGTTTAACCCACTGTGCAGTGAAAATGTGTGAGGGGGTTTGTAGAACGGACCTTCCTGCCTTACCGCCCGTTCTTACTGGAAACCGACCAGCCACCATTTTAACTGCTCACTGCAGTTAGATGGCTGAAGCGCCTGCCAAAAGCAGTCAGTAGCTTCGTTAATTAATGCAAATAGCGGTCCCATTATGTCAATGGGATCCAAATTATATTTTAACCCAGGCCTGATTCTTCAAGGCTTTTTTGCCAGGTAAAGGCAGGTCGGCAATCAGAAAGAATGAAGAGGCCCTCTGCAATAGGTGATAAACTTCCCTTTGTGGACCAGGAGGAGTAGGGATGATTCTTTGGATGCCAAAAACAAAGTCGTACCCTTGACTACCTCGGACACCATCCCCCCATCACACCTCTTCCATCTTGCGAGATCCCCTCACCTCGCAATTTAACTGCTTTTGTTGGCGTCTTCCATTGATCCCAGATTATGGCTTCTGGCCACTGAATTTCCACTCCCACCTGGCCGACAGCTGCTGCTTTCTGCCCATTTTGAATTTAGTGGAGTCGGGGTGGGTCCCAACAACAGGCCGAAAAGGCGCGAGAACCCTGCCTCGGTCATTCTGAGTTCCCCACCCTCCAGTGCAACTCAACAGCGCTCGGGCAATTAACTGCCCGATGTTGGGGATCCCAATCCCTTTTAGGACAGTGATCACACCTCCAAGAGCTTCCAGACAATCAGAGGGCCGATAGCTCAGTAGTATCAGCACCAGGAGCGGTGGCCATTGCCAGCATGACACCAGGCCTGGGACCAGGTTCAGCATTGGAGCCCCAAACCCCAGGTAAGTGAGGCGGGATCGCTGGGACAAGTCCGACAGGTCCTGGGGAGGAGGCAGGTGTGAGGGAGGATGGTCTTTGAGGGGGGGATGGATTAGTGGAGGGGCCCTCCGTGGGACACAGATTCACAGATTATTCATGGAGGTGAACAACACCCCTCGCCAAGCCCAGAGGGAGGTTGCCTTGTTTTACTGGGCAACCTTCCCTTGTGAGAAACCACCACCCCACCACCAACCCACCACCACCCCACCCCCCACACCCGGCCCCCGGCGCTGCTGGTTTAATTCCAGCATTGGCAGGAAGAGATCTTTAAGTGCTAATGACTGGTCACTTAAGGGCCTCAATTGGCCTCTGGGCTGGAAGGCTATCTTTGGCCTATTCCGCCTCCTACAATTGTGGTGTGATGGGAAGGCGAAGGGCTTTCTCCTCCCGCATTCCGTTGCAATTCCAAGGGTCTCCCCACCTTCCAGCCCACCTCCCGGGGGCTCATTAAATTCCGCCCTTTGGGTGGGCAACTGATCGACTCTACTCAGGTGAGGCCTGCGAGTTAAAATACTGCAGGCATCCAACCTGGGCCTGAGAGTACATTCTGTATTCCGCTCAGTTAAGTTAAAATCGGAAGGAGTGTTGTCCCCAGTCCATTGTCAAACACCTCCTTGTGGTCAGCTTAGAGCGGCATTGGTGGAGACAGAATAGAACAGTTACCAGCCTTAGTGGCCAAAAAATGCACATGATTCAGGGAGATAGAGAAGCGGAGTCCTGTTAAAGTGCTTTCCTGAGAAATCAACAAACAAGCACAGTACATTCAGCTATGCTTTCATTTCAAAACAGTCAGTGAGACAATATACATTACTTCGCATGTCAGAATTTCACTGCACGGATTCAGTAAAAATAAAGCATCTAATCACATCATATTTCTGTACTGAGAAGCTTTTTATGTTGTCTGATGCAAAGTAAATGAGATGCGTGGAGTTCAGTTGAATGAAAATCTCAAACAGGTTTATTAAACAGCTAACAAGTATATAGAGTGCAGAGCTAGCTATTTACAGAACTTGCCTCTTGGTGTTACAGTTACAGAGTGAGACTCTGGCTCTGAAACACATGACTGCATCCTGGTACTTAGCTCATTAGCATACTAAGATTTGAAAGATACATCAATCTTAAAGGCAATCACACAACAATTTCTATAAAAAAGAGCGGGAGCTGAGAGCCATAGCAGAGATTGTAAAAGTACGTGAGTTGAGACAACGGAGATTTAAAGAGAGCGAGAGCTTAGAGCCAGAGCGGAGTTTGAAAAAGAACGGGAGCAGAAAGCGTGGAGATGTAAAAAGAGTGGGAACAGACAGCATGGAGATATAAAAAGAGCGGGAGCTGAACGCAAGGAGATCTAAAAAACAGTGGGAGCAGAGAGCAGAGATTTAAAATGTGCGGGAGCTGAGATAGCAGCGATAAAAAAAAAGTGTGACGTCACCGGAAAGCAGTTAAATTAGAATTAGAATTAGAACATTACAGTGCAGTACAGTCCCTTCGGCCCTCGATGTTGCGCCGACCTGTGAAACCATCTGACCTACACTATTCCATTTTCATCCATATGTCTATCCAATGACCACTTAAATGCCCTTAAAGTTGGCGAGTCTACTACTGTTGCAGGCAGGGCGTTCCACTCCCCTACTACTCTCTGAGTAAAGAAACTACCTCTGACATCTGTCCTATATCTATCACCCCTCAACTTAAAGCTATGTCCCCTCGTGTTTGCCATCACCATCCGAGGAAAAAGACTCTCACTATCCACCCTATCTAACCCTCTGATTATCTTATATGTCTCTATTAAGTCACCTCTCCTCCTCCTTCTCTCCAACGAAAACAACCTCAAGTCCCTCAGCCTTTCCTCGTAAGACCTTCCCTCCATACCAGGCAACATCCTAGTAAATCTCCTCTGCACCCTTTCCAAAGCTTCCACATCCTTCCTATAATGCGGTGACCAGAACTGCACGCAATACTCCAGGTGCGGCCTCACCAGAGTTTTGTACAGCTGCAGCATGACCTCGTGGCTCCGAAACTCGTTCCCATTACTAATAAAAGCTAACACACCATATGCCTTCTTAACAGCCCTATTAACCTGGGTAGCAACTTTCAGGGATTTATGTACCTGGACACCAAGATCTCTCTGCTCATCTACACTACCAAGAATCTTCCCATTAGCCCAGTACTCTGCATTCCTGTTACTCCTTCCAAAGTGAATCACCTCACACTTTTCCGCATTAAACTCCATTTGCCATCTCTCAGCCCAGTTCCGCAGCCTATCTATGTCCCTCTGTAACCTACAACATCCTTCGGCACTATCCACAACTCCACCGACCTTCGTGTCATCCGCAAATTTACTAACCCACCCTCCTACACCCTCTTCCAGGTCATTTATAAAAATGACAAACAGCAGTGGCCCCAAAACAGATCCTTGCGGTACACCACTAGTAACTAAACTCCAGGATGAACATTTGCCATCAACCACCACCCTCTGTCTTCTTTCAGCTAGCCAATTTCTGATCCAAAGCTCTAAATCACCTTCAACCCCATACTTCCGTATTTTCTGCAATAGCCTACTGTGGGGAACCTTATCAAACGCCTTACTGAAATCCATATACACCACATCCACTGCTTTACCCTCATCCACCTGTTTGGTCACCTTCTCGAAAAACTCAATAGGTTTGTGAGGCACGACCTACCCTTCACAAATTGGTTTGTGAGTATTTCTCTTTCTCTCTTTCTAAACTAGGGCATTCTTTCAAACGAACAGCCAGGAAATCAAAAATATAAATTGGAGTAAGAATAACAGGATTTGAATTAATAATGAGTATTAGCACAGAGCAAATGTAGAAACAACAAGGAAGTTGAGAGTTTCCTGGATTGTACATTCAAGGAGGTGGTCACTCCACAGGCAGTAAGAGTTCAGTGGAGTGAGGAGGCCGCAAGTACAGGAGTCTTCAGGTTGTGTGCCACTCTCAATCTGGTACTCAGCATTGGAGACTGCTAGAACTGACACCTTGAAGGAGTGCAGTCCAGACCGTGGCTCCATTGGGCAAGGAACTGCAGAGGAGGAAACAGCAAAGAGCAGGAATGCAGTTGTTTATAGGAGATTCCATAGCGAAAGGGACAGACAAGCATTTCTGTAACCATCATTATGAGTCCCACATGGAGTCTCGCCTCCCTGGTGCCAGGGTAAAGGACATCATGGAGAGGGTGCAGAATATTCTGCAGGGGAAGGGAGTGAACCAGAAGTTGTGGTGTAAGTACGGTACCAACGACATAGAGAGGGCAGGTATTGAGGTCCTACAGTCAGACGTTCAGGAGCTAGACAGGAAGTTAAAAAGTAGGGGCTCGCAGATAGCAATCTTTGGATTACTCCAGTTCTGTGCGATAGTGAGAGCAGAAATAGGAAGATAGGGAGGATCAATGCATGGCTTGAGGCATGTTGCAGGAAGGAGGGCTTCAGATTCTTGGGGCATTAGGACCAGTTCAGGCAGGAGGTAACTATTCAAAATGGATGGGCTGTACCTCAACAGGATTGGGACCAATGTCCTCATGAGGAGGTGCATAAGTGTGGTTGGGGCGGGTTTAAAATAAATTGGCAGGGGAATGGGCACCAGCATATAGAAGTAGAAAAGAGGAATAAGATGCATGAAGTGAGAGTGTTGGATCGTACTAGAGAAAGAAATAGTACCATATAGGAGCAAACTAAGAAGGACTACGAGGAATACAAAGACAAGTTTAGAATGTATGTAAATGCACAAATTGTGGTGAATAATGTGGGTGAGTTACAAACACAAGCAGCCATGTGGGAATATGATGTACTGGCAAAAATGGAAATGTGGCTTAAAAATAGTGTGGACTGGGTGCTTAATATTCAACAATACAAAGTGTTCAGAAAAGATAGGGAAGGCGAAAAGGGAGGTGGGGAGGCAGTACTGGTCATTGTGGTATTGGAACGAGTGGATGTCCTTGAGGGGGCAAGTACAAATCCATTTGGTTAGAGTTAAGAAGTAAGAATGGTATGAAAACCTACTGGCAATATTTTGCAGGCCTGCAAACAGTGTGAGAGACAGATAGAGGAGCAAATCTGCAGGGAAATCACAGAGATGTGCAAGAAGCATAGAATGGTGATATTGGGGGACTTTAATTACCCAAATATCAATCTGGATAATGTTAGAGTAAAGGGAAAGGAGGGGGAGGAATCTCTGAATGTGTTCAGAAGAACTTTCTTGATCAGTATGTTCTCGCTCCAGCTAGGAAGGAGGCACTGCTGGTGCTGGGAATAGGTGGTCCAAGTGGACCAAGTATCTGTGGGGTAACACTTATAAGGTTTAGATTAGCAATGAAGAAGAGCAAGGAACAATCTAAAGTAGAACTTTTAAATTGGAAGACGGCTTACTTCAATGGGATGAGAGGGAATCCAGTCAGGGTAAAATGGAACCAAAGATTGACAGGAAAAACTGTAATGGAACAATGTGCAATCTTTAGGAGGAGATGTTTCAGCTACAGGCTAGGTGCATTCCAACAAGGGTGAATGGTAGGGGAAGCAAAGTCAGGGCATCTTGGATGACAAGGGAGATAGAGAATATGATTAAACAATAAAACAGGGTGTATGATGCATGTCAGGTGAATTCTTTAAGCCAGAAACAGGCCAAATACAATAAGTTAAGTGGGGAAGTGAAGAGGAAAATAAGACTGGTAAAGAGAGAATATGAGAAAAGAATGGTAATTAACGTGAAAAGGAGCACAAAAATCTTTGACCGGCCTGTAAATAATAAGCTGATAATAAGAGGTGAAATGTGCCCTGTTAGGGACACAGAGGGTGATATATGCTTAGAGAAACAGAGCAAGACTAGAATACTTTATGAGTACTTTGAATTTGTGTCTACTAAGGAAGAGGATGCTGACAAAATATTGGTAAAAGCAGAGATGGTAGAGGCAATGGGTAGGGTGAAAATTGATCAGAAGGAAGTACTGGAAAGGCTGGCTATGCTCGGAGTGTATAAGTCACCTGGTCTGGATGGGTTGCATCCCAGGTTGTCAAAGGAAGTGAATGTAGAGATAGCTCAAGGACTTGCCATAATCTTCCAATTTTCCCTAGATACAGGAGAGGTGCCAGAGGATTGGAGAGTGATAAATCTTATACTTTTATTCAAGCAAGGGTCTAAGGACATTCCTACTAACTACAGGCCGGTCAATTTAACATCAGTGTCATAGAGTCATACAGCACAGAAACAGGCCCTTCGGCCCATCGTGTCTGTGCCAGCCATCAAGCACCTACCTATTCTAATCCCATTTTCCAGCACTTGGCCCGCAACCTTGTATGCTATGGCTTTTCAAATGCTCATCTAAATACTTCTTAAATGTTGTGAGGGTTCCTGCCTCTACCACCCCTTCAGGCACTGCGTTCCAGATTCTAACCACCCTCTGGGTGAAATTTGTTTTCCTCAAATCCCCTCTAAACCTCCTGCCCCTTACTTTAAATCTATGCCCCCTGGTTATTGACCCCTCCGCTAAGGGAAAAAGTTTCTTCCTATCTAACCTATCAATGTCCCTCATAATTTTGTATACCTCAATCAGGTTCCCCCTCAGCCTTCTCTGCTCTAAGGAAAAAAACCCTAGCTTTTTCAGTCTTTCTTCATAGCTGAAACGCTCCAGCCCAGGCAACAACCTGGTGAATCTCCTCTGCACCCTCTCCAGTGCAATCACATCCTTCCCATAGTGTGGTGACCAGAACTGTACACAGTGCTCCAGTTGTGGCCTAACTAGCATTTTATATAGCTCCATCATAACCTCCCTGCTCTTATATTCTATGCCTCAGCTAATAAAGGCAAGTATCCTGTATGCCTTCCTAACCACCTTATCTACCTGTGCTGCTGCCTTCAGTGATCTATGGACTAGTACACCAAGGTCCCTCTGACCTTCTGTACTTCCTAGGGTCCTACCATCCATTGTATATTCCCTTGCCTTGTTAGTCCTCCCAAAATGCATCACCTCACACTTCTCAGGATTGAATTCCATTTGCCACTGCTCTGCCCATCTTACCAGCCCATCTATATCGTCCTGTAATCTAAGGCTTTCCTCCTCACTATTTACAACACCACCAATTTTTGTGTCAACTGCGAACTTACTGATCACACCTCCTATATTCACGTCTAAATCATTAATGTACACTACAAACAGCAAAGGTCCCAGCACCTATCCCTGCAGCACACCACTGGTCACAGGCTTCCACTCGCAGAAACAACCCTCGACCCATCACCCTCTGCCTCCTGCCACTAAGCCAATTTTGGATCCAATTTGCCAAATTGCCCTGGATCCCATGGGCTCTTACCTTCTTAATCAATCTCCCATGCGGGAGCTTATCAAAAGCCTTACTGAAGTCCACATAGACTACATCAACTGCTTTACCCTCATCTACACATCTCGTCACCGTCTCAAAAAATTCAATCAAGTTAGTTAGACAAGATCTCCCCCTGACAAAGCCATGCTGACTATCCCTGATTAATCCCTGCATCTCCAAGTGGAGATTAATCCTGTCCCTCAGAATTTTTTCCAATACTTTCCCAACCACTGATGTTAGACTCATCAGCCTGTAATTACCTGGTTTATCCTTGCTACCCTTCTTAAATAATGGTACCACATTTGCTGTCCTCCAGTCCTCTGGTACCTCTCCTGTGGCCAGAGACGATTTGAAAATTTGTGTCAGAGCCCCTGCTATCTCCTCCCTTGCCTCACATAACAGCCTGGGATACATCTCATCTGGGCCTGGGGATTTATCCACTTTTAGGCCCATTAAAACAGCTAATACTTCCTCCCTTTCAATACTAATATGTTCAAGTATATCACAATCCCCCTCCCTGATCTCTACACCTATTTCGTCCTTCTCCATAGTGAACACAGATGAAAAGTAATTATTTAAAACCTCACCCATATCCTCTGGCTCCACACACAGATTGCCACTTTGGTCCCAAATGTGCCCCACTCTTTCCCTGCTTATCCTCTTGCCCTTAATATACTTATAAAATGCCTTGGAATTTTCATTTATCTTGCCTGCCAGTGTTTTTTCATGTCCCCTCTTCGCTCTCTTAATTACTTTTTTAAGTACCCCCCTACACTTTCTATACTCCACTAGGGCTTCCGCTGTTATCTGCCATAAGCCTCCTTTTTTTTCCTGATCCAATCCGCTATTTCCCATGACATCCAGGGTTCCCTGGACTTGTTGGTCCTACCCGTCACCTTAACAGGTACATGTTGGCTCTGAACTCTCACTATTTGCTCTTTGAATGACTCCCACTGGTCTGATGTAGACTTTCCTACAAGTAGCTGCTCCCAGTTCACTTTGGCCAGATCGTGTTTTATCATATTGAAATCGGCCTTCCCCCAATTGAGCATCTTTAGTTCTGGTCCGTCTTAGTCCTTTTCCATAACTACCTTAAATCTTACAGAGCTATAGTCACTATCCCTGAAATGCTCCCCCACTGACACTTCTACCACTTGTCCAGCTTCATTCCCCAGGATTAGGCCAAGTACTGCCCCTTCTCTTGTTGGACTTTCTACATACTGGCTCAAAAAGCTCTCCTGTATGCATTTTAAGAATTCCGCCCCCTTTAAGCCTTTTGCACTAAGACTATCCCAGTTGATATTGGGGAAGTTGAAATCCCCTACTATTATTACCCTATTATTTTTACACCTCTCTGAGATTTGCCTACATAGCTGCTCCTCTATCTCTCCCTGACTGGTTGGAGGCCTGCAGTACACTCCCAGCCAAGTGATTGCCCCCTTTTTGTTTTCATGTTCTACCCATGTGGCCTCATTTGAGGAAGCTTCTAAGATATCATTACTGCAGTAATTGACTCCTTGATCAATAGTGTAATGCTACCACCCCTTTTGCCCCCTCCCCTGTCACACCTGAAGATTCTATACTTTGGAATATTGAGCTGCCAGTCCTGCCCCTCCCTCAGCCATGTCTCTTTGATCGCAATAATATCATAATCTCATATGCTAATCAATGCCAGTGCTGGGTAAGGTTTTCAAAACTATAATCAGGGAAATAGAACAGGCACTTAGAGAGGTTTGAGTTAAGGACAGCCAGCATAGATTTGTAAAAGGCAGATCGTGCTTGACTAATCTATTTGCATTTTTGATAAAGTAACAGAGAAGGTTGATGAAGGGAATACAATGGATGTTGTCTATCTGAATTTTCAAAAAGCTTTTGACAAAGTACCACATAAAATGCTGGTTTGAAAAATTGAAGCTTATGGCACAGGAGGGTCAGTGTCAGCTTGGATTAAAAAAGTGGCTTAAGGACAGAAAACAGTGAGTTGTGGTAAATGGTTGTTTTTAAGACTGGAGGATGGTAGATAGTGGTGTTCCCCAAGGGTCAATGCTAGGACCACTTTTTTGATATATAAATGTCTTGGATATTAGACTCGAGAGTAAAATTTCAAAATCTGCAAATGATACAAACTTGCAGGTGTGGCAGACAATGGGGATGATACAAATCGACTGCAACGGGACATAGATAGGCTAACAGAATGGGCGGACAAGTTGCAGATGGAATTTTATACAGAGAAGTGTCAGGTGTTGCATTTTGGCAGAATGGATATTGAAAGGTAATATAAACTTTAATGGCATCGTTTTAAAGAGAATGCAGGGACAAAGGGACTCCGGGGTTCATGTGCATAGATCATTGAAGTTAGCAGGACATATTGAGAGAGTAATTAGCAAAGCATATGGGATTGTGAGCTTCATAAATAGAGACATTGAGTCCAAAAGCAGGAAAGTTATGCTGAACCTTTATAAAGCTCTGGTTAAGCCACAACTAGCACATGGCATCCAGTTCTGGTCACCACACTTTAGGAAGGAATTGAGGGTCCTTGAGAGGATGCAGAGGAGATTTGCCAGAATGGTTCCAGGGGTGAGGGATTTGAGCTACAAGGTTAGGTTGGAGAAGCTGTTCTCCTTGAAACAAAGGAATTGAGGGGAAATTTGATAGAGGTTTACAAGATTATGACAGGTTTAGAAAAGGTAAATGAAGAAAAGCTATTCCCATTAGCTGATGGTACAAGGACTAGGGGCCACAGATTTAAGGTTTTGGGTAAGAGATGCAGGGAGATGTGAGAAAGTAAATTTTTTACACAGCGAGTGGTAATAACCTGGAATTCGCTGCCTACGAGTGTGGTGGAAGTCGAGATGATCAATGACTTCAAAAGAAAATTGGATATGCACTTGAGGGAAATAAACTTGCAAGGCTACAGGGATAGAGCGGGGAATGGGAATGACTGGATTGCTCTACGGAGAGCTGGCATTGACTCGATGGGTTGAATGGCCTTCTTCTGTGCTGTAATGACTCTCTGACACTACAATGCAGGAGCTTTCATATGACTAGCACAGCCAATTGTGGAACTGAAAGCATTGTACTCCACTATAGTGGAGATTTGGGAGGAGATATGAAGTTTGCACGAGCAGTTTTAATACCTTCACATGCTCCAGTTGCTTAATGACTATTTAATTGTTGATTAGTACTTTCTCTATAAAATTAGATAAATTCCCCTTATCACATTACTTTGGAATATTTTTAGCAGATTCAATATTTAAAAAAAATAATTTTAAAAGCTTCACCATGGACCTTTTTGTGTTGGAATCATTGGTAGAAGTGCATCCAAGGAATCGCTTTTCATTTTCTTTAATGCGCATTGGACAAGCAAATTGATTTATCAAAAAATCAATAGCACACAAATTCATCTCGACAGCAATGAATCCAAGATAATTAAAATGTGCTGACATGTTTTTTATAAATTGACTGGCATGGAAGCTGTACCAAACGTTAACGAAACTAATAGGTGGTAGGGGAATTGAGGGAAGGTGGGGATGTGAGAGGGTAATGGGATTAATGTAGGATTAGTATAACTGGGTGATTGATGGTCGGCACAGACTCGGTGGGCTGAAGGGCCTGTTTCAGTGCTGTATCTCTAAACAATAAACAATAATGTTCTACTGAAAAATGCACAACCACAACTACACTCACAGTTAACTTCCAAGAATTGACCTCAAAATTGCAGTTGGAATTATGCTGAAAATTCTAATAACAGATCCTGAACGCAATAAGGCAAACCTTATGATCAGTGACTGAGGCTGGAACCGAAAAGTTTAGGGTGAGCCTGCCTCCGCCAGGCCTGGGGAGCCATGCTGGGATTTTTCACTCCCCAGTCCCTTAATTGGCCTTGGGCAGGACTGCCACCTCCTTGAGGCAAGAGGTTCCAGCCAATGGAGCTGTCGACCAATCAGCGGGCTGGCAGCTCTTAGTCCCAGCAGTGACACTGGGAGTGGTGGCCACTGCTGGTACTACATCCAGCCATTGGAAGCAAGAAGAAAGATGCGCCTGGAACCAAGGTCAGTTTTTGGGGCCTCGTCGGGGACTATCAACCGGGCCAAGGTGAGGCAAGAAGCGGTCAGTTGGGGGAGGTGGGTGGGTGTTGTGCGTTGCGCGCAAATAGGGCTTCGGGGGCTGCCCTCCATGGGGCATTGGGTGCCCAATCAGTAGCACCCCCCCCACCCCACCCCCACCCGCAAGAAGGCCACAAGGTTTTACCTGGCAGTGTTCTTGGGTCCTTTGCTGTCTGGCCACCCTGGGTAAAATACCCACCGCCGCCCCGCATAAAATTGCAGCAGGTGTAAGAATGCCCCCACCTCCCACCCAATTTTACAGCCCCTGCCCCCCTCCATCTCACCACCAGCCCACTCGTTGGGGGCCGTAAAATTCCGGCCCGAGTGTTTTAATCTATTTTACAATGATAAATTACTGGCAAACTTAATTTGTTCGAGTAAGGAGTTGCAGCTGAAGTGGTGCTGTTAATTAAATGCATATAGGAATTCCACTGACATTTCTGACACTAAATCCAGCCACAATACAAGCGATTATAACTATTAAGTACATAACTGCTCTATGAAGCAGTGAAGGCAGACAAAACACACTTCAAAGAGGCATCTGTCAAAGATTAGCACTAGGAATGTTGAACATTTCCACATGGAATTCAAGATCCTGCCTCCAGAGTTATGACAAATGATATTTTGTTAACATAGTGACATTCTGAGAGTTGGCAGACTGCTGATGGTGCTTACTATTTGTTATATAATTTCATGGCTAATTTCTTAAAAGATCATTGGATCTGGTAAAATAAGTTGATTGCATGCTCCTTGATGTTATAGAATTTTAGCCACAAGAGAATGTTTATTATTAGAAAACACTAATTAATTCAAGAATTAGCAAGAAGAGCCACACTTGCCTTTACTTTCAACCAAATGTCATTGTGAGGGTTTCACTATTTTATAGCTGTACACTTTGGCTTAACTTACTACTGTAATTGGAAAGTCTGAAAAGATTTGTTACTGAGGTGTTATCCTTTGAAGTCATACTTGCCTTTGCAGGATTTAAATTGGCTAGAAAATTACAATATTCCATATTTCAGGTGAAAGTATAGTAAACTGATAGAGAAACAAAATTTTGGATGACTATCAGTGTATCCTCAATCTACCTTTTTTCTGGTAAAGGCTGGCTCGGGTCTGCAAATGAAACCCGACCCAAGCCCGACAGAACCACATCCGACCCAAGCCCGACCCGGCCCGAGTCCTTTCATTTTTTCCCACGTCTGACCTGACCATCAGTTAACTTAGCTTCCGTTTTTCACTTTGTTTCTTATCTGCACAAGCTTTAAAAAACCGTAACTAAACAACCTTTCAAGTCCAAAACGTACATTAACATTGGAGCCATCTACCGGAGGTGGTGATAGAGTGTGTCCGACCTGGCCCGATCCGACCCGAGCCCGACTGCCAGACCCGGAAGAGCGACCTGACCCGAGCCAAACCAGACACATGTTGTCGGGTCCCATCAGGTTCGGGATTGGGTAGCCATGCTCTACTACCTGGCCATTATCCCAGGTTTCTGTCCCTGTTGCATAAGCCCATGGTCACCTTAGTACTTCCCACAGCATGCTTTGCAGCTCTCAAATAGCAACTACAACTGTCTCATTCTCCTCTCACAGTGACCTTTCAATTCTTCCACCAGCCCTTCTAACAGATTGGCAATCAGGACCTCGCTCTGTACCATCCTCAAGAATGTTTGCTCCCTCGCAAACAAGACTCTTTGATATCCACGATGACTGAATCTATTAACAGCTGAGCTGACTGAAACCTGGCTTGTGGTCATTGACTCCCTCTCCCTCACCAAAGCCTCCCTCCTTGGTTACACATTATGTCACTTGCCCAACCAAATTGTTGTGATGCCACTTTAATTTCTCATTCTATCCCTCTGAAACATTCACTTCCTATGAACATCTCACTTTCTTTCATCCCTCCCACCTCTCACATGAAATCCTTGTTGAGCAACACCCACCCCAGCCCTAGTTCTCACTGAGACTCCTCTGCTCGATGGTGCACCAAGTGATGCATTCTCAGCAATTTCAACCTTTACCTACACTACTTTACACTCTCTCATCTGATTTCTCTGCCCTTCTACTGTCACCTAGACTCACTCTTCATGTAAGTTCACAAATGTCCTTTAGGGAAGGAAATCTGCTGTGCTTATCCGGTCTGGACTATATGTGATTCCAGTCCCACAGCAATATGGTTGTCTCTTAACTGTTCTCTAAAATGGCCTAGCAAGCCACTCAGTTGTACCAAACTGTTACAGAAAAGTCGAATAAGAATGAAACCAGATAGACCACCCAGCATCGACCGAGGCACCGGAAATGACAATGCCACACCTGTCCTGTCAACCCTGCAAAGTCTTCCTCATGAACATCTAGGGACTTGTGCCAAAATTGGGAGAGCTGTCGCACAGACTAGTCAAGCCTGACATAGTCATACTCACCAAATCACACTGTACAGCGCATGTCCCACACTCCTCCCTGGGTATGTCCTGTCTCATCAGCAGGACAGACCTACCAAAGGTGGCAGCACAGTGGTGTACAGTCGGAACAGAGTTACCCTTGTTGTCCTCAACATTGACTCTGGACCTCATGAAGTCTCATGGCATCAGGTCAAACATGGGCAAGAAAACCTCCTGCTGATTACCACCTACCGCCCTCCCTCAGCTGATGAATCAGTACTCCTCCATGTTGAACATCACTTGGAAGAAGCACTGCAGGTAGCAAGGGCACATAATGTACTCTGCATGGGGGACTTCAATGCTCATCACCAAGAGTGGCTTGGTAGCACCACTACTGACCGAGCTGACCGAGTGCTGAAAAACAAAGCTGCCAGATTGGCAGGTGGTGAGGGAACCAACAAGAGGTAAAAACCTGCTTGACCTCATCCCCACGAATCTATCTGTTGCAGTTGCAGCTGCATCTGTCCATGACAGTATTGGTAAGAATGACCACCAAACAGTCCTTGTGAAAACAAAGACCTGACTTCACACTGAGGATACCGTCCATTGTGTTGTGTGACACTACTAAATGGGATCAATTCAGAACAGATTTAGTGGCTCAAAACTGGGCAGCAATGAGGCACTGTGGACCATCAGTAGCAGCAAAATGCTATTCAACCACAATTTGGAACCTCATGTCCCTGCATATCCCTCACTCTACCATTACCATCAAGCCAGGGATCAACCCTAGTTCAATGAGGAGTGCAGGAGCAGCACCAAGCATACCTGAAAATGAGGTGCCAACCTGGTGAAGCTATAATACAGGAGAACACGTATGCGAAACAGCAGAAGCAGCATGTGATGGACAGAACTAAGTGATCCCTCAACCAATGGATCAGATCAAAGCTCTGCAGTTCTGCCACATCCAGTCATGAATGCTGATGAACAATTAATCAACTAAATAGAGGAGACTCCACAAACAATCCCAACCTCAATGATGGGGGAGCCCAGCACATCAGTACAAGAGAAGGCTGAAAAATTCACAACAATCTTCAGCCAGAAGTGCCAAGTGGATGATCCATCCCTGCCTCTTCCTGACATCTGCAACATCACAGATGTCAGTCTTCAGCCAATTTAATTCACTCCACGTGATACCAAAAAAATGGCTGAAGGTGTTACGTATAGCAAAGGCTATGGGCCCTGACAACATCCAGCAGTAGTACTGAAGAACCGTGCTCCAGAACTAGCCGCACCCCAAGCCAGGTTGTTCCAGTACAGCTAGAACACGGTCATCTATGCGACAATGTAGAAAATTGCCCAGATATGTCCTGTCCATAAAAAGCAGGACAAATCCAGCCCGGCCAATTACCGCCACATCAGTCTACTCTCGATCATCAGCAAAGTGATGGAAGGTGTTGTCGATAGTGCTATCAAGCGACACTTGCTTAGCAATAACCTGCTCACCGATGCTCAGTTTGGGTTCCGCCAGGGCCACTCAGCTCCTGACCTCATTACAGCCCTGGTCTGAACGTGGACAAAAGAGCTAAATTCTAGAGGTGAGGTGAGAATGACTGCCCTTGACATCGAGGCAGCATTTGACCGAGTGTGGCATCAAGGAGCCCTAGCAAAACTGGAGTCAATGGGAATTAAGGGGAAAACTCTCCGATGGTTGGAGTCATACCTAGCACAAAGGAAGATGGTTGTGGTTGTTGGAGGCCAAACATCTAAGCCCCAGGACATCACTGCACGAGTTCCTCAGGGTAGTATCCTAGGCCCAACCATCTTCAGCTGTTTCACCAATGACCTTCCCTCCATCATAAGGTCAGAAGTGGGGATGTTTGCCGATGACTGCAGTGTTCAGTACCATTCATGAGTCCTCAGATACTGAAGCAGTCCATGTTCACCCGCAGCAAGACCTGGACAATATTCCTCAACCAGCGCAAAGTGGCAGCAATGCATACCATATATAAGCTGCACTGCAACAACTCGCCAAGCCTCCTTCGACAGCATCTTCCAAACCTGTGACCTCTACCACTGACAAGAACAAGGGCAGTAGACACATGGGATTACCACCACCTGGAGGTTCCCCTGCAAGTCACACACCATCCTGACTTGGACCTATATCGCCGTTCCTTCACTGCCACTGGGTGAAAAAACTGGAACTCCCATCCTAGCAGCACTTGGTGTGCACTTAAGCCACATGGACTGCAGTGCTCGAAGAAGTCGGCTCGCCAACACCTTCTCAAGTGCAACTAGGGATTGGCAACAAATGCTGGCCTTGCCAGCGATGCTCACATCTCATGAAAGAATAAAAAAAGTTCTTCCACCCACTTCCATAGCAACTGTCAAGGGCTCCTCACTTCACAGATACCAATTACTGACAAAGCTATTTTAGATCACCTCCTTGTCTCCTTTACCATTCATGTCCCTGTATTGTCCCTATGCCTGGGAAAATTTTGAACCCAGCTTGTCATAATCCATTTCAAAACTACCCTCTTCTCTGGTCAGGAACCTTTGCTGTTACTGATGTTGTCAATTGCTTTTTTGTCTCTATCTTAAGGACCCCTAACACCTCCGTCCTCTCCAACTACAACTCCATTTAAACCCCCCTTTTCTAAGATCCTTGAGTATTTTGTCACCACCCATCTCCACGCCCATCTTTTCCAAAACTCCTTAAAATGTCTTCAGTCCAGCTCCTGTCCTCTGCACAGCACCAATAGACCCAAGTCAAAGATACAAATGTAATTGTTTGTGAATGACTGTAGTGGGTTTACCCTCCTTTTTCTCCTCAACCACTCCTTAGCATTCAATGTGGTCAACTATTCTTCTCATTGTTCAGCACAGTGGGATTATTCTTGCACAGCTCCACTCTTACCTGTCCAAATACAGCCAGTGATTTTCCTACAGTGGCTTTTCTTTCAATCTCTGCACTCAAACCTCTCAAATTCTCCTAAGGTGCACTTCTCTTCATTGACGTGCTACTCCTCAGTAACATCATTCATAGGTATGGGATAACCTTTATACAAATGGCTGTGACATTCAGCTCTACCTCTCTACCACCTCCCTCAGCCTCACTACTGCCTTTGTGCTATCAGACCACCTGGCTAGACATTGTGGAATGTGTCAAAATTTCCGGAAAGAGATCAGGAAGATGGTCTTTCCCTGAAACACCCATCCCAGTCTACTTGATCAGGCTGAAGTAGGCTGTACACAGCCTTGATACAGAGGTGAGATTCAAACCCTATATCTTATCCATTACCAAGGTTACTTATTTTATCTCCACAATGTTGCTCATCACTGCCTCTACTTCCAGCCACCAATAAACCTATTGTTCATACTTTTGTCACCTACAAATTCAACTTCATCACTGTTCTTTTTCCTAGACCCCCACACTCTAACCTTCATACACCGTAACTTGTTAAAAATCCAGCTGTTTATATTATCTCCAAGATTAAGTCCCAGTCACTAATTACCCCTATCATCACAACCTTACAATGCCTCTCTGTTCATCCTTCACAATAAATCTCTCCATCGCCTCATCCCACCCCATCTTGGCAGCTTCCTACAGCCTTACGTCCCCTCTTGCGCCCTGCGGTCCTTTCCCTCTGGTCATTTGTGCAACCCTCTTCCTTTGCCAAAATCATCTTCACATTGTATTCCTGACACCCAGCCGAATCTATACATGTAAAGATCTGTGTGGGTATTAATAACATCAATACTAGAAAATCTACGTTCATGCTTCAAACAGTGCAATATTATATTTTATGTAAAATAGTAGCTAGGCTGGCTTTCTGTTGTTATGTATAGTTTCAAAGTTACAAAATATATATTTAAGGCTGAGATACACAGATTCTTGGTCTCACAGGGAATCCAGGGATTTGGGGTGTGGGCAGGAAAGTGGAGTTGAAACAAAGATGAGCCATGAACATACTAAATGGCAGAGCAGGCTCGACGTGATGCATGGTCTACTCCTGCTCCTATTTCATTTGTTATTATAGTAATTACTCGACTTAGAATCACGGTCTAAATCACGGTCTCTTCAGACTACTAGAAAAGATTGGATGTCCACCAAAGCTACTAAGTATCATCACCTCATTCCATGACAATATGAAAGGCACAATTCAACATGGTGGCTCCTCATCAGAGCCCTTTCCTATCCTGAGTGGTGTGAAACAGGGCTGTGTTCTCGCACCCACACTTTTTGGGATTTTCTTCTCCCTGCTGCTTTCACATGCGTTCAAATCCTCTGAAGAAGGAATTTTCCTCCACACAAGATCAGGGGGTAGGTTGTTCAACCTTGCCCGTTTAAGAGCAAAGTTCAAAGTACGGAAAGTCCTCATCAGGGAACTCCTCTTTGCTGACGATGCTGCTTTAACATCTCACACTGAAGAGTGCCTGCAGAGTCTCATCGACAGGTTTGCGGCTGCCTGCAATGAATTTGACCTAACCATCAGCCTCAAGAAAACGAACATCATGGGGCAGGACGTCAGAAATGCTCCATCCATCAATATTGGCGACCACGCTCTGGAAGTGGTTCAAGAGTTCACCTACCTAGGCTCAACTATCACCAGTAACCTGTCTCTAGATCCAGAAATCAACAAGTGCATGGGTAAGGCTTCCACTGCTATGTCCAGACTGGCCAAGAGAGTGTGGGAAAATGGCGCACTGACACGGAACACAAAAGTCCGAGTGTATCAGGCCTGTGTCCTCAGTACCTTGCTCTATGGCAGCGAGGCCTGGACAACGTATGCCAGCCAAGAGCGACATCTCAATTCATTCCATCTTCGCTGCCTCCGGAGAATACTTGGCATCAGGTGGCAGGACTATATCTCCAACACAGAAGTCCTTGAAGCGGCCAACACCCCCAGCTTATGCACACTACTGAGTCAGCGGCGCTTGAGATGGCTTGGCCATGTGAGCCGCATGGAAGATGGCAGGATCCCCAAAGACACATTGTACAGCGAGCTCGCCACTGGTATCAGACCCACCGGCCGTCCATGTCTCCGCTATAAAGTCGTCTGCAAACGCGACATGAAATCGTGTGACATTGATCACAAGTCGTGGGAGTCAGTTGCCAGCATTCACCAGAGCTGGCGGGCAGCCATAAAGACAGGGCTAAATTGTGGCGAGTCGAAGAGACTTAGTAGTTGGCAGGAAAAAAGACAGAGGCACAAGGGGAGAGCCAACTGTGCAACAGCCCCGACAAACAAATTTCTCTGCAGCACCTGTGGAAGAGCCTGTCACTCCAGAATTGGCCTTTATAGCCACTCCAGGCGCTGCTTCACAAACCACTGACCACCTCCAGGCGCGTATCCATTGTCTCTCGAGATAAGGAGGCCCAAAAAAAAGAAAGAAGAAAAGAAAGAACTCGACTTAGAAAACAGTTCTACTGTGATAAGGGTTTTAAAATTTTAAACCAATTGTTATTTATTGGATGGACAATGTTATTATTTTATACATGTTCACAATATGTCCAAAGGTTTTAGAGACCTAGATGTGATCTTACAGGTATTAGAAATTGTTACACAAAAAAACTGTACCAGCAAAACCGTTTAGCAAGCCTCCAGGAACATACTGGCCCTGAATTTGCAGTCAGCGCTGAAGGAACAGTGCTCACTGTTCACCTCACTGATAGCTGCCCACAAATATTTTACCAGCTTTTGAGTGGAGACTTCCTTTAATCTGGCATCTGATCAAGCATGGTGCGCTCTACAGGGGATCTGTAGCATCTGTGAACAGAGCAAGAAAAAGCAAGGCTCTTCAACCAATCAAATTGAAGAATCCTCACTGAGAAATGCAGAGTGGAATCTTGTGGTGATAGATTTTTTTTAGCAGTCAGGACCATTTCTGGGTTTTGACCCCCACACAGGTCCACAGTGCACCTCCAACACAGTCTTGTGGGAGGTGGACTCCTAGTTGGGGACAACTGGCAGCCCCACTGGGAGAGGTGGGCACTACTTAGGCAGAAAGGAGAGCGCGAAGGCACCTCAAAATGGAGGCATTTTTGGAGCAGTCAACACAATCCCAATAATAAAGAGGCCTGAAGCTGGCAGGGCCATCAGAATGGATGGGAAAGCCCTCTGGGGGATTCGTTTTGGCCGCAGCTGTGGCCTTTCACCCCCGTCGCCCTTTCATTGGGGCATAGGGCCTTTGGCTCCCATGGACCTCTAGTGTGCCGCTAGTGTGCCTCCATGGAGCTACTGCACTCTGCATTTAGCTGGATGTCTGCTCCAATGCCAGGAAGATCCCGGTTGAGTCCTCCCGTTCCCCCTCATTAAACCCTTAATCGCTCAGTATTGGCTACCTGCCATTACTGAGCGGGTAGCCGCCACCAATGTTCACCTGCCTCCATGGGACTGGGAAGATTCTGCCCATCGAGTCTAAATCAGAAAGTATAAAGCAGGAAATATAAATTAGATTTAAATCATGTATAGAAATCAAAACAAAGATTAGAAAATACAGATGGGATTAACAGTGACAGAGAGATAAAAGGGACAGATGAAAAATATACTTTTAAAATCTCCAAACTAATTATTTTCTGATGGAATGCGACTCCACATTTATAAAATTATTTTTTACGGGCCAGAGAGGCTTTTTAACAGGAATTATCACTTATCCCACCCTTAAAAACTTACTCCTAAATGCACCAGTTCTAACTTTTTCTTCTGTCTTTAGTTCGGAACTAGTGGACAATTACAATATTTTCACACCATTGTAGTCATTTCAGTGCTGCAACAGTGCAACCTGTGGAGGAGCAAGATATCTCCAACAGCAACTTCGGGATTTCCATGTTTAACTGCATGGATGAATGCCAGAAGCTGCTGTCCAACTATGAGTGCTGTTAACTTCACCATTATTCTTATCACAAAATCTGGCCCATTGGCATGGATTTTGCGGTCAGTGGAGAATGATCGGTGCAAGCTGCTCATTACACTTGCGCACAGATTTTACTTTCTGTGGACTTTTTCACTGTGACTTGCAGTTAGTAGAGAGCTGAAATACTCTCTAGTGGGTATCTGGACCTGTGTGAACAGTGCGTCTTCCTAATTCAATCACCCAAGCCCCGATCTTCACTGGGGTGGGGAGGAGGAGATCTGGTGGGAAGAACCACAGCACAATGTGTATTTTTTTTAAAAACAGGTTCACAGCTTGGAAGCAATCTTGTTGGCAGGCTTGGCTCCCTATTGGGTGGGGAACACTCCAGAAGAGAACAGAGACTAGCAGCATATAGGTATTTTGCTGTTTGGGATAGAGATCGTGGGATGAGAGGAGTGGGGTGACGATAGGGGGTGGGGCTGGGTAAAGCATGGCTTGGATGCTAGGGATGATCATGGGGCTTCAGAGAGAGATTGGGGGCAGAGATTGGGAGTCAGTGTGTGGTGTGGGTGGGGGAGGTGTCCGATTGAGTAAAGTGGGAAACAGGTTTCCTTTGGGGGCGTGGGTGGGGAAGCACTTCTGCTTCTCTTGGCCCACAAGCAGTACTTGAAAGCACTTACCTGTTCCACGCTGCGGTCCTCACCTACTTTTTGCTGTCGGGTTTACTGAGGCCCAAAAAACCCAACTGTCAAGTATTAAAGCTGGAAGAGAGATAAGATCTGAGGTGCACAGCCTCATTAAAATATTTAAATGAGGGATCCACCTACTTTGTCCCTTTTCCATTAAAATTGGAAGTGGATGGGTTGGAGGTGGGTTGGATTCATGTTTGAACATTTTTACATTTTAACATTCCGCAACCCAAACCCACCCTATTTTTGGGGATAAAATCCACCCCCTCCCCCCATTGAGTCTAAACCAGGAAGTGTAAGTGGAATATTTAATTCAGTATACGGAAGATGAAATAAAGAGAAGGAAAGAAGGATGGGACTAAGAGAGATAAAAGATAAAACATTTAATTGTTAAAGTCTCCGCACTTGTAAATTTCCAATGCTAGAGAGGTCGCTTGACAGCAAGTAAGAATTACCATACCATTAAACATTAACATACACCTTTCTTGTATTTGAAACGCTCGGCAAGATACTGTTTGAAATGTCGAGAGGGGGAGGGCACCTCTGACAACAATGTCTGGATTTCGACATTCAACTGTGCACATCCAAATGCTGGAAGTTGCTGCCCAATTTATCGCTCAATAATGTTGAGTGTTGATAGCCTCATCATTATTTCGATCAAAAGTTCGACACCATTTTGTATTGTAATGAATACTATTGCTGAAGACAAATTAACATCTCTAATTTACTGTGGGTGTGCCTACTTCACATGGACTGCAGTGGTTCAAGAAGGCTGCTCACCACTACCTTCTCAAGGGCAATTTGGGATGGGCAATAAATGCTGGCCTTGCCAGCTCATATTCCATGAACAAATAAAAAAAAAAGTTTTAGTTGGGAAAGTCAACCATCCGAAGCAATGGTTGAGTTAGATTCCAAACAGTAGTTACTGTTCCAAATAAATGATTTTTACCATTTCTACAGTTTTATTTTCTATTTACGTTTACTTCTTCGATTACCACGTAGAGTAATAGGGAGTGAGTTCTGTTGCATTGCTATGAAGGACTGAGTTTAAAAAAAGCATTACTGGGTGTTACGACCAGGGGACAAAGGGGTCTAGGGGTCCCTCTCAGCCTTCAACTGGTCTTACCGTAACAGGGTTTAATTTTAAACACACGTTTTTAGCTCCCCCTTGGTGAATCTTTGTTCACTGCTTTCCAATTATAAGGCAAAGAAACCAGCACACCAGGTTTTCTTAGGTTTAAAGAAGAAATGTTGAAATTTATTAAACTTAAACTTTAATTCGGTTAATGCCTATGGATACAGGACGCGTCTACGCTAGCATGCATACGCAATACACACATGCAGATAGAGACAGAAAAGAGCAGAAGAAAAATAAAGTGGAAAAGTTTGAGGCAATCTCCGAAGAGAGTTTTTGTTATGGTTCTTTGAGCTTACTGGAGAGTCCTTGACTGTAGGTACATCTTGCTCTTCGTTGGGGCCCTGTATTCTTCTTAAACCTTGTTCGCTGTAGGAGACCTTTCTCTCTTGGGGTTCATGTGTCTTCAATGGATTTGAAGTTCCATGAGAAAGAGCTGGGAGCAGACAGGAGAGGCTGTGGCAAGCCAGCCAGGAGAGGCCGTTTTAGTCGAGGCGCAAACAGACACTCTGAGTTCAAACTGTTTGTACAATTCAGAAAAACCAGGTTGCCAAGCAGGTTAGTCATAGAAACATAGAAAATAGGAGCAGGAGTAGGCCATTTGGCCCTTCGAGCCTGCTCCGCCATTCATTAAGACCATGGCTGATCATGTGAATCAGTAGCCTGTTCCGGCTTTCGCCCCATACCCTTTGATCCCTTTAGACCCAACAGCTATATCTAACTCCTTTTTGAAAACATTCAATGTTTTGGCTTCAACTGCCTTCTGTGGTAGCGAATTCCACAGGCTCACCACTCTCTGAGATCCCCCCTCACTCTTCTGAACTCCAGCGAATATAATCCTAACCGACTCAATCTCTCCTCATACATCGTCCAGACATCCCAGGAATCAGTCTGGTAAACCTTTGCTGCACTCCCTCTATAGCAAGAACATCCTTCCTCAGATAAGGAGACCAAAACTGCACACAATATTCCAGGTGTGGCCTCACCAAGGCCCTGTATAATTGCAGCAAGACATCCCTGCTTCTGTGTTCGAATTCTCTTGCTATGAAGGCCAACATACCATTTGCCTTTTTTACCGCCTGTGGCATCTGCATGCTTACCTTCAGCGACTGGTGTACGAGAACACCCAGGTCTCACTACATATTCCCCTCTCTCAGTTTATAGCCACTCAGATAATAACCTGCCTTCCTGTTTTTGCCACCTAAGTGGATACCCACACATTTATCCACATTATACTGCATCTGCCATGCATTAGCCCACTGTGTCATCTGCAAATTTGGAGATATTACATTTAGTTCCCTCATCTAAATCATTAATATATATTGTGAATAGTTGGGGTCCTAGCACCGATCCGTGCGGTACCCCACTGGTCACTGCCTGCCATTCGGAAAAAGACCCATTTATCCCTACTCTTTGTTTCCTGTCCACTAACCAATTTTCTATCCATCGCAATACACTACCCCCAATCCCATGCGCTTTAATTTTACACGCTAATCTTTTATGTGGGACTTTGTCGAATGCCTTCTGAAAGTCCAAATAAACCACATCCACTGGCTCCCCCTCATCAACTCTACTCGTTATATCCACGAAGAATTCTCGTAGATTTGTCAAGCATGATTTCCCTTTCATAAATCCATGCTGACTCTGTCCGATTCTACCAATATTGTCTCAGCGCTCTGCTATAAAATCTTTGATAATGGGCTCTAGAATTTTCCCCACTACCGACGTCAGGCTGACTGGTCTATAATTCCCTGCTTTCTCTCTATCTCCCTTTTTAAATAGTGGGGTTACATTAGCTACCCTTCAATCTGTAGGAACTGTTCCAGAGTCTATAGAATCTTTGAAGATGACCAGCACTGCATCCACTATTTCTAGGGCCACTTCCTTAAGTACTCTGGGATGCATACCATCAGGCCCTGGGGATTTATCGGCCTTCAATCCCATCAATTTCCCCAACACCACTTCTCTACTAATACTGATTTATTTCAGTTCCTCTCTCTCACTAAGCCCTGTGTTCCCCAACATTTCTGGTATGATATTTGTGTTCTCCTTTGTGAAGACAGAATCAAAATGGTCAGCCATTTCTTTATTCCCCATAATAAATTCCCCTGTTTCTGACTGTAAGGCACCTACATTTGTCTTCACCAATCTTTTGCTCTTCACATAGCTATAGAAACATTTACAGTCAGTTTTTATGTTCCCCGCAAGCTTGCTCTCGTACTCTATTTTCCCCTTCTTAATCAATCCCTTGGTCCTCCGTTACTGAATTCTAAACTGCTCCCAATCCTCAGGTCTGTTGTTTTTCCTGGCAAATTTATATGCCTCTTCATTGGATCTAATGCTATCTCTAATTTCTCTTGTAAGCCATGGTTTGGCTACCTTTCCTGTTTTACTTCTGCGCCAGACGGGGATAAACAATTGTTGCAGTTCATCCATGCGCCCTTTAAATGTGCGCCATTGCCTATCCACTGTCGTCCCTTTAAGTAAGGTCCCAATCCATCATGTGACTAGCTGGTCTGACCATATGTTTGTGTCCTCTGGTCTTAGCTGACCCTGGAATGTCTCTTCTTACACACAATACCTGGTGCTCAAAATCCATTGTGGTTTAAACTGGAGCAGGGAATTGCCCCTTTATTCTTCCACACACTTGCTGTTGGTATGCAAAAATGTTTTTCCAGCCAAGGGCCTGGTGATATTTTAAACAAGTTCTTTCTTCACTTCAGCAACAGTTTTCAAATCAATGTTCATATGACAAAATTAATATGCCTCATTCTGAGGAGGTGGGGGTCTAGCATGACATGGGTGACAGACGGAATAATGCTATCGGAGAGAAGAAGAATGCTGTCATTTGGCTCTTAACAATCCTACATATACTGCATTACTCTGACAGAGGTAAAATCAGAAGGTGAGTTGCTGATGGTTAGACCTATTCCCCTTCTTATGGACAGATTAAAATGCAATGCCAAAAGAACGAGAGCAGATCACATGCCCTGTGTCACTGTACAGGAAGTCAGCAAAGGAAGGAAAATAAATTTAGAAAAACTGGGATTAGAAAATAAATCTTGTGAATTAAATTCATATCGTAAAGTGTCATAATTCTGAAAGTAAATAAGCATTCCTAGCTTGCACCAGCCAGGATGCAATGGACTGGTGTCTGTTGTTTCATTGTAGTGATTGAAATTTCAAATCTAGCCACCATGATTACAAACTTATCACAACAGGGACTAGGGCTCTTATTACATTTAAAAACATACAATCAAAATTTTCTATCACCATACTAAACTTTGAACTACAAAAATTGATCAATTGATCTTACCAGTTTCATGCTTCACTAAAGCAGTGCAGCTGGGATCAGCAATTCAATAGCAGCAAGGATAGAATCTGCCTCCACTGCTGTTGTGCTGAGGCATGAGGTCATATCATGCTATGCTATTGTGCAGCCTGCTTCTCTGATACCAATAATTTTGAGAGAACGTGTTTCTTAAGTAAAACTCGACACACAAAATGGTTTTGCCACAATGCATGAAAGAAAACTACTTTTGACTGTCAAGGCTGAAGTAGGAAGCAGTTATAAATGATTAGAATTAGTAAGAACAATGAATTGTTAATTCTAGTTAACACTAGCTTAAAAATTTGGCCCAATATTGATGAACAAAAGATACTATACTAATATAATGAAAGAATCCATGCAAGCTTTATATTTCCTATTGAAAGCTTATTCTTCCTTGCTAAAAAAAATGATTATTTTCACCATGAGACTGAAACCCTATTGTATTGCCAACTTATTAAATGGCTCAACTAAAGGTTTGACACATTGTGCTTTGCTGATAAAAGACTGCAGACAATAAAAGGACTGTGTTAGCTATTGTCGGATCACAGCTTATGCCTTGAGTAACCTTGACATTTTCTTAGTGAAGCTGTCCAGCACTACTTGCAGCATAAAGATGCAACAAAATGAAACAGTAAAGTCTCCTGGCTCAACAATACAAAAATACGAATCATATGTTATAGACTTAAGCATTAGTAACACAGTTAATCAAAAGCAGCACAAAATATTCGATTGGTTACAGCCTTCAGAACATTCATGGTCACAAAGCTAGAAATTAAATGAAAATTCTCTTCTCCAGTCACCCTCCACTCTCAAAAGTTCAGTAATCTGTGAGAAAAAGGAGCAGATTTGAGCAGAACATAATAGTGGCTACACACCTCAGGAAAGTGACATAATGGACTATCGGCTGCTTTCTCAACTCACTGCTTTCCTAGACAGTGAGCATTTATTTATCTTGGATCCTATCAATGGTGATACAGCAGTGGATCTAGATAGAAGTCTAAGCTGCATTGGAACAGAAAATAATAACATGCATCTAAATGCATTGATAATGTCAAATAATTAAATTTTTGATAAATTAACTTTTGTATGTGTGCACTGATAATAATTACGAAGAAAAACACAATAAGTTAGCACTTAAAAAACTTGAAAGGACACATTGTTTCTTCACATTTCTGTCCCAATGCTCTAAATGTGCAGTGCACTTGGTATGAAAAAACACACTAATTTCTGTCCCATTTAGATTATAATATTACAGCAGTGCTTCAAAATGCATTGCTGCCTTCAGAGGCTTGAGACACATTCAAAAAGCTTCCTTTTGCTGGTGTGTCAGAAGGTAGCACTGTGCTTGGCAGCAATATAAGCTGGCCATGCCAGAGGCTGCCATTTAGTAAGGCTGCTTGATGGTTGAGTGGGTCAGTCCACTAGTAGAAGCTAGTAATTCATCATTAATCTGTATGTACCTTCCCCAGCTATTGAGAAAAATCTGAACACCAATTTTAACTGAGGGCGGTGCAAGCCGCAGACTTATGGATGTGAGGCCTGGGCCATTTTAACTCTTGGGCCTCTTTTAAACAGATCAGCTCTTTTCCCCACTCGAAGCCCAGGTCAAATGACGTTAGGCTGGTGGACTGGAATCAGATGGGTGTGGCAGGAGGACGTGGGAATGGTCCCCGGCAGTCAGACAAATGGTAGAGGTTATGCAATTTCAGTTGAGGGAGGGTAGCCAATGGAGCCAAGTTTTCTTATGAGGCATAGAGGAGCCACTCATTGGCTAACCAGAGTGTGCCTGTTTAAACTGCATATGGTACAAGCGTAGTGAGGATCGTATGAGGAGGTCAGTGCAAGAATTTTAACTTGCACTGACACTCATCGGAGATGGGGGTTAAAATTGGGGCTGTGGTAGCCAGTAGCAAACACAGAAACAGAAATTTTACATCAGTTGCATGTTCGCAAACTTCCAAACATTTTTACAATGTTCTACAGTTGTGGAATGCACGCTGAAGGAAAAAAAGGAGTGTATTCCGCAGCACATCGATATGCCAATATAATGCACTGAAGTCATGGAATAAGTTCTAACTACCTAATTCCCCATAAACATTGGAAGCCACAGGGTATATTCTTGAAGTTCAGTATAATTGGAAACTGATGCAAAATTAATGTCTTTACTGATTTTCTTCCCTCCTTTACTTCCCAAAAGGTCTCTGATCCAAGTGGCTGTCTTCCTATATTAGTCTTGCAAATTCTGCAGTGGGACAGGAGGAGAATCATCACAGGCGGGCCTGAACATTTCTTTATCCAATGGCTACCTGCATAAACGGAATGCTGCAACTATATCACCATTTCCTCACTGTCGCTTAGTCAAAAACCTTCCTAACAGCACTGTGGGTGTACCTCCACTACATGGACCGCAATGGTTCTAAAAGGCGGCTCACCACCACCTTCGAATGGGCAATTAGGGATGGGCAATAAACCAGACTCAGAGAGAGAGAGGGAAAGGAACACAGCCCGAGGAGTGGAGGTTCAAAAAGCTCACCAAACCAGAGTCGGAGACAGAGAGGGAGAAGAGTACAGCCCGAGAAGCAGAGGTTCTAAAAGCAGCAAACCAGAGTCGGAGAGAGAGAGAGGAGCACAGCCCGAGGAGCAGAGTTTCTAAAAGTGCGCCAAACCAGAGTCGGACAGAAAGAGAGGAGCACAGCCCAAGGAGCAGAGGTTCAAAAAGTGCGCCAAACCAGAGTTGGAGAGAGGGAGAGGAGCACAGCCCAAGGAGCAGGAGTGGAGCTGGGGAAAAAAAAAAAATCGAAAAGTGACATCAGAGTGACGTCACATTCAACAGTGAGCTGGGAAACAGAGAGCCGCTGGGGTCAGGATTCAGTATTCAATTAATTTAATTTAATTGAAATCAAATATAGAGTAAGACTTGATCGATTTATTAGGATTTAAACAAAAACTAAAGTGGATTAAAAACTAAAGACCAGTTGGAAATTTAAAAAACAAATTAAAATCTAATGAAATAAAATAGAGATGCAGGGCCAAGTGATATGTTGTACCTGCATGATGTGGGAGCTGGTGGACCCCATTGTGATTCCTAATGACCACATCTGTAGCAAGTGTTGGCTGCTCGAGGAACTCCGGCTCAGGGTTGATGAGCAGGAGTCTGAGCTTCAGACACTGCGACACATCAAGGAAGGGGAGAGTTACCTGGATGCTGTGTTTCAGGAGACAGTCATACCCCTTAGATTAACTACTTTGAATTCAGCCAGTGATCAGGGACAGGAGGGTGTGACTATGAGTGAGGCAGGTAGAGGGATCCAGGAGGTAGTGTTGCAGGAGCTTCAGCACTCGTCTTTGTCCAACAAGTTTGAGATTCTTGCTCCCTGTGTTGTCAAGAGCAGGGATGTAGGGAGGATGAGCAAACTGACCACAGTACCGTGGTACAGGGAACCATTCAAGTTGGGGGAGAAAAGAGAAACGTAGTCGTAATCACGGATAGTATCGTTAGGGGCATAGACACTGTTCTCTGTGGCCAGGATCGAGAGTCCCGAAGGCTGTGTTGCCTACCTGGTGCCAGGGTTCAGGATACCTCATCTGGGCTCCAGAGAAACTTGCAGTGGGAGGGGAAAGATCCAGTTGTCGTGGTCCACGTAGGCACTAACGATATAAGTAGAATGAGGATAGAGGTTCTACTGAGGGAATATGAGCATCTAGGGGCTAAATTAAAAAGCAGAACAAAAAAGGTAATAATCTCCGGATTACTACCTGAGCCACGAGCTAATTGGCACAAGGGCAATAAGGTTAAAGAGGTAAATGCGTGGCTCAAAGATTAATGTGGGAGAAATGGGTTCGCATTCATGGGACATTGGCATCAATACTGGGGGAGGGAGCTGCTCCGATGGGACGGGCTCCACCTGAATCATGCTGGGACCAGAGTACTGGCGAATCGCAGAACTAGGGCTATAGTTAGGGCTTTAAACTAAATAGTGGGGGGGAAGGTTCAGTTGCATGGAAAAACAGGAAGTTAAAGGAGAAGGTAGGAGTGCAGGTTAGTGGTGAGGCTGATTGTTACCAGAAAATAAAAGGAAGGGACAGAACGTGTGAACGTCATATTGCACCAAGGGTCGTACAAGAGTAGTGAAATTTGATAATAGAACAAACTTAAAGGCTTTGTATCTGAATGCACCAAGTATTTGGAATAAATGAGTTAACAGCACAAATAGAGACGAATGGGTGTGATTTAGTGGCGATTAAAAAGACGTAGTTGCAGGGAAACCAGGTTTGGGAATTGAATATCCAAGGGTACTCAGTATTTCGGAAGGATAGGCAGGAAGGAAAAGGAGGTGGTGTAGCTTTGTTAGTAAAGGAAGAGATCAGTGCTGCAGTGAGAAATGATATAGGCACTGGAGATCAAGACATAGAATCAGTCTGGGTAGAAATAAGAAATAGCAAGGGAAAGAAGTCCCTGGTGGGAGTCATCTATAGGTCCCCAAACAGTAGTTTCGCAGTGGGGCACAGTATAAACCAGGAAATACTGGGGGCGTGTAAGAAAGGTACGGCAATAATCATGGGTGATTTTAATATACATATCGACTGGATTAATCAAATTGGCAAGGGTAGCCTCAAGGGAGAGTTCATTGAATGTATTAGAGATTGTTTTTTGGAGCAATATGTTGTGGAACCAACCAGGGAGCAGGCTATTCTACATTTGGTATCGTGTAATGAGGTGGGATTAATTAATGATCTCATAGTTAAGGATCCTCCAGGGAAGAGTGAGCATAGCATGCTAGAAATTCAAATTCAGTTTGAGGGCAAGAAACTGGTGTCCCACACTAGCGTTCGGGAGTTAAACAAAGGTAATTATGTGGGCATGAGGACAGATTTGGCCCTAGTGGACTGGGCAGGAAGACTAAAAGGTAGGACAGTTGATGAGCAGTGGCAGATGTTTAAGGAGATATTCAATTCCTCCCAACTAAAATATATTCCAGAGAGAAAGGTTGTAAGAGGGGGAAAAAACATCCACGGCTAAGCAAGGAAGTTAAGGATAACATAAAGACAAAAACTAAGGCATACCATATTGCAAAGGCCAGTGGCAGGCTGGAAGATTGGGAAACTTTTAAAGATCAACAAAGGGTTACTAAAAAAGTAATAAAAAGAGCAAAGGTAAATTATGAAAGAAAACTAGCGCAAAATATAAAAACGGATAGCAAAAGCTACTATAAGTATATAAAAGGGAAGAGAGTAGCTCAAGTGAATGTTGGTCCCTTGGAGGATGAGACTGGGGAGTTAAGAGTGGGGAGCACAGAAATGGCGGAGACACTAAATCAGTATTTTGCCTCAGTTTTCACGGTGGAGGACACTAGTACCATCCCAATAGTAACAGGTAATGCAGAGGTTATAGAAAGGGAGGAACTTAGAACAGTCATCATCATTAGGGAAAAAGTACTGAGCAAACTATTGGGATTGAAGGCAAACAAGTCCCCAGGGCCTGACAGCCTACATCCTAGGGTCTTATAGGAAGTGGCGACGGAGATAGTGGATCCATTGGTTACAATATTCCAAAATTCCCTGGATGTGGGCAAGGTTCAAGCGGATTGGAAAAAAGCTAATATAATGCCCTTATTCAAGAAGGGAGGGAGACAGGAAGTAGGAAACTATAGACCAGTTAGTTTAACATCTGTCATTGGGAAATTGTTAGAATCCATCATTAAGGAAGTAGTAACAGGACATTTAGAAAGTCAAAACACAATCCATCAGAGTCAGCATGGTTTTATGAAGGGTAAATCATGTTTGACTAATTTGATAGAGTTCTTCAAAGTAACAAGCAAAGTGGATAATGGGGATCTTGTAGATGTAGTATATCTGGACTTGCCCTGACACTTGTTAATACACAAGGTAAGATCACATTGGGTTAGGGGCAATTTATTAGCTTGGATAGAGGATTGGCTAACCAACAGAAAACAGAGAGTCGGGATAAATGGGTCTTTTTCTGGTTGTTTTCTGGTAGCTAGTGGGGTGCCACAGAGTTCGGTCCTCGGGCCCCAAGCTATATTAATGACTTGGATGCAGGGACAGAAGGTACTATAGTAATTTGCAGATGACACAAAAATAGGTGGGATAGTAAGTTGCAATAAAGAAATAAGAAATTTACAAATGGATATGGATAGGTTAGGTGAATGGGCCAAAATTTGGCAGATGGAGTTTAACGTGGATAAGTGTGACGTTTATGTCGGAAGAATAGAAAGGCAAATTATTATCTAAATGGAGAGAAACTTCAGAGTGCTTCGGTGCAGAGGAATCTGGGTATCCTCGTGCATGAATCGCAGAAAACTAGTATGCAGGTACAGCAGGTAATAAGGAAGGCAAATGGAATTTTGGCATTTATTGCTAAAGGAATAGAGTATAAAAGTAGGGAAGTCTTGCTGCAACAGTACAAGACTTTAGTGAGACTGTACCTGGAGTATTGCATACAGTTTTGGTCCCCTTACTTGAGGAGGGATGTAGTTGCGTTGGAGGCAGTTCAGAGGAGGTTCACTAGATTGATTCCAGAGATGGAGGGGTTTGTCTTATGAAGAGAGATTGAGCAGTTTAGGCCTTTACTCTGTAGAGTTTAGAAGAATGCGTGGAGATCTCATTGAGGTATATAAGATGATTAAGGGGATTGACAAAGTAGACGTAGAGAGGATTTTTCCTCTTGTGGGGCAATCTAGAAGGAGAGGTCATAGCTTTAGGATAAGGGGTAGCAGATTTAAAACAGAGATGAGGAGAAATTACTTCTCTCAAAGGGTCGCGAGTCTGTGGCATTCACTACCCCAGAGTGCGGTGGATGCCGGGACATTAAGTAAATTTAAGGAGGAGATAGACAGATTTTTAATTAGTAATGGGTTGAAGGGTTATGGAGAATGGGCAGGAAAGTGGAATTGAGGCCGAGCTGAGTTCAGCCATGATCGTATTGAATGGCGAAGCAGGCTTGAGGGGCTGAATTGCCTACTCCTGCTCCTAGTTCTTATGTTCTTATGAAATAGGTCCTTTGGCCCAACCGGTCCATGCTGGTGTTAATCATTCACATGATCAAATCAGAATCAGAATCTGGAAGCCTCTCTGAGTTCTCCCCATTCATCAGGCCAGGGACAGTGAGGCTAATTGTAACATTTCTATCAATTAGGTTAACTCAGCATAGATAAGAAATGAGCCTGGGAACTCCTGGTCTTCATAGCTTGACCATTCACTTGTTAATAGCTTGTAGCCATTGCAGGATTTCTCAAAGTTACTTAGAAACAATAAAATAATTGGGCTCTGCCTCCAGCTGTGTGTTTTTCTATTACAACCATAGATAGTATCCTAATTTCAGTCAGAGAAAATAATATTTTTATTTCTTGCTAAGTCTGGAAGCTCCTCTGCTCTTTGGATTGCAATAAACCTCCAGTCCTGATCGTATTCCTCCCATCATTGTGCAGATGTGTACCTCTGAATTTACCTGCCATATGCCACATTTTAAATTTCTGTTCCTCTATTATTTTTCTGAGGAAATTTGCTCATGTATACCCTGTCCTCAGGGAAAGTAACCCCTATTGCCCTTATAAAGACAAACCTTTGCATTGTTGTTGCATTGTTACTTTGTAAAACTATGAAAGCTGCAGTTACTCCCTAAATTATTCATCAACTTGAAAATCCTGCCCTAAATGTGATTGTCAGTATCTATTTCAGCATGACCATTCTGCTGGTGATCATGTTACTTATGTGACTTAGCTCTGAAACTTTTAGTGAATCATATATCAATGCCTTGGACATATTTAATGTAATGGGTACTCTGAAATAAATTATTACATGTTCTCTTTTCAAAGCTATGTTCATGATTATCTAGTTTCCTCTCAAATTGCTTGATTTGTGCTGTATTTGTTAGTTTATCTTGAGTTTTTTCTCTTATCTTTCTATCCTGTCTCCTACTCTTCATTCTTCATATCAAGCACTCCCTCAGTTAATTATTCATCCAACCTTATTTGTTCTTCTGCTAGTATTTTCTACATTCACCAACATATCATCAAGTGCTCACAATCTCTTGAAATAGCACAATCATTGCATCTTGGACCAAAGAAAATTTTTGTTTCTTTCAGTTCTTCAAGAATAGTTTCTTAATGTCCCTCACAAGTTTAAGTAACAATGACCACCTCTTACTTTTGCTGACTCCACTCTTAGTTTTTCCTTCATTTGTTGACATTCTTAGCCTCATTATTTCATCTGACCTCAACCAGAATCCATTCACTCCATTATGAAAGCTGCTTGGTTTACCACTTTCATGCTAAACACTTCTTTTGCTTTTCAATCTATTTAAAATCCAGGTTTGTACATGACATGCATAGCACTCCAATTTCTGCAAAGCTCTTTTAGCATCTTTGCTAAAAAGCTTTTGCCATTTAATAGGTAATCCCGTTCGCATCTCAAATCTCCAATTTCTATCATTGCAATCTCTGTTGATTCTATTTTGTTAATACAAATATTGGTAAAACTCCTCTGAATTTTCTCTCTTGGTCCTTCCAAACTCAATTCGGAACACTTCCTCCTTACATTCACACTGTATTAGCACATAGCCTCTAACTCTCACACAGACTTTTGCAAACCTCAAAATTGTGGTGATTCTTCTAGAATCTTTATTCCTAAAAGCTTCAGCTTTTTAGAAAATGCAAGTTTGGAATTACGTAATGACTATTTCCTGATTTATCAATTGCTCCCCTTATTCCTAAATCCTGCACTGTGGGTTTTGGTCACAGTGGATCCACCTTGGATTCTCGATTTAAAATCAAATCTTCCTCTCTATCTAGGGAAGTAGTCACAACCCCCCAATTTCCCCAATGTCAGCTGCTAATGACTGGAGAACAAGCTTGACGGCCAATTAGCAGCGGCGGATACGGGATGCAAGCTGGACTCCGAAAGTGCGGGCCTGATTTATAGGGATGACAGCAGCCATTACTGTAGCAGCCAGTTTCATTCACTATGTAAACCCCAGTTCCGCAGGAGGAGAGGTCGAGGTCTGGCCTGGCACCCGGGAAAGGGTAGCCCCATGTTTCATGGGCAGCCCCTGAGGTGCATTTGGAGGGTGTGAGAGAGAGGAGGGAGGTCCTATTTCTAGAGGGAGGCAGAAGAAGGCCACACAGTAGGCCTGGCTGGAGGTGGCAGAAACTGTAAGCAGAAATGTGTGGAAGAGCTGGGTGTCATGCCACAAGAGGTTTGATGGCCTTCATCACTCTGGCTAGGTGATGCAATGTGAGACCCTGATGACAGGCCTCGAGGTAGGCAACCTCCAGCAGACACACTAGCTGAGCAATCTGAGGGCACATGGTACTTCTTAATGGAAGAAATATCTGCCCAGGGTACATACTGACCCCTCAGCAATTCCCAGACCCAAGCACTGTTGAGGACCTGGCCACACTGATACATGCAGTTTTTAATGTAAAAGAGCTGCTGACTCTCTGTTTTGTCATTGCAGGAGAAGGAGGCATATAATTCGTAGGAGGGGGCTTGCACAGGAGGAGGTGTGCCCCAGTTCACCATCCTCAATGCCATGGAGGAGGTAGCGATAGAAATCGACAAGGTGGCTCCAGAGCAGCAGTTGGGCGATGGAGAGGTGGGAATACCTGGAGGAGAGGGTGAAAAGATATCAAGACCTGTAGATGAAATGGGTGGAGTGCTCGCCTCCCCATCTGACAGCATTCCAAAGACTCAGCGCCATCATCATCACATCATATAAGTACACCCTCCACCAGCACAAATACACTCACATTGCTGGGTCCTCGCGTTTGGTTAGGAAGGGTGACACTGGGTGAACAGCACACCACTCGTGAACAGGAGGAGGTGAGAGAGGCAGATGCAGCTGTGGGTAGTCCCACTGGGATGATAGAGAACAGACATAGCTATGCTCAGCTGTGTGCAGATGCAGGAACTCGGGAGTCACAAGAAAGGTGGTTTGACTTTGACCAGCGGCAAGAGATGTATTTCCAAGGTCAGAATTTCCTGAGGCAGTCCAGGGTCTTCCACTGAGAATGGAGGGGTCCATTCAGCTCATGTGCACCACGATGGCTCAGGATTTTGAGGGCATGAGCTCCCCCATTGAAAGAGTCACCAACCTCAAGGAAAGCCTTATGTGGCAGCACTGGGACTGGATGCAAGTGCAGTGCACTGACATGTGCAGAATGCATGCCACGCTCTGTAGCATGGACCGGTCAGTGGTGCTGATGGTGCAAAGATGCATAGAATGGATGCAAGATGTGCCCCAGTTGGTGGTTCCCTGCAGTGATCCAGAGTGCCAAAGGGCTGAGGCAGTCACTGATGAGGATGAGGGTGCAACCTCTTCTAGGGTGCCATCAGCATCATTGATCTCCTTGGCCCCTCTGAGTGAGGGATCTTTTTTTTTATTTGTTCTGCCTGGAAAGGCCAGCATTTGTTGCCCATTCCTAATTGCCTTTGAGAAAGTGATGGTGAGCCACCTTCTTGAACTGCTGCATTCCATGTGGTGTAGAGTACATGCACAGTGCTGTTAGGAGGGAGTTCCAGGATTTTGACCCAGCGACAGTGAAGGAACAACAATCTAGTTCCAAGTCAGAATGGTGTGTCATTTGGCAAGATGGTGTTCCTATGCATCTGCTGCCCTTGTCCTGCTAGGTGGTAGAGGTCTTAGGTTTGGAAGGTGCTGTTGAAGGAGACTTGGCGAGTTGCTGCAGTGCATCTTGTAGATGATACACACTGCTGCCATTATGCACCGGTGGTGGAGGGAGTGAATGTTTAAGGTGGTGGATTGGGTGCCAGTCAGGCAGGCTTCTTTGTCCTAGTGTCGAGCTTCTTGCTTGATGGAGCTGCACTCATCTAGACAAGTGGAGAGTATTCCATCAGATCCCTGACATGTGCCTTGTTGATGGTGGACAGGCTTTGGAGAGTCAGGAGGTGAGCTACTCGCTGCAGAATTCCCAGCCTCTGACCTGCTCTTGGAGCCACAGTATTTATATGGCTGGTCCCATTCAGTTTCTGGTCAATGGTGATCCCCAGGACGTTGATGGTGCGGGATTCAATGATGATAATGCCATTGAATGTCAAGGAGAGATGGTTAGATTCTCTCTTGTTGGAGATGGTTATTGCCTAGCACTTATTCAATGCAAATGTTACTTGCCACTTACCAGCCCAAGCCTGAATGTTGTCCATGTCTCGCTGCATGCAGACACAGACTACTTTAGTATCTGAGGAGTTATGAATGGTATTGAACACTGTGCAATCATCAGCGAATATCACCACTTCTGATCTTATGTTGGAGGGAAGGTCATTGATGAAGCAGCTGAAGATGGCTGGGTATAGGACACTACCCTGAGGAACTCCTGCAGCAATGTCCAGGGACTGAGATGATTGGCCTCCGACAACCACAACTGTCTTCCTTTGTGCTAGGTATGCCTCCAGCTCTGTCTACAGATCTATATATCTGTCTGCATCTATACAGCAGGGCTCTGTGAAGGAGGCTGCATCTGCATTGGTGCCAGTGCAGGAGCCTCTCGAGGTGCTCCCATTGGCACTTCCACAATGAGGACAACTGCCACGGGCATTTCAGCCGCAAGCAGACACAAGCGAGTAGGTTGCCTCCACCTCATCCGAGGCAACAAGAGGGCACTGCGTAGAAGTGCCCGAGAACGGAGGCCATTGAGTCGGACAGAGCACTGCCTGTTTCACTGGAGTTTATTTTATTGTTAATGTGCACTTTGTTAACACTGTTTTGCTAGCGCTGTAAATATTGACATGAGAGTTTCCATTCTTTAATGGCAAAACTTCAGGGAAAAAGTGGTGAAGGGAAGCAATGGTCTTTGAAAGTGTACAGCGAAACTGCTAGACAGATGTGCAACATGTTTTGATGGTAAGATTGGATCTATTCAAGGTTGTGTATTCAGTGGAAGTGTTCTCAAAGGCAGCTGAAAATGAGTTACAGAGCATGCAGTCCTACTCGGTTAGAAGCACTGATGTGAAACTTGCCTGGACCAGATATTCCCTGGCATTGATGCCATCCTGATGAAATCTTTGAGTCCTTCGCCGGCCCCAGCCACCTCCCTGCATAGCATGGGCATCTCTCTGATCTGCTCTGCATCCTCCTCCTTTTCCTCCGATGAGCTGTGTCTTTCCCTCTTCAAGGTCCACTCATCCCTAAAGGACCATATTATAGAAAGTGCAGCAAACTACCACAATGTGCGGGACCATTGCAGGAATGTACTGCAGGGTGCCACCCGATCTTTCCAGGAACCACATCTTCAGAAGTCCAATTGTCTGCTTGATGGTGGTCCTTGGGAGCAGATGGCTTTAGTTTTAGCACCTCTGGCTCCATCTTGGGGTCACATAAAGAAGTGAGTAGCCATCTCATCAAAGGATATCCCTTGTTCCCTAGAATCCAGCCATGATGTTTGGGTGGTGGCATGAAATGGTACGGCAACCTGAACTGCTGGAAGTTGATCGCGTCATGACAGTTGCCAGGATAGCGAGTGTCGATGTGCATAAAGCTCTTGTTGTGCTCGCAGAGCAGCTGAACTTTGAGGGTGTGGAAGATTGATCTCACTGGTCACTCACTCAGCACCTTGATGGCCTCATGGGTGCAATCGATGATGTCCTGCACCTGCAGGATTCCAGCAATGGAGGCGAATTCCACTGCCCTTTGTGCCTGAGAGGCCCCATCTGTTTTATATTGAATATACAGTCCAACTCTCGCATACAGGGTATCGCTGACCTGCGAGATGTAATGGTATGCTGCTGTTTGTGAGATACCACCATTGCTGATCCTTGGAAGGAGTCAGAGGTGAAGAATTTCAAGGCCACAGTGACTTTGACAATGACTGGCAGGGCATGGCAAGCAGTGCTGCGTGGTGTGCGCTCTTTTTCTAATTCGTTCCTAGAATGTGGGCATCACTGGCTCAGCCAGCATTTGTTGCCCATCCCTAATTGCCCATGAGAAGGTGGTGGTGAGCTACCTCCTTGAACCACTGCAGTCCATGTGGTGTAGGTACACCCACAGTGCTATTAGGAAGACAGTTGCAGGATTTTGACCCAGCGACAGTGAAGGAACAATGATATAGTTCCAAGTCAGGATGGTGTGGCTTGAAGGGGAACTTGCAGGTGGTAGTGTTCCCATGTGACTGCTGCCCCTGTCCTTCTAGGTGGTAGAGGTCACGGGTTTGGAAAGTGCTGTCTAAGGAGGCTTGGTGAGTTGCTGCAGTGCATCTTGTAGATGGTACACACTGCTGCCACTGTGCACTGGTGGTGGAGGCAGTGAATGTTTGTGGATAGGGTGCCAATCAAGCGGGCTGTTTTGTCTTGGATGGTGTCGAGCTTCTTGAGTGTTGTTGGAGTTTCACCCATCCAGGCAAGTGGACAGTATTCCATCACACTCCCGATTTGTGCCTTGTAGATGGTGGACAGGCTTTGGGGAGTCAGGAGGTGAGTTACTCGCCTCAGGATTCCTAGCCTCTGACCTGCTCTTGTAGCCACAGTATTTATATGGCTACTCCAGTTCAGCTTCTGGTCAATGATAACCCCAGGATGTTGATAGTGGGGGATTCAGTGATGGTAATGCCTTTGAATGTCAAGGGCAGATGGTTAGACTCTCTCTTGTTAGAGATGTTCATTGCTTGGCACTTGTGTGGCGCGAATGTTATTTGTCACTTATCTGCCCAAGCATGGATATTGTCCAGGTCTTGCTGCATTTCTACACAGACTGCTTCAGTATCTGAGGAATTGCGAATGGTGCTGAACATTGTGCAATCATCAGCAAACATCCCCACTTCTGACATTATGATGGAGGGAAATCATTGATGAAGCAGCTAAAGATGGTTGGGCCTAGGACACTACCCTGAAGAACTCCTGCAGTGTTGTCCTGGAGCTCAGATGATTGATCTCCAACAACCACATCCATCTTCCTTTGCGCTAGGTATGACTCCGATCAGCGGAGAGTTTTCCCCCGATTCCCATTGGCTTCAGTTTTACTAGGGCTTCTTGATGCCATAACTTAGTCAAATGCTGCCTTGATATCAAGGGCAGTCACTCTCACCTCTGGAGTTCCGCTCTTCTGCCCATCTTTGGACAAAGGCTGTAATGAGGTCAGGAGCTGAGCGGCCCTGACGGAACCCAAACTGAGTGCCAGTGAGCAGGTTATTGTTAAGAAAGTGCCACTTGAGATGACTGTCGACGACACCTTACATCACTTTACTAATGATAGAGAGCAGACTGATGGGGTGGTAATTGGCCGCGTTGGATTTGGCCTGCATTTTGTGTACAGGACATACCTGGGAAATTTTCCACTTTGCCGAGTAGAATGCCAGTGTTGCAACTATACTGGAACAGCTTGGATTGGGGCGCAAAAGGGCACATATCTCGTAGCCATCTATCTGGAAAGTTGCAGTCTCCTGCAGCACTAGTTCTCCGACATGGCCAGGTAGCTTCTTCTTCAGTGGTACACATGATGCTGCAGGTATAGCCTCCATTGCCGTCCTGCCCCTTGTTCCTCTCCTCTGTCTTCCTCATGCCTGCGGCTCTGCAACTGCTGCTGAGGATGTTGATCCTCATCACTACTTGATCTAATCTCTAAAAACCTTAAGTCCATGTCCAGCTGTTGCATTGCACGCACTCAGTTTTGCTCACAGTAATTACTGGACCTCATCCGCTCCGCCCACCCTTATGGCCCCACGATCCCTGGAAGGTCACAGACCCCTCCACTGCCCAACTATGCACAGACCACTTGGTCCACTAACTCTGCTCATTCGTTGGCACCTGCGTGCCAATTGCTAAGTGCCCCTTTCACCCGTGCTCTCGTTAATGGGTCCACCTAATTGAATGTGCAGCTATGACTGTTTTCCTGCTATGTTTCCGCCTCCTTGCACCTGCACTGTCCCTGATCCATCATGTAACCTGTGTGCCCTGCTGCCGGGTCCCACCTTCCTTCTGAGCAAAACCGCCGGCGGCCAGATCAGTGATGTCAAACCAGCACGGCGGCTGGCACTGCTAATTTTCCCGCCCATCCGGTTCTGCACTCACCCCCATCGGGGCCTGAAGATCCTGCTCCTGGCCACTTATTTAACTTCGAATCATAGACTCATACTGAAATAGTATGAGTAGTCTGCAAATAGATTAGACACTGAAATGTTGTCAAGTGTTTTGTTCAATGTTTTTATCAAGTCTTCTGGTTATTCAAGGCTGCAGTACTTCTTCTATGCAAATACAACCTCTGCCATTTCCTTTGCCAACAGCATCTTTAGAGCTGTTGATCTTTGATTTTTATGGCCAGAGTGAAAAATTGAGATTTGCTCTGACTGCAATGTCTCCTTCAAGCCATTAGTTCAGCAAGGAAGTAACAGTGCATCTGGTCCAGTATAACAGTTGGAATGGATTTCTTCTTCTTTGGCCTCCTTGTCTCGAGAGACAATGGGTAAGTGCCAAGAGGTGGCCAATGGTTTGTGGAGCAGCGCTTGGAGTGGCTATAAAGGCCAATTCTAGAGTGACAGACTCTTCCACAGGCGCTGCAAATAAAATTGGTTGCCGGGGCTGTTACACAGTTGGCTCTCTCCTTGCACTTCTGTCTTTTTTCCTGCCAACTGTTAAGTCTCTTCGACTCGCCACTCTTTAGCCCCGCCTTTATGGCAGCCCACCAGCTCTGACAATCACTGGCAATTGTCTCCCATGAATTGTGATCAATGTCACAGGACTTCATGTCGCGTTTGCAGACGTTTTTAAAGTGGAGACATGGACGGCCGGTGGGTCTGATGCCAGTGATGAGCTCGCTGTACAATGCGTCCTTGGGGATCCTGCCATCTTCCATGCGGCTCACATGGCCAAGCCATCTCAAGCGCCGCTGGCTCAGTAGGGTGTAAATGCTGGGGATGTTGGCCGCCTCGAGGACTTCTGCGTTGGAGTTATGGTCCTGCCACTTAATGCCAAGGATCCTCCGGAGGCAGCGAAGATGGAATGAGTTGAGACGTCGCTCTTGGCTGACATACATTGTCCAGGCCTCGTTGCCGTAGAGCAAGGTACTGAGGACACAGGCTTGAAACACTCGGACTTTTGTGTTCCGTGTCAGTGCGCCATTTTACTACACGCTCTTGGTGAATCTGGACATAGAAGCAGACACCTTTCCCATGTGCTTGTTGATTTCTGCATCGAGAGACAGGTTATTGGTGACAGTTGAGCCTAGGTAGGTGAACTTTTGAACCACTTCCAGAGCGCGGTTGCCGATATTGATGCATGGAGTATTATAGACATCCTGTCCCATGATGTCGGTTTTCTTGAAGCTGATGGTTTGGCCAAATTGGTTGCAGGCAGCCGCAATCCTGTCGATGAGTCTCTGCAGACACTCTTCTGTGTGGGATGTTAATGCAGCAAAGAGGAGTTCCCTGATGAGGATTTTCCATACTTGGGTCTTCGCTCTAACACGGGCAAGGTTGAACAATCTGCCATCTAATCTTTGTGGTGGAAAATTCCTTCTTCTGAAGTCTTGAACGCATGTGAGAGCAGCAGAGAGAAGAAGATCCCAAACAGTGTAGGTGCGAGAGCACAGCCCTGTTTCACACCATTCAGGATGGGAAAGGGGTCTAATGAGGCACCGCTATGCTGAATTGTGCCTTTCATATTGTCATGGATTGAGGTGATGATACTTAGTCGCTTTGGTGGACATCCGATATTTGCTAGTAGTCTGAAGAGACCACGCCTGCTGACGTGGTCAAATGCTTTGGTGAGATCTATGAAAGCAACATAGAGGGGCATCTGTTGTTCGCGGAATTTCTCCTGTAGCTGGTGAAGGGAGAACAGCATGTCAATGGTGGATCTCTCTGCTCGAAAGCCGCATGGTGCCTCAGGGTAGACACGCTCAGCCAGCTTCTGGAGTCTGTCTAAAACGACCTGAATGAAGATTTTCCCCACTATGCTGAGCAGGGAGATTCCACAGTAGTTGTTGCTGTCACAGTTGTTCTTATAGAGGGTGATGATATTGGCATCGCACATGTCCTGTGGTACTGCTCCCTCATCCCAGCACAGGCAAACAATTGGAATGGATTATATGCCCAAAAATCCATTATGTGTTTTGAAATTACCTCCTACCTGGCATCTTGGGAAAGTAGACTCATCCAGGGATAAAATGTGGAAGAGACATACACCAAGCAGTCTAACTTCTTCTGAAACTCACCACATTACAGCTAAATGTTCCTGCACATATGGTTCAATGCTCCAAATTTCTGACCATACTTGGTCGTGTGCATCCCATACAACTTGGACAATGCAAGTTCAGCTCCAGGAGTTTCTCAAGGCAGTGTGCTAGGCCCAACTATCTTCAGCTGCATTATTAATGACCTTCCCTTCATCATATAGTCAGAAATGGGAATGTTCACCAATGATTTCACAGTGTTCAGTTCCATTTGCAATTCCTCAGATAATGAAGCAGTCTGTGCCTGCATACAACATCCAGGACAATATCTAGGCTTTCAAAGGCAATATGATCATCAAAACCCCCACCATCAACATTGTGGGAATCATTATTAGCCAGACACTTAACTGGCATAGCCACATAAATACTGTGGTTAAAAGAACAGGTCAGAGGTTGGGTATCCTGTGACAAGTGACTCACCTCCTGACATCTCAATGTTTTTCCACCACCTACAAGGCATAAGTCAGGAGTACAATGGAATGCTTTCCACTTGTCTGGATGGCTGCAATTCCAATAATAGTCAAGAAGCTTGACACCATCCAGGACAAAGCAGCCCACTTGATCACCACCCAAACCACAACCCCAAACACTGAATCCCTCCACCACCGGAGCAACATGACTATAGCGTGCATCTGCAGCAACTCTCCGAGACTTTTTCAACAGCATCTTCCAAACCTGCAACCTTTACCACCTAGAAAGACAAAGGCATTGGAGGGGGTGATAATCCCACACAGCGAAGGCACACAGATCAAAGTCTTCCTGTACATGGATGACGTCTCTGTCTCCCGCTCGGATCCGCTGCTGGTGCACAGACTGATGAGTATCTGCGACCAGTTCGAGCTGGCCTCAGGAGCCAAAGTAAATCGTGGCAAGAGCAAGGTTACATTCTTTGCGAACTGGGCCAACCAATACTTTGTCCCCTTCACTACCAGATCAGACTACCTGAAAGTGCTGGGGATATGGGTTGGAGGGGCCAGGGCATTGCATCAAAAACTGGGAGGAGTGTATTGCCATGTTGAAACAGAAGCTGGGCATGTGGGAGCAATGCTCCCTCTCCATTGCAGGTAAAGAATCCGGTTATCAGGTGCAAGGCACTCTTGATATTGCTCAATGTGGTGCAGGTGTGGTCCATACTCCGCTCCTGTGCTGTGGTGGTTATCTGAGCCATCTTCCGCTTTATCAAAAATGGAAAGTCCTCAGGGCCACCATGTACAGACCTCTAGATAAAGGGCGAAAAATGTACCCATTGTCACCCTCATCCTGAGGCCACCTTTGTGTGCAGCTGCATCAAGCTGTGTGTAGACCCTCTATACACAAATACCAAGTGTCACTACGTGCTGAGGTTCGATCTGTTTCTGGTGTTGCAAAGGATAGGTCTGGTCACGCTGCCACAGAATGCTCCATTCAGTTGGACTGTGCTTTACCAACTGTGGCTCGTGGAAAAGTGTGTACAGAAAAACACCACATGTCCATCAGGCAGTGTCCTTGAGGCCCAGTGAGAAAAGAAGATGGTGGATCCTGCTGGATGGTTCCCCAAACAATCTGTCAAACTCATTTGGCAGAATGTCTCATTGCTAGAACTTTCAAACAAGCACCAAGACGCAGCTTGGCTGGTGGTGAGAAGGGCCCATCCACTCGATCCTTCCTGCATGCCCGGAGTCTCACCACTTTCACATGCTGCCCTTGTGGCAGCTGCAGTCTTGAAGAGACTGTCATCCACCTCCTTCTGGAATGTGCCATCGCAAAGCAGGTCTGGAAAGTGATGCAGTGGTTTTTGTCGAGGATCATCCCAAGCAGCTCCGTAACACAGGACTCAGTGCTCTATGGGCTGTTCCCAGGAATGCACACTGAGATAGACATCAATTGCTGCTGCAGGACCATTAACTCAATGGAAGATGTTCTTTGGTCTGCCCAAAACCTGCTGGTCTTCCAGTGCAAAGAACTATCCACGACTGAGTGTTACGGACTGGCACTTTCCAAGGTCCAGGACTACGTGCTGAGGCTTGGATCAGCCGCCACAATGGCTCAATGGGGAAAGGCTACTGTGTAAGGATCTCCCGTCACAGTATGCCAATGGGCTGGAAACCATGGAAACCTTGGGCTGTATGCACTACAGAATGTTTGACACAGAATGTAAACGGGCATTGTAAATACAACCTGTAATGGCAAGCGTAGTGAGGCACCTCATGTACTGTATTGAAAGAACCTGACCTGTATTGCACTTTATGCAATGTTAAATTTGAACTGTTATGTAATATACTTTGCAAATTTTATGAATAAATTATATTTTTGGAAAGAAAGGATAAGAGCAGAGGACTCATGGGAATACCACCACCTCCAATTTCCCCTCCAAGTCACACACCATCTTGAATTAGAAATATATCACCTGCCATTCCTTTTTTGTCACTGGGTCAAAATCCTGGAACTCCCTACCCAACAGCACTGTGGGAAGTACCTTCACCACATGGACTGCAGCAGTTTAAGAATGCAGCTCACTGCCATGTTCTTGAGGCCAAAAATGCTGGCCCTGCCAGCGATCCTGACAATGAATAAATAAAAAAATTGAGGTGCCATTATTTAATGCAATAAATATACTTCGCTAACATAAAATTAAAAAGCAGCTAATACATTTGCAAATAACCCGAATGAATAATTAACAGTTTACTATTACTAAGTAATACTTTCTGAAATTACCCTGCTCCAATGATGCTTCTGGAAATATTGAAAGCAAATGTCGTGTTATGGTTAAATGTACACTTGCAAATGGAGGACTTCATTTCAGTAAGACTTGAAGCATAATGCTCTCTGTACTATTGCCAAGAATCTGTTTGATCTATTTAGAAATTGGCTACAAGCCAGCTTTTACATTCCGCAGAGACAAATAGCTTGAACCTGTGACTGGTCTGCGAACAGACCAAGAACATGGACATTGAGTACACGGAGCAGACATGCTGCAAGCGGAGCCTTTTTGATGATGTCACAAAAGGATCCTGGAAATGTAAATTGCTCATCCAATTCAGAAAGTGTAGCATTATAACTGGTGGTGCATCTTCTTAATGAACAGTGTAGGCTGCATCCCTAATCTCAGGATCTATTTAAAGCATTTAATGTGTTTCTGTATTAAATTAATATTCTCTTTAATATATTTTTCCAATTTCTTAGATCCCTCTGCACTGTTCCAAGATCGTTGCCGATTTCATTTAATAACCACTGCACAGGAGATAATATTTCTTTCCCTTCCTTAGGGAAATTTCTTAACCTTTATTCAATGCCTTTTCAGGCAATTTCCCTGAAGTTAAGAATTTACTGTATGGTGCAGTTTGGCTGTGTATCACTAAACAGTGGTGCTGGCTGCACTAACACAATGCATCTCCAGAACTACCTGCTTTTTGCTCCCCTGGAGAAACAGGATGGATACTTAGAGAAATCACAGAATTTGACAGTAAATATTACTTAGAAATGGCTGACAATGTAGTACCATAGCACTAACATTCGAAAATCAGATAGAAGTCCACAATAATACAAAATAAATGAATAAAACTCAGACTAAAATAGATATATGAAACAAATAAAATACCAATCATAAAGTACTTCAAAGTCTTGAGGAAAATGAGTGTATTACTAACCATTTCTCAATCGATTAGATGCTGACGGTGGAATAGAATTCTTCAAATAAATCTTTAAATTTTACCCCAGCTACTGAATAACAGGAAACTCTACTTTTCATTCACATTATTATTGTGCTACACAGCGAGAAGAAAACTCCATCAACTATTACTAGGGATAACATTTATTCACATTCAAAGTCCTCAAAAAAAACATAGCTAACAATCCATAATTTGTCCCAATTTTCACAGTTGGTGAAAAAAACTACTTAAAATATACAGATTTACTAAAAACAAATTAGATGCTATCAATGTTTGCACTGGATACTGCCCTCATCTAAGCAACTTTTAAAAAAAGAATGCCGTGTGTAAACACTCTCTCCCTTAATACAAACTTTCTTTCCATCCCTTTATTTTTCTATACACGATTTGATTCTATTTCACGCTATTTCCTTATTCATCATTCCTGTTTATTTCTCAATCCTTATATCTTATTGGCTAAGAAGATAAGACTTTTGGTCTAACTGGTCAACAGGTCCCAGTTGTTCCAGTATTAGCTCACACTTCCAGCAGCTTGCAGGGCAAAAAATCAAGCTGAAGGGTGAAGGGAAAAAAGTCTAATTAATGGGTGTGCTGCAAGATGCCCCACTCCAGCAAAATCTGAGCCAAGGACTTAAACACAAAATGATCTATTAATTATTTGGGGATGGATTTACTCAGCCATCAGTAAATAATTGTACAAGGCACTGAACATATTCTTGGAAAGTAGGAAGTCATCCTAGTGAATCAACAGTTTTGATTATTAAATACATCAATTCTCCTCAATTAAGAAGATGTTCCAAGTGCGTTATTATAGTCATTTTCTACACAACAAATACAGAACAATATAATGCATTATTCAAACATGATCAAATGTTGTGGTCGGATGGATAGTAAATAGTGAAGATGTGAAAAGGAGGCTGTAAAGGAACATAGATTAAGTGGCAAATGGAATTCAATGTAAGTGAGAGGTCATCCACCTTGGACCCAAGAAAAATAAATCAATGCATTCTCTAAATGGTGAGAAACTAACAACTGTAGTGGAGAAAAAAGATTTGGGTGTTGCTTTGTACAAATTATTAAAATTCAGTGCACAGGTACAAATAGTATTCAAAAAGGCTAATGGAATGCCAGCCTTTATCTCAAGGTAGCTGAATGCAAAGGGGAGATAGTGATGCTACAGTTGGTAAGGTCTCAGGAGTATAGAGAGTTGTGCAACTTCAGGCAGCTGTGGTGAACAAGCTGTACCCTCCACTGCTACAGTTCCAAAACCAGGCAGGCTGAATAGGGTGGCTCCTGGGTCCTGTGATGAGACCCCTTCAAGTTGCTGTCCCACCTGGTCTCTTTTTTCCCCCCCCCCCCTCCATTTTAACAAGGGGAACACAGAAGTAAAAGCATAAACACGTCCCCCCCCCCCCCTTTACCCCCCTTCCACCCCCCCCCCCCACCCCCGTCCCCTTCCCTGCTCCACCCTCTCAGCTCACCCCCTCACAACCCCGTCCCAGCCCGCCCCCCCCCGCACCATCTTCACCCCGCACCCCCTTCCCCTGCACCCCCCCCCCCCACCCCCTCCCTCTACCCCTCCCCCTTGCATCCCCTCCTCCCACCGGCACCATCCTACACCTGTGTAGGGGCCTCAACAACCCCACTGCCTTGTGGGCGTCTCGGGAGAGACCAAGGCTAAGGGAAAATCCTAACAGAAAATCCGGAGCGGAACCCCGTAGGCGGTCATGTGTCACCTTTGGCATGTTTCCGGCAGTTCCTGCAGCCATACTGGTGCCAAACGTCGTGTCCTGCACTCCTTTGGACCCCACCAGAAAGGCCGAGAGGGGGGTTTTGACGACTGGGCAACTCTCAACCTCCATAAATTTGCCCAGGCATGCGCCATGGAGAGGTCACTCCATACAAACCACTGACCACCTCCAGGCGCGTATCCATTGTCTCTCGAGATAAGGAGGCCCAAAAGAAAAAGAAAGAAAGTTGGTCAGACCCATTCTGGAGACGTGTGTTCAGTTTTGGGCACCACAACTTCGGAAGGATAAACTGACCTTGGAGTAGGTGCAGCGCAGATACACCAGAATGATACCAGGGCTTGGAGGGCTAAATTATGGAAAGAAATACATACTTGCATTCATAAAGTGCCTTTCATAACTGTAGGACATCCCAAAGCACTTTATCGCCAATGAAGTACTCCCCACATGACAGCACATGGGGTCTTAGTTTAATATCACATCCAAAAGACAGTACCTCCAACAACTCAGTACTGCACTGGAATATGAACATTGATTTTTGCAGTCAAGCCCTGCAGTGGGACCTGAGCCCACAACTTTCCGATTCAGAGACAACACTACTACCAACTGAGCCGCAGCTGACATTGGAAGGAAGGTTGCATCAACTTGGCTTGTATTTCCTTGATTATAATAACAACAACTTACATTTATATAGCACCTATAACATAGTAAAATATCTCAAATCACTTCACAGGAATGGCAGCAAACAAAATTTGACAACCAAGCAAATAAAGAGATATTAGGATATTAAATTTACTCCAAGCGATTTGACTCAAAACTCAAAGGTTTGAAGTAATGTCTTAAAAAATGATAGGAGAGGCTGAGGGAGAGGATGCCCGAGCCCAGGTAGCTGAAGACATGGCCACCAAAGGTTTAAAATCAGGGTTGCGCAAGAGGCCAGAATTGGAGGAGCACAAATATTTTGCAGGGTTGTGGATAGGAGATTAATGAGTAGTCTGATAGAGATGTTTAAATTGTTAAAAGGATTGGTTAAATTAGTTATAGAAAACCATTTTCTCTGGTTGGGAAATTAATATCAATGGCATGTAATCTTAAAATTACAGCTAAGCCATTCAGGAGCAAAATCAGCAAGCACATATTCACACAAAGGTAAGTCGAAATTTGGAACTTTCTCCCCCACCAAAAGGCGATGGAAGGTAGGACAACTGGAGCTTTCAAGACTGAGATAAATAGTTTTTGTTTGGTAAGGGTATCAAGGGATAAGAAACAAATATAGGAAAACAAAATTGTGGCATAGATCAGCCAAGATCTAATTGAATGGTGGAGCAGTGCCAGGGAACTGAATGGCCTACTTCTGTTCTCATATACCTACTAGTTGATGAAACACAATATTGTGTTTGTTTATATTATCCTTTGGGCACTTTCACACCTATCACTCTGCCAGAATTGAATACATCATCAGTGCCCATCTTGCCAGACATTGCTGTTCTTGATTACTGACTACTACCATACAACAACAGCTTGCATTTATATGACACTTTTAACATAGTAAAAGGTTCCAAGGTGCTTTACAGAAGCATGCTCAGGCAAAATCTGACACCAAACCGCAGAATGGTATTAAGACAGGTCATCAAAAGCTTAGTCAAAGAAGTCATTTTTAAGGGGATCCTAATGGAGGACAGAGAGGTGGAGAGGCAGAGATACTTAGGGAGGGAATTCCAGAGCTTAGGGCCCAGGCACCTGAAGATCTAACTGCCCAATGATGGGTTGATGGAAAATGGTGATGCACAAGAGGCCAGATTCCTAGGAATGCAGAGATTTTGGAGGACTGTAGGGCGGGTGGCGGTTATAGAGATAGGACGGGGCAAGGCCATGTAGGAATTTTAGCACTAGGATGAGAATTTTAAACGCGAGGCATTGCTGGACCAGGAAATAATATAGACCAGCAAGTACAGAGATTGGGTTGAATTATTAAAACTCGCTGTCGAACTCGGTGACGAGCTTCCAAATAGGTGCAGCGCATGCGCAAGATGTGCAGTGCACGCAGTTGCTCATTAACATGGAGCAGCTGCCCCCGATGACATAGAGGGTGTGGCCGCTCCATCCCCAGTAATGGCGTCCAGTGCCATTTTTAAAGGGTTTCAAGCCCTTCAGTGAGAATCACATTTTGAAAGGTACCACTGTTAAAAAAAAAACTTTTGACTGCATTTGAATCCCATCCCCCCGCCCCCCCCCAACCTCCACCCAATGAGGAATCAATGGCTGGAATGTTACTTTCAGCAGACAGGAGCCATCCACCGACTGAAAAGTCAGTGGCGGTCCTGCCTCCGCCTGGCCTGGGGATCCAGACCGCATTTTACAGTCCCCAGGCCCTTAATTGGGCTGAGGCAGGACTTCCACCTCACTGAGGCAGGAAGTCCCGCCTAATGGAACTGCCAGCTAATCAGTGGGTCAGCAGCTCTTAGTTCCAGCAGTGCCACCGAGAGCAGTGGCCACTGCAGGGACTGCAACTTAGCTGAAGACTGAAGAGTCAGGATGGCCTGGGAGAAGGTAAGTTTTTGGGGCCTCGCCAGGGGCGATCGATCTTTAGCTGAGCCATAGCAAAGTCAACTGGAGGTTCCAGTGGGTTCCCCACCCACTACAGCTCCCGCTATTCTAGATGGGATTATCAGCTCAATGTTCCACCTAATATGTTCGCGAGTTAAATATGCTAGTCAGTTAAGTAAGTCAGTGGAAAGTATGCAGTTAATTTGCTCTGCATTATTGTTTTACTGGTCACAACTCGTAGATGGGAGAAAATGGTTCTGTCTTCATATCTCCATGAACTGCCCAAATTGAAGTAATTTTGGAAATCTGTGAATCATTAACATTATCAGAAGTATTCTCAACATTTAATGCAGTGTAAAGCAGAATTTGAATTGAGGCATTCTAAAAATGTTATTAACTGTGAGCAGTTAACTTCATTAGAACTCAGTGACTCAATGAATCATAGAATAGTTACAGCACAGAGGAAGCCATTGGGCCCATCGTGTCTGTGCTGGCTCTCTGCAAGAGCAACTCACCTAGCCCCATGCCTTTTCCCTGCAGCCCTGCAAATCTTTTCTCTTCAGATAATTATCCATTTCTCTTCTGAAGACCTTGCTTCCACCACACTCTCAGACAGTGCATTCCAGGTCCTAAGCACTCGCTGCATAAAGAAGTTTTTCCTCATGTTGCTGTTGCTTCTTTTGCCAATCACCTTAAATCGGTGTCCTCTGGTTCTGGATTTTTTACCCAATGGGAACAGTTTCTCCCTATCTACTTTGTCCAGACACCTCATGATTTTATCAAATCTCCACTTAATCTTCTCTTCTCCAAGAAGAACAGACCCATCTTCTCCAACCTATCCACATAACTGAAGTTCCTCATTCCTGAAACCATTCTCGTGAACCTTTTCTGCACCCTCTCAAGTGCCTTAACATGCTTCCGAAAGTGTGGTGCCCAGAACTGGACATAATACTCCAGTTGAGGCTGAACCAGTATTTTACACAGGTTTATCATAACTTCCTTGTTTTTGCACTCTCTGTCCCTATTGCCCCCATTTATAGAGCCCATGAGCCTACATGCTTCATTAACCGTTTTCTCAACATTCCCTGAAACCATCAATGATTTATGTACATATACACCCATGTCCCTCTCCTCCTGCATCCTCTTTAGAATTGTACCCTTTAATTTATATTGCCTCGCCTTGTTCTGCCTACTAAAATGAATCACTTCATGCTTTTCTGCATTAAATTTTATCTGCCACTTGTCTGCCCATTCCACCAGCTTGTCAATGTTCTCTTGAAGTTTATCACTATCCTCCTCACAGTTCACTCCCTAGTTTTGTTTCATCCACAAATTCTGAAATTATGCCCTGTACACCCAAGTCTAGGTCATTAATATATATCAAGAGAACCCCTGGCGAACCCCACCTTCCTCCAGTTTGAAAAACAACCATTCACAATTACTCGCTGTTTTCTGTCACTCAGCTAATTTCATATCCATGTTGCCACTGTCCCATTTATTCCATGGGCTGTAACTTCGCTGACAAACCTGTTACGTGCCACTTTATCAAATGCCTTTTGGAAGTCCACGTACACCACATCAGCCGCATTACCCTCATCAACCCTCTCTGTTACCTCATCAAAAAAACTCAAAGCAAGTTAATTAAACACAATTTGCCCTCAACAAATCCATGCTAGCTTTCCTTAATTAGTCCACATTTGTCCAAGTGACTGTTAACTTAATTTTTTGAACAAGGGTGTAATATTTGCAATTCTCCAGTCCTCTGGCACCACACCCGCATCCAAGACGGATTGGAAGATTATGGCCAGGGCCTCTGCAATTTCCACCCTTACTTCCCTCTGTATCCTTGGATGCATCTCATCCTGTCTTGCCAACTCACAACTTTAAGTACAGCCAGCCTGTTGAATACCTCCTCTTGATCAATTTTTAGCTCATGCAGTGTCTCAACTACCTCCTCTTTCACTATGACTTGTACAGCATCTTCTTCCTTAGTAAAGACAGATGCAAAGTACTCATTTAATACCTCAGCTATGCCCTCTACCTCCATTTGTAAATCACCTTTTAGGTCCCTAATCAGCTCCACTCCTCCTTTTACCATCCTTTTACTATTTATATGCCTATAGAAGACTTTTAGTTTCCCTTTTATATTAGCTGTGTGTCTCTTCTCATACTCCCTCTTTGATTCTCTTATATATTATTTCACTTCCCCTCTGAACCTTCTATATTTAGCCTGGTTCTCTCCTTGTATTATCCACCTGACATCTGTCATATGCACCCTTTTTCTGCTTCATCATCCAGGGAGCTCTGGATCTGTTTGCCCTATCTCTCCCCATTGTGGGAATGTACCCTGACTGTCGCCGAGCCATCTCCTCTTTAAAAGCAGCCAATTGTTCAGTTACAGTTTTGCCTTCCAATCTTTGAGTCCAGTTCACTTCAGCAAGCTCCGTTCTCACTTTATTGAAGTTGGCCTTCCCCCAATTAATTATATTTACTGTGATTGCTTCTTGTCCTTTTCCATAGCCAATCTAAACCTTATGATGCTATGGTCATGGTCCCCTAAATGTTCCCCTACTGTCACTTGACCCACCTCATTTCCCAGAGCCAGATCCACTCTAGAAACCCTTGCCCCTCTCTGTCCTTTACACTATTACTATCCCTGTCTATAGTAGGATAATTAAAGTCAACCATTTTAACTACTCTATAATTTAAGTATTGTTGAAAAAAGAGACATTTTGTCGAAGCTTTTCATTTTGTACTCATCAGGACAATTCGCAAGAATACTAATGTAAGGTAAAACAACAAATTTATGCTGCCTGAGAAGAGAGTGCTAATTAGTTGGCAAGTGGACTCTGATTGATAGGGGTGTGGCCATGGGGAATGCACTAGTTTATGGTGATTGATAGTTACCTGCCAAGCTTTGTTTCACGCTGCTACTGTGCAGTAGCAACAAATGTGGTGTTTGCCACTAACAAACCCAAAAGTCGTTCTGCCTATCACACAAATAAGTAATGTAGTATATGAATTTCAATGCCAGTGTGATGCTACATATATAGGCTGTACGTGCCAAAGACTGGTGGATCGTATCAAACAGCATGTCCCTTCCGCTGTTCGCAACGGGCAAGGTACAGGCTGTACCCAAACAGCCCATGCTTGCAAAACTCAAAACACAGTGTCCAACATTAGATGTAATTCCACGATTGGACAACATTTACTAAATAATCCTCAGTGAGCTAAGAATTACGCTGACAACCAATTTAAGATTGTCAGTAGGGCTTGCAGTGTGGCACATTTGTGCCTACTGCAAGCTATATATATTAATACACAGGGCCCTGTTCTTTCCAGACAGAAAGAATATGTAGACACATTGCGCCTGTTTCAGCTAAACAAAATAAGTGACAGCCATTCGCTGGTTCATTCCTCATGGCAATTCCATGACCAATCAGAGTCAAGCTGCCTGGTTTAAATTTCGAACAAAACTTGGCAGTTAACTGTCAGTCACCGTAAACTGGTGCATTCTCCATGGCAACACCTCTACCAATCAGAGTTCATTTGCCAACGAATCAACACTCTCTTCTCATACAGTATAAATTTGTTGCTTTCCCTTACATTGTTATTCTTGTGAATTGTCCTGATGAGTGTAAGACGAAAAGCTTCGACAAAAGGTCTCTGTTTTCAGCAATTCTCAAATACTCTACAATTCTTGTACCCACTGTAATTTCCTTGCACATTTGTTCCTCTACATCTTTCCCATTTGGTGGCCTATAGAATACCCTCAGCAATGTAATGGTACCTATACTGTTTCTTAGCTCTAACCAAATAGATTCTGCCCTTGACCCCTCTAGGACATCCACTCTCTCTAGCACTGTAATGTTCTTTTTACCAATACAGCATAACCTCCCCCTTTTCTTTCTTTCCTATCTTTCCTGAACACCTTGTATCCAGGAATATTTAGTATCCAGTCCAGCCCTCTCTTGAGCCAGGTCTCTGTTATCCCTAAGACCATAAATTTCATACTTTAATACCTATCAACAATTTTAATTTTGTAGAAGGTTTATTTTTTTAGATAATGGCTGAAATTTTACAGGACCCGGCGGGGTTGCGGGCCGGGAAGCGGAACAGGTGGCGAAGACTCCCACTCTGACCTCAGCTGTCACTGCGATCACACACTAACAATCAAACTAGCAGCCTGCCAGCAGACTTTTGAAAAAGAAGGTGCGTGTGGGCGGGAAGGCTGGAGTTGCCGGAGGTGGCGCAAGAGTCAGAAGAAGTTGCTGGCAGCCAGTTTAAAGGGCTGCCAGCACCTTCAGTGGCTCTGAGAACACTGCAGGCTCCTCAGAGGAAAATAAGAGCAACATAAAGCAAAAGTAAGGACATTCTAAACCAATCTGATCATAACAGAACTTGCCTTTGACCATACAGGTGAGCCAATGGATCCGAAGGCATCCCACTGCGATCACTTTCAAGGACCACTACCCGCTTGTGGCCAAGACAAAGAGAAGAACCCAGGTGGCCCCACTGTTCACCGACAACTCCCTGCAGGTGGCTAAAGCAAGGCAGGAGGTCCTCTTGCCAGAGGACAGAAGAAGATCTCCCCAGCTTACCAGGAAGACCTGGATGGAGGTTGCAGAGGAGGTCTACAGCCATGGGGTTGTGAGGAGAACCTCAATGCAGTGCTGCAAGCAGGTCAACACCTTCTCTGCTTTGCCAGGGTGAGTGGCAAACCTCACTCCTTGTCGCTTTGCAATCAGATGCAGGTGTTGATGTTGGAACGTGAAAGTCCTCCAGATGAAGTGAATGGCTGCAGCTCCATCATGGGGCATGTGCCTAACACATCTGACCTGCACAAGGATGTGGACATGTGCCAGTTTACCACTTGCATGACAATGGCCCCAGAGGCAACAAGAGCAATGAGCAGGTGGTCTTTCAAGTTCAATAACTGAAATGATTCTCATGTGTCTCCACAGGAGAAGGTGGCCCAAGATGCCCATGAAAGGGCATGGACTAATGGTGGTATGCCCATGCTGGCAATTCTTACACCTGTGAAGGAGGAGGCATTGCGACTGGCTGGTGATCACGGAGGTCAGTCAATCGTGGATGGTGAGGCCGGAGCACCTGGTCAGGAGGATGAGATCAAGATTATAGGCGTAAGGGGGGAGCACCAAACTATCACGAGGGTTGGGCTCGCATTCAAAGTCACAGACATGTCGCCAAATTGCAGCCAAAGTTATGTCCTTCAGTCCAGAGTGTCGCACAGACCTGATCTTTCTGTTTTATACCACAGGCGAATCCCAACTATTGCCAGACGACATCTCCAGGGGACATCTGACCACCTCTGAGGAGGAGGAGGAGGGGACATCAGTGGGTGCAGCGACACATCCGTGACCCACACTAATTGCCATCTCAGAAACAGTCACCTTGCTTGGGCAATTTACATGTAGAGATTCGAGGTCACAACCTGGTTCTAACACCGCACAAGTGCCGGACCAGCTGTCGGAGGCAGTTTCTGCCAAGGCCTCTGATACTTGGAGGACTGTGGGAGAGCAGGCAATGCTGAGACCCAGGATAATGACGAGCATCTGGAGTCATCCATAAGGCAGCAGATGCTGCAGGTGCAGCGTGAGGTGTGTAAAGACCTGGCAGAGATACCAGAGGGTATGTGTGCTCTGGCTCAGACTGTGGAGGAGTCCATCCAGATCATGAGTGCTGCCATTTCCCTCTCATCTGCACAATCGGTTTTCTCCATTGAGAGATTGGTGACTTTATGAAGAGCCAGGTCCAGTAGACCAACCAGTAGCTGTCGGAGATGCGTGCAGACCTACACACCATCACATTGCCAGTGAGCTCTAAGCATCAGTGTCAATGCGAGAGGGGGACAGGACACCTGGGGTCTCCTCCAGGTTCTCAACCTTCTCAGGTCAGCAGGGAGGCCCAATTGTGCTTCATGGTGCTCCTCTCAGGGCACTCCTGATGCTGACAGTGGCTCCTTGGGCCCTCTGCCACTGACCCCAGTGCCTCAAATTGCCAGGATGACAGAGGGTGCTCCTGAGATTCCTTAGGTGCATCTCAATATGCCGGGGCTCTCACGGCCTTGGGCAGCCAGAGGACGGCCGCCAAGATCATCCCAAGCCATGGGGCAGCCTGATCAGCCATCTGCCGCCACCGCAGCTGGCAGTGAAGGGGGATAGACACATAGGAGCACTCGGAAAGATTTAAGAAATCAGGGTAACAGCATTTGGGTTTCATGGGTGCGATTTTGATCAGTGTTAATATCTGATTAGCTCACATAAGCTTCATTAAATTTCTCTTTTTGCTTATGAATGTCTCAATACACAGTGATGTATATTTGTGTGATATGGAGACTTGGGGGGTGGTGGTGGTGGGGGTTGCAGCAGTGGACCATCGTGTGTGAGATGAAAGGATGGACCATCGCCAATGCACAAACGCTGATGGGTGAGTGGTTATGGGGTTCCAGCAGATGACAATGCCTGCAGTGAGATTTAAACACCCATCGTTGCCAAACCAGATAGCTGATGAACATAAAATGGCACAGAGAAGATAAAATTGCTGTCTATTGCTTTTTTAATTACCTCAATTGACTTTTCATTGGCTTTAATCAAATGGCCACCGGAGCTCCCATCTCACCTGTCGTCCAACGAGCGTAAAATGGGATTCTGGCATCATGACGTCGGGTCCACATCCAACATCATCGCCCACTATTTTACCCTCCACCTGCCTCTGAGGATGCCTGATTTCTCAAGGTAAAATTCTGGCCAATAGCCGAAATAAGTAAGACTTCCTGTTGGAAGTGCAAATTTGTAAAATCAACCCTCATATAGGTGATATACTTACCACTAAATATTATCAGTAAAAACATTAAAGTGCTGTGCATTTGGCGCTTCACTCTGACTGATTTTCTTTTTCTTTTTTATATCTTACAAATTAACAGATCCACAAATAGTGGTGCACAACTGATGACCAGCTGACCAAAAATCCACCAGGCATTTTACAGTAGTTCATCATAGTGTTCAAATATTTATGAAATATTGTCTGGATAATTCTCATTCTGAGATAGAGAAATTTCAATAATAAAACATGCAGCGGCATGCAATTCCGTTACACGATCATTGTTAGGGGGACTTGCCGCTGCATGGGGTGACCAACATGTAAACCCATGCAGCCTCCCAGTGGGTTCCTGTGGGGGAGCTCTCCATGGCCCCCAGCGCTACCTATACACTACGTGTGCCCCCCCATCCTCACTGCTACACCCCTCCTCCAGTTGCCTGGGGCTTGCCTGCCTGGCCCTGGCTTCCCTACAAAAACTTACCTGCTCTTTGAGGCGCTCTCATCCTGAAGCTGCAGCCTCAGCAGTGGCCACCATTACTGGTGGCACTGCCAAGGCTGCTGAGCTAACAGCCCTCTGATTGGGCTGGCAGCTCTAGAGGGCGGGCTTTTTTTTTATTCATTCATGGGATGTAGGCTTCACTGGCCAGGCCAGCATTTATTGCCCATCCCTAATTGCCTTTGAGAAGGTGGTGGTGAGCTGCCTTCTTGAACCGCTGCAGTCCAAGTGGGGTAGGTATACCCACAGTGCTGTGAGGAAGGGAGTTCCAGGATTTTGACCCAGCGTCAGTGAAGGAATGGCGATATCGTTCCAAGTCACGATGGTGTGTGACTTGGAGGGAAACTTGCAGGTGGTGGCGTTCCCATGTATTTGCTGCCCTTGTCCTTCTAGTTGGTAGAGGTCACAGGTTGGGAAGGTGCTGTCTAAGGAGCCTTGGTGCATTGCTGCAGTGCATTTTGTAGATGGTACACACTGCTGCCACTGGGCGTCGGTGGTGGAGGGAGTGAATGTTTGTAGATGGGATACCAATCAAGCGGGCTGCTTTGTCCTGGATGGTGTCGAGCTTCTTGAGTGTTGTTGGAGCTGCGCCCATCCAGGCAAGTGGAGAGTATTCCATCACACTCCTGACTTGTGCCTTGTAGATGGTGGACAGGCTTTGGGGAGTCAGGAGGTGAGTTACTCGCCTCAGCATTCCAAGCCTCTGACCTGCTCTTGTCGCAACGGTATTTATATGGCTACTCCAGTTCAGTTTCTGGTCAATGGTAGCCCCTAGGATGTTGATTGTGGGGGATTCAGCGATGGTAATGCCGTTGAATGTCAAGGGGAGATGGTTAGATTCTCTCTTGTTGGAGATGTTCATTGCCTGGCATTTGTGTGGCGCGAATGGTACTTGCCACTTATCAGCCCAAGCCTGGATATTGTCCAGGTCTTGCTGCATTTTTACACGGACTGCTTCAGCATCTGAGGAGTCACGAATGGTGCTGAACATTGCGCAATCATCAGCGAACATCCCCACTTCTAACCTTATGATTGAAGGAAGGTCATTGATGAAGCAGCTGAAGATGGTTGGGCCTAGGACACTACCCTGAGGAACTCCTGCAGTGATGTCCTGGAGCTCAGATGATTGACCTCCAACAACCACAACCATCTTCCTTTGTGCTAGGTATGACTCCAGCCAGCGGACGGTTTTCCCCCTGATTCCTATTGACCTCAGTATTGCTCGGGCTCCTTGGTGCCATACTTAGTCAAATGCTGCCTTGATGTCAAGGGCAGTCACTCCCACCTCAACTCTTGAGTTCAGCTCTTTTGTCCATGTTTGAACCAAGGCTGTGATGAGGTCAGGAGCTGAGTGGCCCTGGCGGAACACAAACTGAGCGTCACTGAGCAGGTTATTGCTAAGCAAGTGCCACTTGATGGCACTGTTGATGACACCTTTCATCACTTTACTGATGATTGAGAGTAGGCTGATGGGCGGTAATTGGCCAGGTTGGACTTGTCCTGCTTTTTGTGTACAGGACATACCTGGGCAATTTTGCACATTGCAGGGTAGATGCCAGTGTTGTAGCTGTACTGGAACAGCTTGGCTAGGGGCGCAGCAAGTTCTGGAGCACAGGTCTTCAGTACTATTGCCGGAATATTGTCAGGGCCCATAGACTTTGCAGTATCCAGTGCATTCAGTCATTTCTTGATATCACGCGGAGTGAATCAAATTGGCTGAAGTCTGGCATCTGTGATGCTGGGGACTTCAGGAGGAGGCCGAGATGCATCATCAACTCGGCACTTCTGGCTGAAGATTGTTGCAAATGCTTCAGCCTTATCTTTCGCACCGATGTGCTGGGCTCCCCCATCATTGAGGATGGGGATATTTGTGGAGCCACCTCCTCCAGTTAGTTGTTTAATTGTCCACCACCATTCACGGCTGGATGTGGCAGGAATGCAGAGCTTAGATCTGATCCGTTGGTTATGGGATCGCTTAGCTCTGCCTATCGCATGCTACTTACACAGTTTGGCATGCATGTAGTCCTGTGTTGTAGCTTCACCAGTTTGACACCTCATTTTGAGGTATGCCTGGTGCTGCTCCTGGCATGTTCTCCTGCACTCTTCATTGAACCAGGGTTGGTCTCCTGCCTTGCTGGTAATGGTAGAGTGGGGGATATGCCAGGCCATGAGGTTACAGATTGTGGTTGAGTACAATTCTGCTGCTGCTGATGGCCCACAGCGCCTCATGGCTGCCCAGTTTTGCATTGTTAGATCTGTTCGAAATCTATCCCATTTAGCACGGTGGTAGTGCCACACAACACGATGGATGGTATCCTCAATGTGAAGGCGGGAGTTCGTCTCCACAAGGACTGTGCGGTGGTCACTCCTACCAATACTGTCATGGACAGAAGCATCTGCGGCAGGCAGATTGGTGAGGACGAGGTCAAGTATGTTTTTCCCTCGTGTTGGTTCCCCTACCACCTGCCGTAGACCCAGTCTAGCAGCTATGTCCTTTAGGACTCAGCCAGTTCGGTCAGTAGTGGTGCTACCGAGCCACTCTTAGTGATGGACATTGAAGTCCCCCACCCAGAGTACATTTTGTGCCCTTGCCACCCTCAGTGCTTCCTCCAAGTGGTGTTCAACATGGAGGAATACTGAGTCATCAGCTGAGGGAGGGCAGTAGGTGGTAATTAGTCGGAGGTTACCTTGCCCATGTTTGACCTGATGCCATGAGACATCATGGGGTCCGGAATCGATATTGAGGACTCCCAGGGCAACTCCCTCCCTACTGTATATCACTGTGCCACCACCTCTGGTGGGTCTGTCCTGCCGGTGGGACAGGACATACCCGGGGATGGTGATGGCAGTGTCTGGGACATTGTCTGTAAGGTATGATTTTGTGAAAATGACTTTGTCAGGCTGTTGCTTGACTAGTCTGTGGGACTGCTCTACAACTTTGTCACAAGCCCCCAGATGTTAGTAAGGAGGACTTTGCAGGGTCGACAGGGCTGGGTTTGCCGTTGTCGTTTCCGGTGCCTCGGTCAATGCCGGGTGGTCCGTCCAGTTTCTTTCCTTTTTATTGACTTCTTAGAGGTTAGGTACAACTGCCATCTAGGCCATTTCAGAGGGCATGTAAGAGTTAACCACATTGCTGTGGGTCTGGAGTCACATGTAGGCCAGACCAGGTAAGGACAGCAGATTTCCTTCCCTAAAGGAAATTAGTGAACCAGTTGGGTTTTTACAACAATCGACAATGGTTTCATGGCCATCATTAGACTAGTTTTTAATTCCAGATTTATTAATTACATTCAAATTCCACCTTCTGCTGTGGTGGGATTCAAACCCATATCCCCAGAACAATACCCTGGGTCTCTGGGTTACTAGTCCAGTGATAATACCACGACGCCACCGCCTACCCGAATTGGACAGCGGTCCCAGTGGCAGCTAGCAAAATGCCACCCCTGGGTCCCACTGCCCCCCAGGGTGGGGTCAGTCCCCACTTATGGCACTGGCGGCGGGGCATCAGCCTCTGCCAAAAACCTCTGCTCAACATTTCTACTAAGCAGTGAGGAAATGGGGGTGGGGGTGTTGGGTGACAAGAAGGAAGAAATCAACTTGCAAGAGACAGAATGGTAGCAAAAAGAGACATGGAAAGACAGAGAGTCACGCACACTCAGAATGATAACTAAAGTGCAAATAGGAAAAAAAGCAGAAGCAAAACAAATAGACAGTAATCATAGAAGCAGATAGAAATGACAAGAGAAGGACATGAGACAAAGTGAAGGACAACAGGAGAATAAATAAGTTTGAGAGAAAATATAACATCCAGCTGAAAGACAATGGTCCAACATAACCTCACGGATACAATTCCCTGCATGGTTATTTCACAATATCTATTGCTTTTGCAGGAGACAGCAAACATATGCTAGCTCCTACTCATAGAAAAACAGGAACAGAATAAGAACAGTGTGGCACTGCACATAAACTCTGATTCAGCTCCTGAGTAAAATACATCAAAAGCTTGGCTTTGGTTAAACTAAAATGTCATATTCTGAGTCCTAGGCTTAACTAAATTGTGCATTTCCAATGTAGCTAATACTTTATCATTCTATTTTCCAGGTCATCGAGCCCACATTGCAAAATCTTCCAAATCAATGGCACAAATTACGTTATCAAACTACAATGGGTTAAAATTGTACAGTGGAATATTAGTAATGACGTGTTAAGGTATTATAAAATATATTTGTCCTATCTATTAACTTGAGAGAACTTATTCATTTTAAACCAGTTTGAACCATAGAACTATAGAAAAGTTACAGCACAGAAAGAGGCCATTCAGCCCATCGTGTCTGGGCTGGCTGAAAACACCAGCTACCCAATCTAATCCCACTTTCTAGCACTAGCTTTGCAGGTTACTGCACTTCAGGTGCAAGTCCAGGTACTTTTTTAAATGAATTAACGGTTTCTGCCTCCACCACCCATCTGTGCAGTGAATTCCAAACACCCACCACCCTCTGGGTACATTATTTTCACACAGTATGATTTCAAACTTTTAAGACTGGAATGTTAAATAACATAAACCAAAATTATATCAAAATCAGCCTTTTAATTCAGCAATATAATCAGGATCTTCTAATAGGAGGCTAGAACTATAATATAACTTAACTTTGAGGGTCTATTGTAAAATGTCTATATGAATTATTTTCAACTCTTGATGATGTGCATTGCAACTAAATTCATTTGGTGAGAAACCTAATCCAGAAAATTAAAACACATCCTTTAATTTGGTTTGCCAATATCGGCCATATAATGCTGCTTTTTATCCTTTTAAACTACCTTAGGAAAATAATGATGACAATAATACATTGTGCAGCTTCTGTTCAATATTAAGTTCAGACTCATCAAAACAAGGCATGACACAATTTATCTGTACTTTTGGAAAAGAACGGAGATAGTGTAGAGCCTGAATACAAAGACAAAGATATTGCTTTGAATTTTTTGACATTCCTCAGCTAAATGCTGACAAAAAAGGAAGCAGTTTTTAAAAAAGTAAAGTAAACATCAAAAGTTAAGCCCTGTCAATTTTCCAATCCCCATGACGCAGCTTCCAGTGTTCCAGTGCTTGTTATTATGCATCCAGGCCCTGAAATCTGCAGATAGAATCCCATCAGTCATGCTTATTGCCTGCAGCCCTGTAGCGTAAACACAACATGGAAATCCCTTGAATACTAGCTCCCCACATCCCACTGCTCACCAGGACTGCCATCATAGGTGCACTCAACCTCAATAAATATGCTTCACAAACAATATTGTATTATCATAATATCACACTGTTAGCAAGCTGTCAAATGTGAACTACATCAAGCTGAAGCTCTTTAACTGGTCCTATAGTTGATTAGTAATGCTGTCCACGGGTACATCTTGAGATGGGTTCTATTCCCTCACTGTTGATGTGAGCGGATAATATACTTCTTGTTTTGAATTTGTTGTATCCATTTCAACATAAATGCAAAACCTCAATATTACCTCTCTAATGGCATTTTCCCATAGTGCGTGTCCACATTCACCAGTATCTGTTACACCTCTAGGTGATGATTTTATAGTGTCATGCAGGCCCCCACCTGCCAAGAATGAGGAATATTAATTTCTCCACATGAACATTAATTTTTAACTGTTACTGGAGTGAAGAAAGAACTGGTTAAAAACCCACAATGGAATCTTGGCTGGAGACACATTTTTGCATATTAACAGACAGAACTTGGAAAGGACAAAGGGGATACTCCCTGCTCCAATTTAATCCACAATGGACTTTTGATTACCAGATGTTGAGGGTGGAGGAGCTCGCATTCCAAGTTAACTGCTAAAATAGCCGAATGCACAAATGGATGTGGTCACACCAGCTAGTCACATGACTAACCTGCTCAGCCACCTGAGCTTTTTTGAATTTGAACTTGTCACAGAGTTCTGAACTGGCAGAAAGCTCCTGGATTGAGAGCATCTCTCTCCTGTCTGCTCTCATCTCGTTCTCACCAGCTTTGGAATCCATTGAAGACATGAATCCCAAGAGAGAAAAGTCTCCTACAGTGAACAAGGTTTAAGAAGAATAGTGGGCCCCAACGAAAAGCAAGAATTACCTACAAAAGGACTCTACAGTGAGCACGAAGTACAGTAACAAGAAACTCTTCAGATATTGCCTCAAACATCTCTACTATATTTTCTTCGGCTCTTTTCTGTCTCTATTTGCACGTGCGTATCACATATGCGTGCTAGCATGGGATGCGGCATGTGTCCGTTGGCGTTAACCAAATTATAGTTTAAGTTTTAATAAATTTCACTTTTCTTCTTTAAACCTAAGAAAGCCTGTTTGTGCTCATTTCTTTGCCTTATAATTGGAAGGATTCACCAAGGGGAAGCTCAAAACATGGTGTGTTTAAAATAAAAACTCTGTTACAGTAAGACCAGGTGAAGGCTGAAAGGGACCCCTAGACACCTTTCTCCCCTGGTTGTAACAATAGCCATTTACTATGAGAAAAATCAAGTTTTGTAACGCTCGTTATCAGAACAAGAACTGTCATTGTATGTTGGCTCAGTGATTTGACATGCTTTTCCTCACAGAACCCACCAGGTGGCTCAGCATTAGAAAGGTATCCCAATGGACTGGATTTTATTAGTGTGCTGCGTTACGTGGCGGCGCGCTTTGAATTCGGCGGGGTGTCCGCACTGAGCGGCTGCCGCCGAGCTCCCACGATATTACGCGAGGGAGCTCATTAGCATCACTGCGATTCACTGCCCCACCGCCCCCCCCGGCCACCCGCAACATATTATGTGGGGAGAGGCGGGACATCCGACACAGTCAGGGATCTTTTGTCAGCTGTGTAGCAGGTGCTGGGTCCCTATTTAAAGCACCCAAGCACCTACTTCCTGATAGCTGCCAAAGTATTACTTACCTCACTGTTGAAGAGTGGGGCTGCTGTCAATCTGGCAGCAAAGCAGAAAGTGCTGGAGAAACTCAACAGGTCTGGCAGCATCTGTGCAGAGAGAAGCAAGAGTTAATTTGACCAAGTTCACAGACCTGAAAGTTAACTCTGCTTCTCTCTCCAGAGAAGCTGCCTGACCTGCTGAGTTACCCCAGCACTTTCTGCTTTGCTGCCACATACTTACCCTGCTGTGTCCCAGTGTCCTGTGAAGTTGCGATCCTCTTCTTCCACTCAATTCTAATATTCCTTCTTGTAGGCATGCTGCACCTTGGTGAATAATCTTAAGTTTGCACATTCTAGGATGTGAGACTTAAATGTACCATAAAAGGCAAATACACAACCAAAATAAAACCATAACAGAAGAATATTTACATACTATGGGCTTCTAATCATCTGACTGTGAAAAGCCACAGACTAATATGCATTTGGAATCTGCATTAATTTCTCTGCTAACTGTTATGTGAAAAGACATGTAACTACAATTAAATGATCTATGCAAAAATCCAGGAAAATATGTTCATATTCTAGCTGCATCGCCAACGAGAAACATTACACCAATAACTATGATCAGCTGCTGCAGAAGCAAAGTGTTTGTGAACATGTGCCAATGTATAATAGTTGAAAAACCATGACAATAGCACAAATTTCCTCGCTAGTTCTGCATTGGTTTTCAAACATGTGCAAGACAAACTTTGCAGCCATAAGTTAGAGCAGTTACACGGTGGAGTCACCTTTGCATTTAAAGGATCACACCAAAAGCCAAAGATGGCAGAGGGGTGCTCTAGGGTAGCCCCACAGTTCAGCGAAGCCTCCCTGGTCACTCTCTCTAAGCTGTGCAGGCAAGGCCTTTTCCCCAGCGATGGTAACAAGAGGCCTTCCCGCCTGACCAAGGCAGCCTGGCTCGAGGTGGCAGAGGAGGTGAGTAGCCGTGGGGCCATCCGGTGTCAAAGGGTTCAATGCCGGAAGAGGATGAACGATCACTCCCCCAGCCAGCCGGGGCCCTCTAAGCCCCATGCGCACAGGGTACAACTGCCAAAGTCATCCACAGCAAAAGGGCAATCGTATCAGCAGCCTTCCTGCAGTCAGACTGCTAGTGCAGAAGTGCCACCACGTTGGAGCATCTGTAAGCATTTCCAAAAAGCATCGTGACACAAATGGGTCTGCATGGGTGACACAACAATGTAGAAAGGACAAAATCAAAATCGTCCTCACTAACATGTGCATTTCTTTTACTGTGTGGATGATGTGTGACAGCATGTACCGATCGTGACTCCTCCTATTACATCACTGGCCTTTTAGAACTGCCAATGTATGTAATAACATCATTGTCATGTCAGTGTTACTCATGTGCATCTCCACGGATGCAGTAACACGGACAACGGCTCAGTCTTCTGCTGCCAGTAATGGTGGACGTAAAGATGTTGCAGATGCAGACTGCTGCACAACAGGTGAATGAGAGTGCTGTATGGCTTACAGAGCCAACGGTGGTTCCTATGGCATGGAGAACCTTTGATCAATGAGGTGCTGCTATGCATCCCTAGCTCGCTGCTCGCCCTGTAGGTGTGCCCGGATGCTCTCTGTCCTCCCATGTGCCTTTCCTGTTGTAATTCCTCAGCGTCCTCATCGTCCGAGGATGGGCCCTGCTCACGTCTCTCCTCATCCTGAAAGGCCTCCTCCCTACTGAGTGTGTAGTTGTGCAGAGCACAGCAAACAACAACGATGTGAGCTACCCTTTCCGGCTCATACTGCGGGCACCACCCGGTTTATCCAGGCAAAGGAATCGCATTTTCAGCATGCCGATCACCTGCTCAATGGCAGCTCTTGTAGCTCCGTGGCTGGCGTTGTATCTCTCGTCTGCAGTAGTGGTGGGGTGTCTCACTCTTGTCAGAAGCCATGTATGCAAGGGATATCCCTTGTGTCCAAGAAGCCACCCCTCCATCTGAGCCATTTCAGTGAACAGCAACGGCAGCTGGGGCTGGCGCAGGATGAAGGCATCATGGTAGCTGCCTGGAAAGTGGGCACAGATTTGCATGAATCGTTTCCGGTGATCATATATGAGCTGCACATTGATTGAGTGGATTGTGTGGAAGGTTGACGTATTCAGCTTGTTGACCGGCGGGAGCCTTAATGGCCACATGAGTGCAATCTATGACCCCCTGCACCTGTGGGAATCCCGCAATGGAGCTGAAACCGGTGGGCTTCTGGGCCTGGCTTTCAGGGTCCATCGTGAAGTGGATATAGTCACCAGCCCTCCGGTACAGGGCATCGGTGACCTCCCTGATGCAGCGGTGCACTGCTGACTGTGTGACCCCAAAGGTCTCCAGTGGGCCCCTGAAATGATGCAGAGGTAGAAAAATTGAGAGCCACTCTCACTTTGAGGGCCACAGGCATAGGATGTTCCCCGAAGCCCCTGGGCTGCAGGTCATCATTCAGCAGGGCACACAGACGTGTCACTGCCGCTCGCGACATCCGCTGTTGCCTCTGATACTGGCGCTCTGACATTTGCAGGTATGTCGTGCAGGTCCTGTAGATGTGTGGTGATCTGTAGTGGCGAGCATTCCTTGGGTGCTGCTGATCACGACCGGCTCACACGCCTACCGTCTCTGGCACTCTCCCAACATACAGATTGACTGGAGTGCCATTGCTCCTTCACTGACAAAGGCAATCAATGGCACACAGCTGCCAACCATTACAGAGGGCGGAATCGCTGTGGCTCCCTACACGTCTGCAGACGAGACCCCTGTAATTTGCCCCTCCCTCCTCCCTTGTATTATGTAGAGTGAGGCCTCGTATATCTGGACTTATCTTCTCTGGCGAAAACGTCTGCTTCTGATGGTTTTTCTGTTCGTGAACGGGACGGCATCTAAAATATGGAAATGTGGAGCGAGGGGCGGCGGGCTGCATAATCAGGAGAGGTAAGTACCGTTTTGAATATGGCGATCAGGTTACTGCCAAGCGGAGGGGAGGCAGCACTGAGGTGACCCACCGCCAGTAATATGTGGTGGGCTCTTCTCAATGTCGGGGGTCGAAGAGGACCTCTCCCCACAGAATTTTACCGGTCCCCCCATCGCAACCCATGGCATCGAGGGGCTGGTAAAATTCAGCCCCTATGCATCTCCTTTTGAAGATATTCATTTGCATCTGCCAGCTACAACAATTCCATATTTAATGTAAGCTATTTATCACTTCCTTGTTTGAGATGCTGTCCAGTGCTTTACCTGATGTTAACATAATGAAAATATACGGATGGGTTTTTCTTGTGTCTGTATGAGCCTGAAGATGCCTGAGGTTGAAAAGGCCTCCCTCAGTCCGGAAGCATACGTAAACTCCCTCCTTAAGGTCTTCCGCTGCCTGCTGCAGCATCATGCTGAAAAAGATGGTGAATAGGGTCGGGGCCAGCACACAGCCCTGCTTCACACCATTGGAGATACGGAAGGGACTTGAGAGGTCGCTGTTTTGCTTGACTTGTCCTTACTGATTTTCATGAAACTGCTTCACCATGGCCAGGAACCTGGGTGGGCATCCAAGTTTTTCAGGGATTTTCTGAAGTCCATCGCTGCTCACAGTGTTGAATGCCTTGGTGAGGCCTACAAAAGTGACGTACAGGCCTTTGTTTAGCTCACGACACTTTTCTTGTAATTGAGTGCAAATACCATGTCTGTGGTGCCTCTGCTTGCTCTAAAACCACACTGGCTCTCTCGGAGGCTTTCTTCTGCAATGGTAGGCACAAGCCTGTTCCGAAGTACTCTAGTCAGGATCTTCCCAGTAATAGAAAGGAGGGTGATCCTACAGTAGTTGGAGCAGTCTGATTTTTCTCCTTTGTTTTTGTACAAGGCGATGATAACAGCATCACAAACATCCTGTGGAATCCTGCCCTGTTCCCAGCAGGCCATGAAAAACTCATGGAGCTTGGTGTGCAGGACAGAGCCACCATGCTTCAAGGCTTCGGGTGGAATTCCATCGGCTCCGGGGGCTTTGTTGTTCTTCATCAGGTTGCAGTCACAGTTTCCTCCAGAGTTGGGCTCTCATCCAGTTTTTCTTTGACAGGATGTTGTTGGATTCGATTGATGGCAGTATCATGCATTGTGCACTTGGCACTGAAGAGAGTTTCAAAGTGATCCGACCAGCAATCCAGGACTGACTCCTTGTGTACAGAGTCTTGCCATTGGCGCTCCTTTGGGGGTTTTGGGTTTGATGTGCTGATTCATAGACATATTTTAGTCCTTCATAGAAACTTCTTATGTTGCCGGTATCAGTGTACAGTTGAGTTTTTTCTACAGTGCAATCCACCAGTCATTTTGGATGTTCCTCAGTTTACATTGAAGGGTGCTGCATGCTTGACGGTAGACTGCCTTTTTCTCTTGGCTGACCAGCTGAGCCAGGTGAGCTGACCTTTTTATTTTTAGCAGTTCTTGAATTTCCTTGGCATTTTCATCAAATCAGTCCCTATTTTTCTTGGTGCTGGGTCCGATGACCTCTTTGGAAGCATCCAGTACTGCAGCTTTGATGTGTTCCCAGACTTCTCCTGGAGTGGAATCAGCAGTGAGATCAGGATGTTCCAGTCTAGTCTGTAAGGTTGCTTGATATCTATCTCTGCAAGATGAGGTTTGCAGGTTGCTGACTTGAAATTTCTTTGACGGGTTGTCTCTAGGCTTGTTCTTGGGCTTAGGCTTGAAGTGGAAGTTCACCTTTGAACGAATGAGCCAGTGGTCTGTATGACAGTCAGCACTGGGCATGACTCTAGTCTGCAGGATGTCCTTTAGATCAAAGTGGCGCACTAAGATGTAATGTATCAGGTGCCAGTGTTTAGAGTGGGGATGCATCCAAGTGGTCTTGAAGTGATCTTTTTGTTGAAAGAAGGTGTTGGTTATGGACAGCTGCTTTTCTGCACAGAGTTCCAAGAGTAAACGTCTGTTTTCATTACAGTTTCCAACTCCATGGTTTCCAAGTGCTCCCTTCCATGCCAGGCTGTCACGGCCCACTCCGGCATTGAAATTGCCAAGGATGACAATTTTATCCGAGGGGCGTTCTGGATGAGTTCATGGAGATCTGTGTAAAACTTATTTTTGTTAGCCTTCAGGGTTGGAGCATTAACCCATCCTTGAACTTCTTTTCGCCGATGACTGTGCCCTCCTGGCCCACAGCCAGTCAGACCTGCAACGTATAACAACACATTTTTCCGAGGCAGCAAAACTCTTCAGATAAAAATCAGTTTAAGAAAACGGAAGTGCCACATCAGTCTGCACCCCAGAAGAATACAGGCCACCAAGCATTGTCATCAAGGGAAATGAGCTGAATGCAGTCAAGCAATCTACTTATTTGGGGAGCGCCATCTCGTTTGATGCCACCATACACAAAGAGGTGGACAATAGGTTTTCAGAAGCAAACAGAACATTCAGCAGACTCTACAAACGTGTGTGGAGAAACCACAGCCTCACAGAGCACAGACCAAACTCAAAGTGTACAAAGCCATAGTCCTCACCACTTTTCTGTATGGTCCCGAGTCATGGGTCCTATACCGCCATCATGTACGCATTCTGGAGCGCTTCCACCAGTGCTGCCTCCACAGCATCCTCAATACCTGCTGGCAGGACTGCATCACAAACATTGAAGTCCTGGAAACAGCCAACATCAACAGCATCGAGGCCATCCTTCAGCAAAGCCAACTGCGTTGGGTGGGTCATGTTGGACGACAGTCACCTGTCCAAGATCGTTTTGTATGGAGAGCTGACCACAGGTAAAAGGAACAGAGGGGCCCCATGCAAACGCTTCAAGGACTCCCTGAAGAAGTCCCTTACTGTGTGTCACGTCGACCATCGCCAGTGGGAAGCACAGGACATAGATCGTGATGCCTGGAGATGTTACATCAGGGGGGCTACAGACACCTTTGAGACTGAGTGAAGAACCAGTATGAAAGAGAAAAGGAGGAGAAGGATAGATCCAATTGCCCCCAGCATCTCCACTTGTACCCGGTGTGGGAGAATCTGCTGGTCACGGAGAGACCTGACTAGCCACCAACGGACCTGCAACTGATGACAACATTCCCAAAATTTTTGTCCGTGAAGAAATGCCAAGAAGGAAGCTTTATCTGATGTTAACATAATGAAAATATTATCAAACCAATTTTGATTAGGTCATAACACATACTCAGTATTGCAGTTGGGATGTATTCCTGTGTTATTCCGACAACATTATTTTATTACAATTACTCTGTTTGCTTAGAGATACATCTCTTCACATGTCAATGTGCCAACAATAAAAGTGTATTCTGCTAATTCCGCCCATAATATGAATTGTACCCACATTTGAATTCCTACCATCACCCTATCTCCCCCCCAGCCCCCCCCCCCCCCCCCCCACCTCCTCCATGTGGATGTTGATGGGAAATATCAATAATTGATTCCCCTCCCCATCCCCACATCCCTTCTTTATGTAGATGCCATGCCGGAGATGAAAGCAAATAAAAAATAATTTTACTATTGCAAACAGGAATTTATATTCAATATGTCAACAAATTTCATGTTTTGCAAAATAAATCCTGTGGAAGTAAAAACAACATTATAGTTTAATGTCTTAACTTTACACCATAACAAAATGACTATGCTTTGCTTCAATTTTTATTTATTATCTTATATCATCAATGCAACAGTTCGAATCTTGGGCTTTTATGTCAGTGTAGTAACATCTGTGGGAGTACGGTACATTAAAAGATTAGCGTTGTACAATTCTGAATCATGGTAGGGGCAATAAAATGCCCGTTAAGGCATATAACATAATGCACACTTGGTTGCACAATACAACAACTTGCATTTATGAAGCACTTTCAACAATGTCCCAAGGTGCCTCACAGAGGTGTAATCAAAGTTAAAATTGAATGTCGAGCAAAGGAGAGATGAGAAAGACTGGCCAAAAGCTTAGTCAAAGAGTAGGGTTTTAAAAAGTGTCATAAAGGAAGAGAGGGAGATGGAGAGGCGGTGGGATTTAATGAAAGAAGTTCTGAGACTGGAGCGTAAACACTAAATGCACAGTTGCCAATGATGAAAGGGGGCTGCACAAGAGCCAGCATCAGAGGAACGGAGAGTTTCAGGGTGGAACATTGCTGAAATAGGGAGGGAAGAGGCCATGAAGGGTTTTAAACATGAGGATAAGAGTTTTAAATATGAAGCATCGTGAGACAATGTAGGTCAGCAAGGACATAGTAATGGATGAGCAGGATTTCGTGCAGGATAGGATTGGATAAATTATGTCCTTCTCAAAGGCAGTGCCAGCAAGACAAATATCATTTAACTGAGGAATTTTGTGAGATTGCAGATCTATTGAAGCTGAAATTCTGCTCTCAGTGTTGCTCTTCAAGGACTCACTCTGCTGGTGATCTTGAGGTTTAGATACTGAAAAAACAAAATAGGGTTTCACCCAATGGCATAGTGAGTAAACAGATGGCATGATATGCTGCCAAGCCATAGAGACCAACAAAGTCCTTGCTTCAATCCCCAGTTTGTTGTTAGATTATCTGAAATAAGATGTGAATTTGAGTTGGAGTTTAAAATTGTCAACATAGTTGTCAACTGCTCATGTCTGGCAACTTCAGTGGGACTCAAAAAAACAGATTAAAATAGCAACAAAACAACTTGTATTTACATAGCACTTTAGCATAATAAAATGTCCCAAGGCACTTTGCATGAGCATTATAAAGCAAAATTTGACATAAGGAAATATTAGGGCAGGTGACCAAAAGCTTGGTCAAAGAACTATGCTTTAAGGAGCATTTTAATGGAGGAAAGAGAGACAGAGAGGTGGAAAGGTTCAGGGAGGAAATTCCAGAGCTTAGGGTCTGAACAGCTGAAGGAATGGCCATCAATGGTGGAGCAGTTAAAATTGAGAATGCTCAAGAGGCCACAATTAGAGGAGTGCAGATAGCTCAGAAGTCTATGGGGCGGGAGAAGATTACAGAGATAGGAAGGGGCAAGGCCATGGAGGGATTTGAAAACAAGGATGAGATTTTTAAAACCAAGTCGTTGCTTAACTGGGAGCCAGTGTAGGTCAGCAAGGACAGGGGTGATGGCTGAACAGGACGTGATGCAAACAAGGACAAGGACAGCAGAGTTTTGGATGATCTTAAGTTTATGGAGGGTAGAATGTAAGATGTCAGCTAGAAGTGCGTTGGAAAATTCAAATCTAGAGGTAACAAAGGCTTGGATGGGGGCTTCAGCAGCAGATGGGGTGGGGCTGGGGCGGAGCAGCATCAAATTCAGCCATAAAGCAATATTTCAACATGTGTATGAGAGACAAGGGTTCAGCTTAACCAGCTGATAGGACAAATAGTGTTGGAGGAATCGAATATGATGCTCATGAAATGGAGACAAACCAGTGCTATTTGGAAGTTTCCAAACCTGCTGAGCATATTCTGAAATTTGTTGGGGGCAATTTTAACCTAACATGCCTGTCGAGATAACAATGAGATTTGGGTGCAATGCTGATTTTACACCCTGCTGATTTTATTCTCCATTAATATCAAGAGACAGTAATATTGGGCAGGGTTTAAAAATCAGTATTCCACCCGTGGATTTCCCATCTGGCAAGTTAGGTTAAAATTACCCTTTTATCTCTGTTGCTACCCAAAAACTTTCATGATGTTTTCAGTAGGTCACAGGTACACAACAAATGTCACCAGACAACTAATCTTAAATTGAGCCCTGAACAAAGAAGTGTTGAGTACAAAAGATGCATCTCTGCTGCTGTTCCCATTCTTGCTACTTGCCATCATAGAACCCAGGCTGGTTGTGCTGGTAACTGTAAATCAGAGCAAGAGTGCCTTTTACAGTGCAGACTCGTTTACAGCCAATAGCACTACAAGCCTGGTAACAAGTTGGAAGAACAGAGGCAACTGAAATGAGCATTTGTTATATTTATTTTACCAAAATAAAAAGAGGAAATGTCCAATTCTGGTTGGGAGGTCCTCAGTTGATGATTCCGGGAAGAGAGTGAGATTCATGTTGATGCATTTTTGGTCCATTTCATTAAATCCTCAAATGCATATAAGCAGAGTATCCTGGGACTCTCCAGTGACTTTGTGTTGGTATTGCTCATGTTGCTGTCATTGACACCAACAAGAACTAAAAGCATAAAATAAAATAAAATGCAAACTTGTGCCATTCGAAAAATTAAGAAAGCTCTCATACATACTGATACAACTGCTCCATTATCTCTTCACAAATATTATTTAATCGTTTAGGTCTACAAATTTATTATTCAGAATACTGCTGCTTTAAATTGGATGGGGCTTAATAACTCAGCAGCCTATGAAGGAGTTGCATATTTCTGTACCTTTTAGTTACGAATCTCACATGTGATTTTCCATCGATTCAAATCATAAGCTGGCAAGTGGAAAATTCCACCCCATTAGGTTAGTGGCACTGATGAAAGCCCATCCATTTTTGGCTAAATCATGAACCGGCACATAGCACCTTGCTGTAAAAAATTATAGATATTGCCAAATTATTTAATAAGTCACGCTTGTTGTATTGTGCTCGGATTGTACAGATGCACAAATCATTAAAAGTCGCAGTGCAGTTCAGCAAAGACACGAGAAATGAAAATAAGAAACTGGGGTTCATTATTAAAGGAATAAAATTCAAAAGCAGGGAAGTTATATTAAACATGTATAGAACCTTGGTTAGATCACACAGAAGCATACTGTGTATAGTTCATATCACAAAAGGAAGCACAGACGAAAGTGCAAAAAATATTTACAAGAATAATACTGAGAGAGGGCAGTTCTCTGGAAAGACTGAACAGACTGAGCTCTGTGTCTTGAAAAGAGAAGGCCGAAAGGTGACCTGAGAAAGGTCTTTAAACTAGTGAAGGAGTTTGATAGGATAGACGAAGGGAAGATATTTCCATTTGTGGAACAGTCCAAAATTACAGCCCATAAATGATAGTCACCAATACATCCAATAAGGAATTCAGGATAAACCTCTTTACCCAGAGAGTGGTTAGAATGTGGAACTTACTACCACATGGAGTAGTTCAGGCGACGAGCAGAGATGTATTTAAAGGAAAGCTAGATAAACACATAAGGGAGGAAGGAATAGTAGAATGTGTTGATTGGGAAAATTGAAGTAAATTGAGGGGGAGGGCTGTGTGGAGCATAAACAATCAGTCTATTTCTGTCCTGTAAATTCCATGAAATATATAATTCAATGTAACTCTGCAGATGTACCAAGCAGTAGATGCCGCATACAAAGCACTTCCTGTTATAGCTAGAGAGATAGTTGGATAGATGGATGGCTGGATGAACAATATGGACTTAGGAATTCAACAACAGGTACAAGAGAAACAACAGTGAATAAACGAGGTAAGGGAGAAATCTAAGAAAGAAACAGAGGTCTGCACTTTCCTCTGGGGCCCATTAAGGAAAGAGTTCTTTCATTGTACCTTAGCGGACTACACTGGTTTCCTGACAGCTTCACTTGGTGGGGCAGGCGTGGTAGTCATTCTGCTCAAGAGTGGCTTAAAATGCCATCAGGATCCCATGTTAATAAATGAACAATGGGGTCGTATGACGCACAAGTCCAAGTCTGCTTCGCCCATCGCCAAAACTAACAGTTTTAATGATGGAATCGACAGAAACAGAGCAGGAAAGCGAGTGACTCCATTTTTACTGCTCCATTCTGCTAAGAAGGGAGAGAGAAAATTGCACTGGATAGATCAGAAGCCATGACACCCTCTTGCATTACCACATCCAGGACCTGCTACAAAAAGCACAAATGAGAGAGAAACTTGAGCATGAGGGTGGCAGAAGGGAGTGAGGTAGGTTTAAAAAGGAGCAGGGACCTTGGTGTAGGTTGAGAGAGACTGGAACTTAGGCCACTGGAGGTAGCATGGAGGTAGTGAAAAAGCTGTGGGCTGGATGGGAGGGGATGAAGTAAATGTTGATGGTATAGGCTAAAGATTGGGAAGACAGCAGCAGTTTCAGATGAAGTGGGAAGAAGCCGAGACTCAGCATAAGTGCGCAGGTAAGCATTGGGCCCAAGTGGGCACATTTTGTGGTTTCAACAAGGAAGCAGTGCAGTTGCAGTGGGGTGAACTGGGTGCCCACATTTTCAATGATTAGGTGTAAGACAGCATAGAGAGAAAGAATACCTATAAACACAAATGGAGGGAGCAGTATGTGAGGTGAGGATACAGGTGAAGTGGGAAGTGTAGTGATCGCAGACTGCGGAACTACAGGCAAATGGGACATTTTAACATTAGTACAAGGGAAGAAGAGGACTGGATTACTCAGGGAAGGCCTTGAAGGGAGGGAACGTTGGAGTACACAGAGTGGGCAGGGAAAGGAGGTAGCTGGGAAAAGCTGGAGGAATCAGTTTACATTTTTAGAAGGGAGTGAATGTACAGAGCAGAGCTAGAGCATTCAGAGCAATATTCAGTGAAGAAGAGGGTGTGGATCCAGAACAGGAGCACACAGGATCATTTGATGGGTAAGACAAAGCCAAGGGAGCAGAGAACAGAGTGGACAGAATGGGAAAGAGCCCAGGGTGGAGGAGTGAACAGTGCAGTGTTTGATTGATCTGAGTTTCATGGTTTTGGTCTTTGTTCATTAGTTTGATTGCTTAGGCCTCCTGGTGGAGCTAGAGACACCAGAAGCTTCTGGAAATCAGACAGTTTGAATCTGCTCTCACAGCCACAGGCTGCTGTCAAGACATGTGCCGAAATCTGTAAGACCTTTATAGTTAATGTTGATGTGCTTTAAATAAACCAGTTGGTTATTTGATACAAGTGTGATATCTGCATTGCTCAGAGTTAATCGGATATCGAAACTAAACCCAGTAACCAGCGTAAACACAACAAACAGGAAATATCATGGCTGGAATTTTTTCGTCCCTGTGCCCCACCCCCAACCCCCCCCCCCCCTCTCCCCCCTCAATCCCAGAGCAGGCTGGAGGTAAGAGGAGGGAGCAAAATTGAGTGGGAGGTGGGAATGCTGTTCCCATCGCCTTCCTGCCCCCACTGCAATTTTACGAGCGGCAGGGGAAGTGACAAACTGCCCACACGCCCCAGGCTAATTAAGGCTTTAAGTGGTGGATTATTTTTATTTTATTTATTTTTATTTAGAGATACAGCACTGAAACAGGCGCTTCTGCTCACCGAGTCTGTGCTGACCATCAACCACCCATTTCTACTAATCCTACGGTAATCCCATATTCTTACCACATCCCCACCTTCCCTTACCACCTACCTATACTAGGGGCAATTTATAATGGCCAATTTACCTATCAACCTGCAAGTCTTTGGCTGTGGGAGGAAACCGGAGCACCCGGAGAAAACCCACGCAGACACAGGGAGAACTTGCAAACTCCGCACAAGCAGTACCCAGAATTGAACCCGGGTCGCTGGAGCTGTGAGGCTGCGGTGCTAACCACTGTGCCACTGTGCCACCATTTAAGGGCCTCCTCCCACTACCGCTGTATTTTTGCCATCCACAGCCGGGAACTTCAGCCCGGTAATACCAGGCGGCCTCTTTGCAAGCCCGGGGAAGGGCACTCTGTGCCCCACGGAGGGCACCCCCATCGGCACAAGCCACCGCCACTGGAGCACCTCCTCACCCTCTTGAGCGACTCCCCCCTGCCATACTGGGGCCCAGCCGATTGCCCCCGGCATGGCCCCACACGCTTACCTCAATTCCAGGGCCTCCTCCATTGCTGTTCCTCTCGCTGGATGCAGTCCCAGCACTGGCCACCGCTCCCGGTGGCACTGCTGGGATTGAAGAGCTGCCACCCTGTTGATAGGCCAACAGCTTTGGAGGCGGGACCTCCTGGCTCTGAGTGGTGAAAGTCCCACTCGAGGCCAATTAAGGGCCTGGGCCACGTAAAATCATGGCGTGGCTTCCATGCCCAGCAGAGGCAGACTTGCCCTCGACCTTTTGGCTCGTGGTCGGGGCCTCTGCCCCAATGTAAAATTCTGGCCCACGGCAGGTAAAAGCGTGATGTGTTTTCCCCAATTATAAAACTGGCTTCAAGTGTCATGTGATTGATATGGACTAGTCAGGAACATTAAGAGCTCACTACAATATTACAGGCAGACAAATTTTAATTAGCTTAATTAATTAATTTTAATAGCTAAATTTCAAAACTATGCTAGACATAAAGCAATTAGCAATACCATTTTCACTTTCTTTGTGCCTGGACGTTCAATATCAAAATCTCTAGAGGGCAACATTTCTCATTCAGTTTCTCAATGAAATATTTCATGTTCTAAGGATTTTACAAATATTTTAATCTGAAATTGCTCAAAAGAATTTCAAAATTAATTATTTGAAGCATCATTATTGTTCATTTCATGTAACACATGCCTGGAAATGTGACCTACTTTCTGCTAGGCCCAAGGATGTGACTCAAATTGCATAAATCATTCAAATAGATTCCGTGGGTGTAAACTTGCATTGGTTTATATGACCAATGGTTAATGGAAGTATTACTGTTACTCCACAGGAAGGCACCATAATTTTTTGTATGTGTTACTATAAAAGATGTTTACTGCATGCATTGCAATTTCAGGTTATACACCCAACAATTAACACCTGTTGTACAAATTAAATATTAAATCAAGCTGAAGTAACATGGAATGCAAGCTCGAACTATTAAATACAGGAAATAATAGTATAGATAATATATTAATCAATGGCCATTCCTCCCCAATTATGGTACAGTGTACATAATACAGTTTCTAAATCTCTAATGTAGAACAAGATTTATCCTATTCTCACCAATATCGAGGAGAGCACACAGCAGGGTCACACTTAACAATAACAAGTGGCAATCCTGCTGATTTGTCTACTCCTTGGCCCAGATTTGCTTATGGAAAATGAATTTTTCCACCACCCTGTCTAACTTCAACGAATCCCAGATCTGTCTTTGTCTGTACAACTCAATGTTTCATTCAACACTGAACATGCTAGGTACATTGAAACAGGAGTTGGCCATTCAGCTCCTGAAACCTGTTCCACAATTTGATGAGATCATGAATGACCTGTATCTTAACTTCATCCACCTGCTTTGGTTCCGTACCTTTTTTATTCTTGTCTAGCAAAAATCTATGCATCTCAGATTTAAAATTAATAATTTAGCGAGCATATACCACTTTCTGTGGGAGAGAGTTTCACATTTTACCACCCTTTGCATGAAGAAGCTTTTCCTAAATTTTCTCCTGAATGGCCTGGCTCTGATTTTAAGGTTAAGGTTATGTCCCCTTGTCCTAGACTCTCGCACCAGTGGAAAAAGTTTCTCTATTCTTTTCACTATTCTAAAAACCTCAATCACATCACACCTAACCTTCTGTATTGCAAGGAATACAAAAGTCTAATTCATGTAATCTCTCCTCATAATTGAACTGTTGGACCCCTATGCTGCACTCCTACCAAGGCCAATATATCCTTTCCAAGGTGCAGTTCCCAGAACTATACACAGTACTCCAGATGTGATCTAATCAGGGCTTTGTATAGATATAGCAAAATGTTATTGCCTTTATGTTTTCGCCCTAGTTAT